>NC_137123.1:56792578-57180078 GCF_949319135.1 Squalius cephalus
GCATTTTTAAAAGGACGGAGCGTCGCCCTATTTCCCGCTCCAATTTCGCTCCGCGCACACCACGATTCTGAAGCATGCTCAGTCAAGCCTGACTCAGTCTTACTGTTGATGACTGCAAGATGGATTCTATTTTAAGTCAAAACTCGGCTCAATAATGGAGTTCAAAAAGTAGGCTACTTCAAAAAGGAAAATAAGAAGTCACAGGTATAGGCTACTATAATATAAAACTAACTATAATGTGGTAGAAGAAAACGAATGTGGAGACATCATTCCAGTCAGTAAAGATTCATTTTGGAATCTAAAAAGACACATCTCTCGTAAACATGCAGTGTGATGTGAACACGCTGGGAAGAAAGCAAAAGGTTAGCAAATTGAATATGGTAACCTGTAACAAAGTAAATTAAATATAGCGTAATATTCAAACAATTGATACAAGCCCATTTAAATTTTAATCCTGCGCGCTGCGCAAAAGTTCAGTTATAAGAATGTTGGCCTAATAGTTAGGCTAATTTAGCCTACTTTTAAAACGTTAATGTATATTTTTTCATATAAATAAATTATATATATTTATATAAATTTTATTTATATTATTAGGCCCATTTATTCGTTTTATTTTACAGCAGTTTGTGTGTACAATGGATACGCCCATTTAAATTTTAATCGTGCGCGTTGCGCAAAAGTTCACTTATCAAAATTCTGGCCTAATAGTAGGCTAAATTTACTTTTAAAATTTGTATGTAGGCTATATTTTTGTTTATATAATTGTTATTTATATTATTAGGCCCATTTATTCGTTTAATTTTACAGGACTTTGTGTACGTAGGCTATATTCCTTCTTACATAGGTCTAATTTGTAATTTGAAATAAAACATTTCTATTTGAAAAATGTTGTTGTTGCTCATTAGTTCTTTAGGAGGTAAGGCTGTGGTCTAAGCTAAAAGTTATATACATGTAGATTTATTTTTTATTTTTTGGAGCGAGCGGGGGGCGATTTGAGTGGAGCGCGGAGCAAACTGCGTTGAGCGCTGAGCGATGATGAGCGGAGCGGCCTGATGTAGCTTTGAGCGGGGGAGCGAACATTTCCGTGAGCGATGATGAGCGGAGATTCTCACCGCTCCACTCCGCTCATATGCTCTCTTGGACTATATAAATTACAAAGGTTTAATTGGCATCTTTATTTCAAACGACCCGACCGACCGCGACCCGAATATCATTAAAAATATTTTTGGATGACTCGTAACCGCGGGTAACCGCGGGTGACCGCAGGCACCCGCTCATTTCGGATCAACCCGCGCATCACTGGTTCTCATGTATATGTACATTGATTATAAATTTAGGCCTATATACAGTATTTGAAGTGTTAAAAGTGATTTTTCATTCCTAAATGAAGATTGTTTACATCATTTACTTGGACTCATGTTTTTACAAACCTGTATGAATATTGCTTCTGCAGAACACAAAATATATTTTGAAGAATGTTGGTAACCAAAGAGTTTTGGTGATCATTAACTTTGCATTGTGTAGACATAAATAACACTGAAATATATTTTTATATTCCACAGAAGAAAGAAAGTGATTCATTTTGGATACATGAGGGTGAGTAAATGATGACATTCACCCGGATTAGTTACCCCAAACTTAGCCGTTATTTTCTCACCCTCATAATTCATAACCCCCCCCCCCCCCCCACCCCCATGAAACACAAAAAGGAGAGATTTGAACTAGAAGGAGTTGGACAGGACCACGTAAAGATTATTCAAAATGTATTCTTCAGTGATCCATGGACAAAAAATAACAAGATTTTAGGTTTGGAATGTCTTAAAGGGGACCTATTATGCCCCTTTTCACAAGATGTAAAATAAGTCTCTGATGTCCCCAGAGTGTGTATGTGAAGTTTTAGCTCAAAATACCCAACAGAATTTTATTTACAGCACGTTTAAATCATAATTTTTTGGGTCTGTGTAAAACGCACTGTTTTAGTGCTTCTCCTTTAATGCTAATGAGCTGCTGGTCCCTGGCACAGGGGGCGGAGCCTAAGCAGCCGCAATCAGAGCCAGAACAGGGAAGATGATAGTAATAAAACAGACAGTCACAGTAATGGTGTTCATTTCGACCATAAAAATGCCTACAGAGTCAGAGAATATATGCTGTATGGAGTTGGAACAGGTATAGTTTAGTTTAATTACGATTATAACCTATTTGGCATTGCTTGTATACACTATTAATGCAAGCCTGCTGTAGGACTCCGTCTGACGATCTGAATTGTCTGAATGATGACACAAAATATACTGATGAGTTTAATAAAGCATCAGTTTTTCTTCAGAAAATCACTGTTAGAGCCGAGTAAACAGTATAAGAAGTGCATAAGTAACTTACATAAATTTCTGTAGAGTTGAGGGAGGATTTTCTTTGAAAACAAAATGAATCCACCTCGTCTTCAGTGGCTGGCAGATTTCAAGAGTAAATAGAGAGAGCTATGTGAATGAATACATCCAGCTACAACACCTTCAACGCTTGGGAGATGCTTCGACGCTTCTCGTGAGTGCATTGATGCAGCAATGGCTGATGTGTACAACTCGCATTGAACTCGATCAGGGCGGGTCTAAGTTATAATGGCAGTGTCAGTCAACACTCGTGGGTGGGGCCTGTGGCTTTAGTGATGTCACTAAAGCCACATTCTGAAAACAGGTCGTTTGGAGAGACTGCTTTTGATTTATGGGGATTAAAAAAAAAGGAGTGAGTGGATTTTTATCACTATTGGCTGGTTGTGTACACACTGCCAACACACATTTATGTCCAAGCACCATACAAAAGTGAATTTTGCATAATAGGTCCCCTTTAAATTTTTGAAAATGGCTGAATTTTTGGGTGAACTATCCCTTTAAAATGTTTCAGAATGGCCTTTATCTCTCTATAGTATTATACATCCTTTCTCTCTTGTAACTCTGTGTCTCTTGGGCTGCTTTGATCAAGTTCAACTGCTTGTCTTTTTTGCTGTGCACTCATGGGGGTGCGTAAGTGTGTTTTGAGAGCATGTATGTGAGGGTCCTGGAGGATGCTTCGCTCCGCTGTAAACCCAGGTTTTCCTTCTCACGTTATTAAAAATGAAGGCGCGGGGACGCATCTTTTTAACCATGTTTCCGCCTTCCATGTGGGAAGTAAAGGGCAGGGAGCACTAACGCACACTGTGGGGGCAGGACTGAATAGTATATGAGCTGCTTTATGTGGTTCGCATGTTCAGTTTCTGGAATGAGGTCTGGGCTTATGCGTTTAGGGTCTATACGGTGTGCTTGAGAGGAAGAAAGAAAACAGGAGCAAAAGAAGGAAAGAGAGCCAGAGCTGAAGAGTTAAACACTAAAGCTGTTTTCTGCCCCATTGAAGCTGTTTTTATCCCATCTATATTAGAGAGGTGCATTATGGGAGAAGAGAACAAAATAGAGGGGCTGGCATATATTAAATATGTAACATACACTTACAGGCGGACGTGCACACATGCAGGGTCCTTTTCTTTTTCACTTATCCATCTCCCACACACCCTCAAATTTTCTTGTTATTCATTTAACAATAGACTGAGGTTGCACTGGCACATTAGATCATATGATGTCATCAGCTGTGCCAAAAAAGTGCCTATAAAAAAACACAGTAACACACAGAAAACCCACTTGAAGGGTGAAAGCCAACTCATCCCCCAACAAGCTTATAAGACACTTTGCTGATGTCACCGTGACATTAGTTTGATGGTGTCAGCTACAATAAAACTCGCTGCACTGGCTCAGATCATTACTCCAGTCAGTGTCACACGATCCTTCAGAAATCATTAATAAATATTTCTTAGTATTATCAATGTTGAAAACAGTTGTTGCTTAATATTTTTGTGAAAACTATAATGCTTTTCCCCCTCCATGATTATTTGATGAATAAAATGTTAAAGATACAGCATTTACAGTATTTGAAATATGGTTTTTGGTAGTAATGTATTTTCTGTCACTGTTTTGATCAATATAATGCATCCCTGCTGAATTAAATGTATCGTATCAGTAAAAAAAAAAAATCGTACTGACCCCAAACTTTTAAATGGTACTAAAATATTTATAGCACGGAAATAAAGTTTGGATGTTTACACGTCAAATAGTTGTCAGTCTTTATTTAGCTTAGAACAGCATTCTGTGTCATTTTAAAATACTCACCCAGCTCTTGTTTACACTTTACCTGTGCTCCTGTGTTCCCAAATGCCCCCAAGGAGGGATCACAACTGCTTAAGTGAAAGTCCTGTAAATGCCAAAATAAACTTGTTCTTCGTTATTTTGTGTGATGTATTGCTGCGTTTCAGGCAGACACCACAATAAAGTCACATTGGCGAACCTACACTGGAATCTAATTTAAGATGCTTTAAAAGACTCCGGAATTGGACACAGTGGACAAACGATCTGCCATCGCTCAATACTCTGATAAATCCTGCTCTCTCCCAACAGTCCCGCCTTAATGGCCACCTTGTTATTATGGGCTGTACCAAAAGTGACTCCCAGCTGTTCTTAGGTGCTGTTATAAATGCACTTTTCTTACAAAGATTTGAAATTATATATTAATTTACAGTCGTTTAGTGTCAATAGGACACTGGATAATCGACTTAAGTCAGGTGATAGGAAAGCTCCCATACTATATGTGGCGCTTTGAACTATAGAATCAGACAGAGCTTTACAGGTCTTTTCTTAGAATATAAAGCTTTCAGACCTTTGTCAAGTTTCAGTCTGTCCCTTCTTTTAATCTCTGCAATCCCACTATATGTGAACCGTTCCTTTCCCCCATCTCTCTCTTTCTTTCTTTCTTGTTCTATTTTATTTTCTTTCTCTATCTTTCTTCCTTCAGGGTTTATCAGAAGAGAGGGTCTACACAAAGAATCCCTCTCCCTGGCAGACCACCAACATGACTCTCTCGTCCTCAGTTATTTTCTTTCTTCCTATTCCTCTCGCCGCTTCTTTCCCCCGGGTTGTAAAGGACAATCGGCTAACATGGAGATTGGTGGCTGTGCTCAGGACCGAATGAGGTCATTTTCGCTCTTAGTGCTGCCTTCACTGGAAATGACAGTCTATTTGGGAGAAGAACGGGTGAAACAACTTGAAAAACCTTTGAAAGCAGCTTTTAAGGGGTCTAAGTTTAGACTCCCTGTTCCGCAGACTTCTGCGTTTTGTGCGACACTAACTTTATGAATATTGTATAGTGAAGTAGACACACAGGCTAAATCATTTTGAGTGAAACAGTAACCTCATAATTCCTTCTGTTTTTTTTTTTTTTTCAGATGTGTCTTAGGCCATAGGCTTTTTTTGTGTGTGTGTGTGAGTGTGAGAGACTGACTTATAAAGACAGACAATGAATGTTTGGGAGATTATGCTAATATGTTGAATCTTTTATGCGCATCATCTTAAGTTGCCTTTGAAAACATTAAGTCACTGCTATATACAGGGCCGCTCAAAATTTTGGGGTCAGTAAGATTTTTTTTTTTTCTTGAGAGAAAATAAGAAATAGAAAGATTTCTATTTCAAATAAATCTCAACATTTCCACAAATATATTAAAAGAAATGTTTATTGAGCACCAAATCAGCATCTAGAATGATTTCTGAACTGTTGAACTGTTTTCTATGAAAAGTTATTTTTTGTAAAAATATTTCACAATGTTACTGTTTTTACTGTATTTTTGAACAAATAAATGCAGACTTGGTGAGCATTAGAGAGAGAGAGAGAGATAGATAGATAGATAGATAGATAGATAGATAGATAGATAGATAGATAGACAGATAGATAGATAGATAGATAGATAGATAGGGCTTTTTTCAAGCAGAAAACTAGAGTTATAGATGTTTTGGCAAGCAGAACATTATTGTGATAAATCAGTCAAAGCCATTGTTGGAATTGGTATAGCGTATTTGCATCATTAAACACGTCTGAACATTGGTGTTTACAATAGCACTGTTTTACTTGTGCACAGATGACTGCAACAGCATCGGTACAATTCACAAGTTGGTTTCAAACTCACACTCGATGTGTCAGCATGCACCAGGGCATGGCTTAATGTGCCTTAATGCTTGGTATTTGTCATTGAAATTACATAAATACTTATCCAGAGACTGTGTCTTTATTTGTTTCAGGTGCTATTTCATAGAACAGCAGCAACTTTAGAGAATTTCCATGTTTGGTCATAATGGTCTAGCAGTCATCGCATGATCAAAGACTGCCTGGCGTAGGATTAGATGTAGAAATGTGTAGCTGTTCAAAGCGCTGGGCCACAGTAGCTGTGTGTGGGACTGATCACCCCTTATGATTCACTTCCATACTCTGTCTGTTCAGGCAGGATTGCATTTCTCACTTTTCTATGTCAGTACATTTACATTCTTTTTTTAAAATCAGGTTGAGAAAGAAAGTGGTGAGATTCTATAAATCCATGTACAATTTGCCCATAGTAAAGGAATATGGCAAATGAGACCTCTTTAATATCTCAATTGTTATTCCTAGACATCTTTGAGATTAAATGTAAAGTAGGTGAAGATTGCTTAAGTCTCATTCTTACATTTTCCTTCCTGTGGAAAAAGACCCCAGTAATCTCACATGTACCACCTCAAGAGTTTCAGATGAGATCTCAGTGTCTCAGTCTGATTTCAGTATGTATTCAAACAATCTTTCTCAAAATTTCTCATCAAGAACTGCAAAATTACCAAATTAAGCTCTGTACTTTTCCTGTATGTCAACAATTAGGCGCATTTCCACGGTCAGGCCAGGGCTAACAACGTGCCGGACGGGCCAATAGACCAACATCAAGCTTCATTTCCACTGTCATGCCAGTAGCCCCGCAGCGCTACCCTAAATCCTACCCTTAATTAACATATAACAATGTCTCACAATCTCACCATTTCACCAGCATTGGGCTAGCCGAGTGAAAACTAGCTAGACCTCAAAATGAGCATGACAGAAGCAAACGTTTCATCTTTGCTTAAAGACTTAAGACTCCAGCATCGATATTTGACCAATGATTTACAATAAGAAAAAATTACAGTGACAGTAATTTATTCATTTGTGTAAGGAGTGCACATAAATAATTCTGAATCAAACTGGTATTTATCATTAGCATAAAAAAACACACACTTATTCAGTCGCGCCTGCTTCCATTTATTTGTAATCATAGGAATGCACAAAATAACTCCATTAAGGTTAAGTCCAAAGGCTTTCGCATATAGAAATATATTGATAAAATACCATATGTTTGTCACATTTCTTTAGAAAGAATGATAGTTTCTATTCATTTTTCACTAAACTATACGATCAGAGGAGGTTTGAGCGGTCTCTCCTGTATCACTATACTGTTATCCTTTCAACCAGAGCAACAGAGGAACTCACAGGCAGAAAACAGGAGTTTTATGAGCAACCGGAGTATATTTAATTTATGACCATATGCGGATGCTTTAGTCTGGTATCAACAAAGGCACAGGGAAGAAACAGATGAAACACAAAATTAAATAAATACACGATTATAATCACATATGATTTGTTTACTTTCTTCAAGCTGTCTCTGGTATTTTCTATAATCATAAGTGTATTTATTATCGCAATTGTTTGCATAAGTAGCCTTTAGCATCGCATATAAATATATTTCTGCCTCATACGGTGAACAGAATCCCCATCAGATCACAATCGGAAGTTATTTCAAACACTCGCTGGTGTCTGAAAGGGAGTTTTGAGCTGAAAATTGTTAGCTGGTACCCTGATGTGAAAACAGCAGGGCAGATGAGCAGTGCTGTTGACCCTCTCCTGACTCAGATTAACTCTGCCTTTGTTCATGACCACTTTTCAAGCCTTAGTTGGCCCACTTTGGACCAAGGAATCCGTCGGGCCAAAAACCGCTGGCCGTTGGCCTTGAGGAAGCCCCGGAAGTGACAGTGGAAAGACGGCTGGCCCTGGCATACACACTTACAATAAAAAGTACCCTGCCCATGTGAACTGCAAGCCCAGTACTGACAATAAATCCAAAATAAATGCAAAGAAACAGTTTGTAATAACGTATCCTATTTATTCATGAAGTAAAAAATAAAAACTGTCAGGACAGATCATAAAACAAAGTGCTTGGAACTATTTTATATTTAAAAATCTGAAGTGACATTTAAAAAGTTAGTAGGCTACTTAAATGAAAAACAAAGTAACACATTACAAAAACAAGTGGCAGGTCCATTATTTTACGCCTGCACTTCAAGACTTAATGCACATTTGACATACAGTATCAGATTTTGTTCCATCCATTGCTATGGTTATCCCTGTCAATCGGATTCAATTGCTCATTTAAATACGGTTGTCAATTCAGAAACTTTGCAGTGTGTTGTTAGCAGCATGAAAAATATGTATTATATATGGAGAGCGAGCAAAGATCGCTGCCATTATAATCACTGAAGCTGTCAATTACAATTAAGCTGCACTTGCGAAAACTCCCGTTATAATCAATGAAGCTGTGCAATGAATCTCTTATTGACATTGTGTTTATACTTCGCTGATTATAATGAAATGATTCGAGATTGTGAAGAACTTATGCTGTACAAAAACCCTGCTGTTTTGAGTGGATTCTGACTAACTTAAACACATCTGATTGGCCATTGCGTTCACGAGCTAAACAGAGATGTCTGTGTATGGCTTGCTCAAAGGTGCAAGAACATTGTAAAAATAAACCTTTGACGCTCTTCACAGAGCACTTACACAAACACTCAAGGGAGTGTTTTAAAGCAGGCGGCTATCAGCGGGTATAGGTACTGCAGAACGGCGGGACAAAGATTCATTTTCAATGTAGTAAAAACCTTGAGAATTCCATAAAGTCTCTCAAGCTTTGAAAAAGGAACCTCTGAGGAATGTTTTCGTTTGATCAAAAACCAATAATAAAGAATCATATAGCCTCAAGTGCCCCCTATAAAGTGGAAAATGATTCTTGATAAGTGGGTTCTTCACTTGATCTAAGAATCATTGAACAACCTTTTTTTGATGAAAGTATCTGAAAGACCCTGCACCTTACAACCTTCCTCCATTGTGCCCTTGAGCAAGGCACTTGAGCCCCATCTGCTCGAGGCAGGCTGCAGTTTGGCTGACCTTGTGCCTCATCCCCGTCCTCAGTCTGTGTGTGCATGTGTCTGTGTGTCTGCCAGAGATTTGGCGAAAGAGAACATTTCATGCATAATACTGTTATGAAGCGTCATTATCGTCCTTTGCCTCATCTTCTTATCAAGTGTTTGCTCGGTGCATGTTCAACAGGAGTGTTTTTCACTATTAATTAACCAACAGTGTGCTGCGGTGTGCTACTGTCAACAAGTTTTAAATGATGATTATGCAATCAGTATTAGTTCATTACGTGCCTGATCTGTAGCACATCAAAAGATACATACATAAATACATACACAAACACCTTGGCAGCAACATGTTTGTCCACATGTTAATTGCACAGTTGTTGCTCTACAGGTATAGCCTAGATGCTATAGATGATTTTAGTGCATAATTAAAATAATGTCAATAACTAATCAAATTGATTGTGTATATCAATATTTGCTGAGAAAAGCCCAGAAAATTAAGATAATTCAAAGAAGTTACATTAATGTGGCCAGCGAAAGCATTGAATAGACTTGATTAAAAGTGGCTTTATTTATTTTATTTGCATAAAATTGAACATAATTTATTTATGATCAGGGGTAATTGCATTTTTTAATCACGTTTTTTAATTAATCAAACTAAATAGAATTAAAATTGATCTTATGTAACTTAAATAAACAGATTTAGTTAAGAGTCTCTCTAGCTACAGGATTTATTTATTTATTTTGTCCATTGGAGTGTCCTCTAAATGCCTTTAGGAGTACAAGGGAAAAAGAGAGAGTAAGCGAGAGAGAGATGCAGTTCTCCCACAATGCCTCAGGCAGAAATCTGGTTTTTATTGACAAGTGGACATTTCACCAACTTGCTTCAAAAGGTAAAATTTTCTTTTGAATTTACGAAGAAGGTCAAAAGACATTCTCAGTCCAGTTGCATTATGTACTAGAGTCCTTTGAGAAGGATAAAGAAAACGTATTACATTTGCAGAAGGAATACAGATGATATATCTGCCACTGAACAGTGAGAGGATTGCATGTCTATATTCCCACAGCAGCATAATGTGGTTTGTTAGTCCTATTTGAATTATGTTTAATACACAATTCAGAGAAAACTATTGTGTAACCAAAGTTACTTACTTAAATTTTCAGTAGTCACAGCAACATTTGTGAGAAAGTTCAGTTGATAAAATGCTGTATGAACCACAGTAAGCTAGTCATTGACATGCATATGACATTAGCATGCACTTCGTGGTTTATTCTTTGCTGTCAATCACTGACATTAGGGCTGTCAGCATCTCTCCGGTTATGAAAAATGGCAGAGAATGGGGTATTGTGTTTGAGAGTGAGATAAAACTGTTAGGTGGTGGGAATATAGTGAAGAAAAAAAAGCTGAACTGCACAAAAAATAAAAAAAACACAGATTTTTACACACATCTGAAAGAATGCAAACACCGGGAGTTGCCTGAAATGCCAAACTGTTTGGAATACAATTTATTCTTAAAGATGCCATAAAAGGTCTCATTGCTTAATTCTGGGTACTGTCACCGTGGTTACAGGTTTACTGAAGGCTGTTGCAAGCTAGAAGGGGATTGACTGCAAACATATGATCCGCTTCAGTTTGTCATTATATTATTTACATGCCAGTCTGAGAGTCACCTCTTTAGGTGATTCCACACTTTTAGTTATCCTCAAAAAATATATATTTTTAAAGAATAACTTTAACATAAAACAAGAATATCACTGGGCACGTATTTCGAACTTTGTTTCCCCCTAAATGAGTTCTCAGTGAGTATATTGTAGCCCTTACGCTCACCAAGGCTGCATTCATTTGATCAAAAATACAAGAAAACATCAATATTGTGGAATAGAATGACAATTTAAAGGGGGGGTACAATGGTGTTTCATGTATTCAGAGTTGTTTACAGTGTTAAAGAGATAGATTCTCATGCTAAACATGGGCAAAGTTTTAAAAAAATATTTTGGACGAATAACGGAGAATTTCTGTGCTGAAAATCTTACTTCCGGGTTGGTACAAGTTTCGGCTGTTTTTTTTTAGATCGTGGATCTAATGACGTAGATAAGAGTGGAACTCCTTATATGAGCATTTCTCTCGGAAAAGCTCGCCCGCGAGCACGTCGACTAGAGGAGAGCGAGACCGCGCACATCAACGCGCTTCAACAGGAAATCATCGGCGCCAGCGCTACATAGGATTTGTTCAAGAATGTCTCCAAAAAAGTGTGTATTTGGATGTGAGGGAAAGCTTACCGTGTTCAGCTTTCCAAAGAACCCAGTGTTACAGGAACAGTGGATGCAGTTTGTTTTTCCGGGGCAGCAACGGAGTGTAGGAAGTGCGGTTGTGTGTTCTGGTCATTTGAGTGACGAATGTTTTATTAACAAGGCTCAGGTCGACGCTGGATTTGCAAATCGTTTGCTATTAAAACGTGGAGCGGTCCCAGTGATAAAAGACCCCATTCATGTAAGTACAACTGGATCAGATTTCTGTCTTTTGCTGGAAATCAAGAACTACCGCTTGACTCTATAGCTCCGCCTCCAGGACCTCGGCTTTTTCCGGAGAGAATCGGAAAGCTGTATTTTTCTTTTCTAAATATAATAAAACTAAACACTTTTTTGAGATATTAAGGATGCACTACTACTCTATAGGTACTCAAGATTAACATGAGATTAGGTGAAACTGTGCATGTTATGTACCCTTTAAACTCTTTTCTGCTTGGATATATTTAAATTGTCATTTATTCCTGTGATGTTAAAACTGAATTTCAGCAGCTCCGGTCTTCAGTGTCACATTATCCTTCAGAAATCATTCTAATATGCAGATTTGGTGCTCAAAAAACATATCTTATTCTAATATTTTTTGTGGAAACCATGATAGGTTTATTTGAATAGAGCAACATTAATTTGAAACCACAATTTTAAAATTAATTTGAAACCACAAAAAATCTTTTCTGTCACTTTTGATCAAATTAATGCATCCTTACTTAATGCAAGTATTTATTTCTTTTAAAAAAAAGATTTTTTGGAGACTGGAGACTTTATGACTCTAGACTTTTTAACGGTTTCTACATTGGGACGCTGCATTGAAATTCGATATGGTAAAGCCTGTCTAGATTCCTTTTTAGTATACTTCTCATTAATGGTTCAACAGATCGCAAAACTCACGGTTCGGATCATATTACTTTTTTTTCCACAAGAAAAATAAATAAATAATTTTGGGGGGAAACGAAAGCTCATAGTTAAATGAAAACTAAAAAGATCTCATGCAGACACGACAGGAACTAAAGTAAACAGAACATGACTGTGACTATGTGTTCACTTTATAAATTAAACAATTTAATCTTTGTTAAAGCTGTGTTTTGTTGTTTGAGTAACATTAAGCAGCGGGTATTTATAGGCTGCTGTCACTTTAAGACCTAAATGCACAGGTCAAATATAATGATACACATCCTAATAAACGAATATACTGACCAAGACGTGGGTATTTTGACCTTTTTTTTGTGTGTATGTGTCTGTCCAAGCAACAGGAAACGCGAAAGAGGACTCATTCTATGCGCACAGATAATGGTACACAAGTAACAAATTAAGTTCCCTTTTGCCTCTTCTTGCACTGGAATGGTTTAAAACTGCTTAAATGTTTGAATTGGCAAGAAATGTGCAAATGATAAACTTTCATTCTGTGATTGTTAAAGATGTATGTGCATAGATGTACTGGTTTGTCAACATCTAATCCTTAACCTCGATCAGGAGGTTTGTAAGCAAAGAAGTTCATGACAGCTCCAGTTCCCAAGCATTGATTTATTCCAATAAATCCACAAGTAGTTTGTAGTTTTATGTGTGTAATTGTGTGTGGTTTCTGAAATAAATGAATAACAATAAATTAAACGTATCAAATATTTAAATACAATGCTGGCAAATATATATTAATAAAGTAACACTGAGTTGGGAATTGCAGTATTAAATGAAATTAAACTAATAACCACTAGGCGGAGCTCTTGCTCCAGTAATAGAACAGAGTCACCAGATTTAGTGCTAAACGAGATCAAATGTAGCCTGGGAAAACCCAGACAACTTCCGGCAAATTCAGATTTGCTCGAGAAGTAGTCTGGCAAAGAGCTCATTCAAGCCCATTTCCATGGCCGAGAAATCGCGGCACCAATCAGAAACGTTGAGGCGGGCTTTACACAATGACGATCGCTCTGATTGGTTTTAGGTCTATCCAATTGCGCCCAGAGGCATTTGAGCGACGTCTGTTAAGCGCAACAACTTTTAAATGCATTATTATATTCAAATTGCGAACACATGAGGACAGTCTCCATGAAAGACCCACTGGCAGATGAACGTGCTACTACATTTCTCTCCGAAACGGTAGGAAATTAAATTAGATTTAATAGAGGATTTTAACTGTGACAAGATGATTGACAGGACAGTTTACATGACAGGATGCACGCGACAGATCCGTCCGATAAAGATGACGAAGTAGTATGTCCCAAAGCTTGCCTACTTTTTTGCTACACATTCAAAAGTAAATACCTTTTCTTCACAAAAAGAGTACATACTTTTATGGCATAGAGTAACTTAGGCGAATTGGGACGCAGCATATGGCTTTACACGATGCCGATCGCTCTGATTGGTTTTAGGTCTATCCAACTGCGCCCAGAGGCATTTGAGTGACGTCCGTTGGTGACGCCCCTTTGGAAATGATTTGTCTATGGAGCTTTGCCAGACCATAACTCAGTTACTACTGAGAATGGTCTGGTTTTAACCAGGCTAGATCAAATGGGCCTACTTGCGATAAATCACTTAAAAATACCCTCAAACTGTAAATAGAATACTAAATGATAACATCAAACAAATGTTCCAGCGATCAATATCAGTATGGTTAATATATGCATCTGCAATAAACACAGAACGTGATCGTCTATTCGTCAATGTCTGTTAATCGAAACTCTCTTCTTAGCACATGCATAAATATCATGACAAAACAACAATATAGCATTGAATAAACATACATATGTCTACTTATACACATACATGTTCAGCTAAGGTATATTGAAGGAAACTTACGTTGTGAAGAACGCACACACATCAAACAAACAATGATGTCTCGTTACAGCGGCAGATTTGTTTGTTCATGTCCCCAACTCCGCCCACATGTGATGTCACAGAATAATTCAAAATAAGAGTTCGACATGGATTTTATACAGTGATGGTTAAACTTTAGCCTGGGAAAACCCTGACGAACTTCCGGCAAATTTGAGATTTGCTCTGCAAATCCGTCTGGCCAAGAGCCCATTCAAGCCCATTTCCAATTTTTCCAAATCGAGGCACCAATCACAAACGTTGAGGCGGGCTTTACACAATGTTGAAGCAGATTTTGTACATAAAGATGGCTGCCGCCATGGAACATCCAGAACATCACTCGTGCGAATCAGCTATCGCGTCTGTTTTAAATGATTTGAACGTTTCCTTTTTGTTAAAAACCAAGCAAAGGTTGAGATGTTTATCCGTCGCTCTGCATACGTCATCTCCTTCATTGCTCTGACTGGTTTTAGGTCTATCCAGTTGCGCCCAGAGGCATTTGAGCGACGTCCGTTGGTGACGCCCCTTTGGAAATGGGCTGTGAATGAACCTTCCCCAGACCCACTCTCAGTTACTACTGAGAAGAGTCTGGTGTCAACCAGGCTAGTTAAACTTTGCATTTAATCTGCGAATCACATGCGTGTTGAACCGTGAGGCCTGGAATCACGGATCAACTACGATCCGCTTAATCCTTTCTTCTCATTCTGTCATCTCTATAAAAGTAGAAAAAGTTGCCCATCTTCTGTGTTGTTGTGTCATTACATTCATAAGGTAACTTGTAATGCCCAAAATATTTGTAATATTTGTCAAAGTGGCTGCCCACTGCTCTGGGTGTGTGTATCCAAGGTTTGCAGTGTGTGTGTGTGTGTGTGTTCACTACAAATTCCGAGCATGGGTCACCATACTTGGCCTTGCCGTTATGTCACTCACTCACTCATCTTTGTGTTCACAAAACATATGCTATGAGTGAACTGAACCATGAACTTAAAGCTTATTGTGCTTATCGAGGTTTGCTTATCTTCCTTTGTCGGTAATTTGGTTTTGTCATTGCTGTGTGATATTTATGTGCAGCAATTCCTGCGATCGGCTCTCCAGCATCTTCCACCATTTTGAAAAACTGCCTATTTTATTGGTTGTAATGAAATATCTGGTTAGTAAGTGAAGAGCTTGATTTGTGTTTGTGTGTGTATTTGTGTGTTTGTATTTGTGTGTGTTTGAGAGAGAGAGTTAAAGAGGTGAGGTTCTCTTATGCAAGTCATAGGCTCACTGCGCGTGGGAAGTGTGCAGTATAAACACACACTCGCACACTTACAAAAAAAATCAGGGATGGGAGAGAGGGAGATACAGTAGCTCTGTTCCATTTCAGAACAAGAAAATTCTTCATTTATTAGTCTTAGAGGTGCCATTTTGCCAGCATTCCTGCTGAGTTTACTATATCGAAGTTAAACACTGTTTTCTTTTATGCTCAGCTATTAATGAAAGTTTGCCAAGAAAACCCACAAGCAGTTAATTCATAATGTGCCCATGAATTTATTTTAATCAACATCAAGATTTTAGGTTAATATGTACAAGGTAATGTGTATATCTTATCTTATTTTAACTTCCATTTAGGATTTAATCCCAAGTACCCTTATGATTAATATGCCACAGATGAACAAAGGCAGACTAATTGAGAGTTATTTGCATTATTTCAGGGTCTTTCAAAAATCACTAGTGGCATTAAGGATAGGACGCAATCGCTGAGAAATGTCTGATAGAAAATTAAAGGGATAGCGCTAATGTGCAAACCTGTATTTTTCTTCTGAGCATCATAAAAGAAAGTATTTTGAGAAATGTTACGTTTTCTTTTTTGTCCATAAAATGTATGTCCAAACTACTTGGTTACCAACGTACCAGATTGGAATGACATGAGGGTGAGTAAATGAGGGTGAGTGAAAGAATATTTTGTTTTTGGTGGACTATCGCTTTAAAAATAAATATGAAAATGAAAATTCTCTTGCTTAGATATTCTTGATGTCTGCTAGGGTGTTTGGGATGATTGCCAGGACGTTTCTGTGTGTTTGCTAATGTGTTCTGAGTGTGTTGCTGTGCAGTTGTTATGGTTAAAGAGCCTGCCCCAAAGTCTCTGATGTTCTAGTTACTAGATATGGCTCGGGTTCTTCCTTCAGTGAAAGTTTGTGGTACTTTTTTTTTTCCCTTTTAAAATGCCTCAGGCAAAAACATAAATCTGATCACTTAGAAGTGTAATAGCACACCTCTCCTCCGCAACCAACATGATTTGTGGTATCATTTATTTGAAAAACCCTAACCCAAGGTACGAGCAGTACTAGTAGTGATGCTTTGTGTGTGTATATAGCTGTTTTGATTCATTTCTGAATGTGAATGTGTGTAGTTTGGCTAGTAGTACAGCAGTTTGGCTAGTTCTAATTTTCTACAGCAGAATTAGTGTAATAAATAGGTAAATATGTTAATGTTATGAATCAGTATTCAGTTTGTTTATTGTATTTAAGAGTACGTGACTCATGAAAAGAGTCAGTTCTTCAGTCTTCACTCCTACAATCACACAGTTGGTTTGACATGATTGGTTTGACCTCCACCAAACAGATACAGAGAGAGCGAGTGATATAAAAAATAAATAAACAAAAGAAAGCCTTTCAAAAATGTTGCACCCCCACACAAAGACAATTTGGAAAGACAAATAACATTGCATTGTAACTTCTCCATTTGGTTCACATTAAAGTTTGAAGATTGTGGCTGGTATGTCATCCTTTAAAGTCACCATGAAAGCAAAATGGAAAATTCGTGTTTTTTTGTGTGGAATATTGCATTTTTTCTATTATAAATGGTTTATCTGTACACATTTTAATTCATGTGTCCTCGTAAACTTCACTCAAAATAAATTCCCCTCCCTCTTGCAGCGTCATCCCTTCTCCGATGACGTGTTTACTGGCGCGAGGGCGGGGCAACCTGTCACTCACATGACATCACAGCAATAGCAAACCACAGTCGTCCAACAAACCAATCAATTCCCAATGGACAAAATCAAGTCCCGCCCTAAAATTTATCCTGTGAGAGAAGCCATTTCACTAAAATATACGTCATAATAGCAAAGAAAACTTCCGTTTCATGCTGATTTTAAAATAATGGCTCAAATTGTAATTCATCATGTCATTTTAACTTTGTTCATTGACTTGAGGACCAGGTCTAACCTATTTGTGAGCTAATCATTTTTGATTCTTGAAAGAGTAGTTTTTTGTTGTTGCTGAAGTCGAGGTGATAAAAAGAAACTTTGAAGAATCATTATTTTGAACAGTGTCATGGCTCTGTCAGATGTTCTTTGATAGCCAGCTGTGCCCCAGAAATAATACATCTTGTTTAAACTAATTAAACAACTCCTCCAGGCAATACGGGAAAAAGAAAAAGACTCATGTTCAGACCAAATAACTGTAAGTAAGTGTAGTTCCCTTTATGGATGAGTGGCTCAACGATATTACACAGTTCATTAGTGACTGATCTCTGGTCCATTTACAACTCTTGTTACAGATTTTTAGGCCATAGACAGCAACCGTTTAAAGATTTTTAATGGCTGACCACTGGCTTGCTCAATCGCTTGTCTCCTCATGCGTGGGATCCTGACTCCCACCCAAAATTATATTGCTGTTAAATGATTTTTAGTGCAGGCAGTTTAAAGAACCCTATGTGCTTTTAGTTTTTATTGTCAGTAACATTTTAGCTGCGGGGACATATTTATATTTAACAACATACTATATATTTAAACCTATATAAAAATATTATATATATAAATTGTCAATTCATTTGTGTTTTTGTCCTGACCAGCCACAACAAGCAGAGCTCTTTCCCACAGTAAAATCTTACTGATTCAGAATCACTCTCCACATAACTCTGTATTAAACATGAAATATTTTCTGGTTGGCTGTGATTTATGCCATGTCGTGCAGCATTTTTACTGCACGAGTGAGGAGAGACACATTACTTATTGCTGGAAACTTGTCATGTCATGACTGGTTTAGACAGGATGTTCAGTTCTTGCAAATGGATTCTAGGTGTTACCAGACATCACATCTGCCATGTCTTTTCTGTGGGTTTACTAAGAGCGGGCAAAGTATTGAACAAAGTGTTTGGAAAAACAAGCTGGACTTTGATTTTAGCATTAGCAGTGATTTCTAAACTCATTTGTAAATGAGCATTTCCAAACTCTACATTTTACGAGGAGACAGCTTAAAACTGTTTAAGTTCATGAGGATGTGACTAAATTGTGTTAAATGGTGCAGAAAAACAACCCGTAGAAAAGAAAAATCGCAAATGAGATTTCTTTAATATCTCAATTGTTTCTCCTAGACAGAAAAGGGATTAAATTGAGAGCAAATGGAGATTTTTATTTATTTATTTTATTCTTTTTACTGATGAATTTGAAAGCTGTTTTTGTAAGCTGTAAAAGAATTTTAATAATAATAACCAGGGCTTGACATTAACACCCACCAAATGCGGGTGGATTTCAGCAGTGGCGTGTAACGCAGTCACTCCTACTAGCCACTTTGGTGGGTTGACTTTTATAATATAATTTTTTTTCAATAGTAGTCTTTTAAAAAGGCATCTGAAATCATAAGAAACTCATCCAATACAAAAAAAAATTCTGCAGAATAGACATTTTTTTACCAGTTGTGCTTTCTCTATCATCTCTCCAACAGAGAGTTGATACACAAACCCGCCTCTCCTCACTCACTCATTTAATTTGCTCCATATGAATATTGTTGGTGTTACAGAGCAACAATTTCACTGTGGGATTGCATGTATTGCGCATAATTTTACCCATTGCCGCAGATTTTGTGCTCACACCCAAAGTGCATGCACATAAAGCCAAGAATATTGGCTGAATAAAACAGTATAATGGGTCTGTGCGTCAGGTTTTAAAATAACATTAAAAGCCTTACATAGTGTTTCCCCTACCATTGTTTTGGGGGGCGGCCCGAATGCATGAACTTCCTCTCCAGACTCTAGATCCACTCTGAAAGTCACTTTGTGAGCATTTAACCGCTTCATTTGAGAAAAACTATCATCATGCCATAAACACACAGAAACTCAAAGGTCTTCACGGCAACTCGTCAAAATAAAAGTTCGGTTTAACTTGATAGAAATATATTACTGTTGTACAGTAGAATTTAGATATGTCCCAATGTAATAATACTAACACTAATACAAATGAATTACCATCAAAGCTTTTGAAGGAATAATACATTTTTCTTCCATGTTTTAATTGTAACAGTAAAGCTCATTTTGCAGCACGTTATTTGACAAAAAGTTTGTTTCATTTCAAATGATTAAAATAAATTAAATTAGTTTTTTATGTCTTCATTTGATTACCAGAAAAAAACACAACACAGAATTAGTGTGGGAAATTTTAGATATTTTTTTAATGTTGTATAAGTTTAATGATTCATAATACAGGATTTCAATTAATTATACATGCTTTTTGATTACTAAAAATTTTACACTACATATCCGTAACACGCCCGTTCCGCGACACTAGCAGTTAACCCCCATTTGGTCTGCCAAATTAGGAGATAACCTGTCACATGGGTCCATTTTTTAAAATTTATATTTATACATCACCTGAAAGCTGAGTAAATAAGCTTTCCATTGATGCATGGTTTGTTAGGGGAAATATTTGTCCGAGATAAAACTATTTGAAAATCTGGAATCTTATGGTGCAGAAAAATCGAAACATTGAGAAAATCGCCTTTTAAAGTTGTCCATTTATGTTCGCGATTGTGCTCCATTCACTCACAAAAATAAATGTTTTATATGGTAGGAAATTTACAAAATATCTTAATGGAACATGATCACGATTTTTGGCATAAATAAAAAAATCGATAATTTTGACCCATACAATGTATTTTTGGCTATTGCCACAAATATACCAGTGCGACTTGTGATTGGTTTTGTGGTCCAGGGTTAGGGCTGGGCGATATATATAATATAATAATATAATATATCGATATATTTTTAATTGCGATAAAAAATTAGACCATATCGTATACTGTATATCGATATAGTTCAAATTTGCGCTCTGCTCCCTGCGCCTCCGCTCCTCCTTTTCCACTCTGCGTGCGTGTTTAGAGCATGTTATGAGAGGCGAATCATGACTACTTCAGAAAACCCAGCACAATAGGAACTACCAGGCAGTGACATAAGTGTACGCTGAAATAAAGTTTTTCACCTCAGAAAAACGGACTGTCTTGTCCTGTCAGCCGTTATCCTGTGCTCGGAGCGCACACTCTTCAATTGCACGCGCAAGTGCAGCAGCGCGCGCTGTATCGCCTCACTGATCAAGTGCAAAATAAACTACGAGCATGCAACGCCGTTACGTTGTAAATTACACGAAATAAAAGTAATGCAGGTATGATTTTCATTCTATTCACCAGGAGCAGTTTCCATGTTTCATTAACAGTTCTTGTTAATATTGTGTATTTACCATGGTAACTGTCGTTTCCATATTAACCCCAAAATGCCACTATTTTCCTTTGTGTTATTTTTTATATTTTTAAATGACTGTAGTGGCTCATACCACCATTGCATTAACAAAAACTAGTTTGGGACTGCTATTTAATAGCTTTAGCATAGGCCTAATGTTTATTTATTAGTACTTTACTATTAGTCATATTCTTACAATTCATGTTAAGTAAAGGGGAAAAGTATATATATATATATATATGTGTGTATATGTATGTATGTATGTATGTATGTGTATATATATAGGCAAATTATAACATGTTTACACAAAATTTGTTTATATATATTCAATGTAAACTTTGATAATCATAATTAATAAATCGCAAATAACAATTCGAAGGGAATAATCGCCAATTATGATTTTTGTCATAATCGTGCAGCCCTAAGCTGAAGAAACCTGTTTATTATTTATTCATTTGATTTTGCAACTGTTCACTGAAATAGCTGGTTTCAATAAAACTACTTTTAACATGTCATATTTGACTTTGACTGAACATTTGCTCTCACTTTGCGGAAAAAATATCGGGATATATATCGTATATCGATATTCAGCCTAAATATATCGGGATATGACTTTTGGTCCATATCGCTTAGCCCTATCCAGGGTCACATACGTCAGTTTTTCCCCATGGTATCGATGTCAAAATTGTGGCCGGTGGCTAGTAACAACCACTATTCTCAGTGGCTGGTGAGCAAAAAAGTGAATGCCAAGCTCTGATAATAATAATAACAGTAATGAAGATTAGCAATTCTCAATTCAGGTATATATTTATTCCCTACGATCACAGTCATTATTTATTTATTTTTATTTGAAGGCAGATTTTCTGATTGTAGTCAGTACTGGAATTATGCATGCAGGGTCAGACAGAACAAATGTCGAATGCATTAAGGATTGTCTGATTGCAGAACAGCGTATAGCATTAGCGAGCTGACCGTCTCCCCTGAGTTCACAGTGACAACTTAAATTGTTGACTTTATTTCCTTGAGTGCCCTATATCTGGTAGAGATTGGCTTCAGTTACAGGAAGTTACAAAAACAGCAAACAGACATTAGTATCAGCTAAGAGAGGCCATGAGAGAGAGAGAGAAAGATCTGAGCAAGAGTTTAGAGGATAAGCACAACAAACATATGGACGGAAGGAGGGAGGAAGGGATTTGGAGAACAAGACAACAGGGAGAGTGGGATGAAAAAAAAAGAAAGGAAACATGACTGCGTTGTAAAAGTTAAAGTCTTTGAGAAGAATAGCGTGAGGGAGCAGGGAGAATTCTGAGAGAAGTGAGGGAGTGTTCTGAGAATATGAAACACAGTTTTATTTCTCATCTGATATAAAGGATGTTACTCCTCCAAGCCACGCTTCAGTGAGGAAAAAGACACCGCAAAGGATGAATAAACAAAAGAAGTGTCATCGAATCTGAAAGCTAATTACAGCCTGACAGAATAAAGCTTGACTGTTCAACTCTCCTCCGCACCAGTGAGGGAGAGACGCAGATGAAGACGTATAGATCGAGGGCCAGATGATAAATATTAGACGATCTCCTGAGCGTGGCAGAATCATCATCTTTATAACATTGCCCAGCATTTGGATTTACTCTCAAAGGCCACATTTTCAGTTGATCACATTTTTCAACAGTAAAGCATTTCAGTTGCGTTGAAAATGAATTGAATCCAATTTATATAAAAGTAATGCGCCAACAGTGGCACACAAGAGGGGCGATGCGAGAAGAAGGTGATGAATTTAAATGCTCCATGTCTGCGGCGTTAACCACCTCTCTTATCTCTGTCAAAAGGCTCCGTTGCCATGGTGTCACCACGGTGTTGCCAAGGCTACCGGAGTGTTAGCACAACAGTAATGGGGTGTTGTCATGGTAACCTCAGCTGTTGCTGTGAAGATTGTGGAGGAATTTTCCCCAGGAAAAGGATTACATGCAACATGTGCACCCACATCCTGACACGCGTGCACTTGCAATCACACGGTTACTCTCAAAGGGCTCTCAGAACCGATAGATCAAAATCGACATGCATGCAAGAAGGGATATACACTTCTGCTCGCATGTTACTCCTTTATTACAATTTTTAGATTGAAAAAGGACAAGAAACCTCTGGGACCTTGTCTGTTTCAAAGCTGTTAAACATGCACACATGGGAAAGACACGGTTAGAGATGTATAGCAGAAGAAGGGTTGAGTGAGGGAGAAATTTGTTGGTTTTGTTAGTTTGATCTTTTAATGAAGCCCCCATGGGGGCAAGGCAAACACGCATAGCATCATGGGAATTTTTTTAGCTCTATCATTCATCCCTCTACAGCGCACTGCACCATATACTCTTTACACTACATAATCATCTTATGAGGGATGCTTTGGACGATCCTCAAAGGCAGTGAAACCTCTGCCACGTAGATCCACATTAAGCACTCACGTTTGAGGAAAAACAGATTGTTTTTTTCTGTCAGGAATCCTGTCTGAAATTGGTTTTGTGAGTTGCGTAACATTACTTTATGCTGTGTTGTTTTCTGTTTTCTTATTTCATTCAGTTCTACACTGTAAAAAAATCCTATTACATTTACAAAAAACCTGGCAGCTGTGGTTGCCAGACATTCACCATAAAAAAATGCTGTGACAGTATTTCCTGTATTTCACTTATTCAACTTATTTAACTTATTGCTGTATGCTTTTATTCAGCTTTTTACCTTAAAATGTACAAATAGCCACTGTAAACAGAAGGCCACATGATGAATACAAGTTCATTGTAAGTGGAGCACAGGGTTAAACACCATCAAGGTAACACACATTACACTAAAATAATGCAATAAACATTCGCCAGATAACAGAAAATGTAACAAATCAACATTGATAATAAAAATAAGAAGAAAGTACAAAAGTATTTATATAAATTAGAATGTAACTCAGGGATTTCTGGGGATGTCCTTTACTGTTTTTCACAGTAAATCATATGGTATTTCATAGTTTCTAGCTGCAAAAAACATAAATTTCATTTATTCAATTGTTTTATTTTAAAATGACATATAATGCAACGTTAAAACCATTTCCATTTTTTCAGTGTATATGGTAAGGTAACTTACAGTTAACCAATTAACAGGGTTGTACTGTAGCATTTGTAGTCTTTTTCTGTACAACATACATATATATATTTTTTTACTAGAGATGTACTGAATGTTGTACCTATATGTAAAGTATAAAGGGAAACCTCTCATTTGGTACATTACTTCAATATTCAAGATTAAAATTAACAACAGAACCCAAACCATTATATTCTGGTATATATTTTCAGATATAATAATTGCACTGAAATAAAAACTGAAATGTTTGTATACAACTCAGTTGCATATAAGGTATTTTTCATAAACACTTGTCTTCATGACAAATTTATTCAAAAAATACATATATACTACACCTCTCCATCTCCAAATTTATTCGAATTTTTGAATTTGAATTTCTGTTAATTGAATTTTATCAATTGCCAATGGAAAATTTTAGTTTACCAAACTGTGTCGTTGGTCCAATTAAATGTTTTAAATTGTAGTAGCAATTATTTATTTCTCACTGTCCAAAAAAATAACATAAAAATAAAAACACAAATACATTAAGCAAAAACACAGACAACAAATAAATTCCAATGCGCCTTGAACTGAGGTGCTACAACAGTCTGTCACTTCACATTTAAGAGCTTCAAAAGGCCATTTATCATTTCAATTTCGTGATAAAATGGACAGAGTTTGAAAGCTGAGACTTTGTTTCTTATCAGAAGTATTAAAGCACAAAGCTCTTTGTGTTTATTGGATGCGAGGCACTACAAATAATGTTTGGTGTAGGGAAAAACCGCGGACCTGCAACCCTGGCTTGAACTAGGTGATTCACAGGGTCAAATAGAGCCTGGTTTAACGTTGCTATTTTTGAAACTGTTAATGCTTTGTGGTGTTAATTCCAACAGCCCTAAATCCAGCACAAGCGAGATTCTCTTCACACACAGTATGAGTCGCAGTCTGAAATGCTTTTCTGTCCCCTTTTGGCAGGATATAATCTGCCCTGTCTTTAAACAATCAGCCAATGGCCGATTGTAAAAATAATTGCTTTTATCTGCCGATACCGATTCATCGGTGCATCCCTAATTTTAACTTATTCCATTGTGTTCCAAAAGTTTTAGATGGTGTAGAGTTTTCTCAACCTTTTGTTCTTTTGTACCTCCACAGCCTTATAGTGAAAAACAGACTCACAAAGTAGCCTGTATTTTTTGTAAGGAACTGAATAAATCATGAGTATTGTTTTTTTATTTGATAGATTTAACAAAGCAAAATTGAAATCTTTCCAAGGACCCCCTGGAACCTGCGTAAGTACTCAGTGTGTGGGAATCACTGCTGTAGACCATGCGATTCTGCTGCTCACATTCATTCAGATTCAGATTCAGATTCCAAACCATCCAAATCGCTGAAGGGTAACAAAACCTTTTTTGACTGACATTTGTCAGTTGTGCAGTCAGCAGTGATGTCTCTGCATCAAGCAGTCGATGGTAACACCAGCTGACCTCTTTTTACTGCAGAGTAGCATGAATATAAAAAGGATATTTCATATGCAGAGAGCTCATGAAAAATGTTAAATTATTCTTGCACACAAATAAATATATCGTACCAAATGAACATGAATGATTCCTCTAACATGCTAACAGTGTTTGAATAAGTCTTTGGCTCACTGCTGTGTGTGTTTAGGCATAATACAGCAACCAGCAGTGCAGTAATGGCATGGCATTGTGTATGTGTGTGTGTGTTTGTATGGTAAAAGAATAAGAAAAGAGGAGAAACAGATTGAGAGAGAGACAATGGAGTGTGTGTTTTAGCAGCAGGGCTTTGTTCTAATGGCTGGGCTCACACTGTGCTTATCAATGCCATACAAATACATTGAAAGGCAGCAGCATGTGCCAGAGTGATATGCTTACTGTCACTGCACAAATCCAATGAAATATTGATCACATACTAGCTCAGGTCACACACCCACCCCTGTCAGTCTGACATTGTTTTACTTGTCCAAATACATTTGATGGATAAATGTGTTTATTACACTGTGAAGACTGTTTTCTAATCTATCAATATAATTTTGCAGTGATTGAATGTCATTACTATTGAAATATGTTTATGCGAGGTTAACATAAGAAAGTCAACACAAGTGAGTTCTGGAAAGAAAGGGACATTTTAAAGGTCAAGGTCTGTGCTTCATATTGGTTTAGTAGAAAAAAGTATATATGTATTTGTTCAGAATAGGCTTATTTCCAGTTTATGCTAAATCTCTGCTCCCTCAAGGTGCTATCTAGCATATGAAAAAATGCTGGATTTCTTAACATATCAATGAAATATGAATAATGTTCAGATAGAATAGGCTTATATCCTGTTTATGTTAAATATCTGCCCCTTCAAGGTGCTATCTAGCGAAAAAAAATAAAAATTCTAACATTTCAATAAAATTCCAATGTAACATGTCCAACAAATGTAAAATGAATCAAAATAATCAACATATAATGCATACATTCATTGTTAGTTCATAATACCTAATGCATTATCTTTATGTAAAAAAAAAGAATGTTTTGTTTACATTAGCCAATGGATTGGTATTATGAACTAACAAAGAACAATCCTTTGTTAGAATTTACTAATCTAGATTAATATTAAAGTTAGCATTAAGGTTTCTGAATGAACATAATTTAACAATGAACAATAACAAACACTCTTAGAAGAAAAGGTTCTATATGGAGCCTCATAGGGTTTTATCAAGCGTTGCATATACAGTATAGAACATTTTAGGGGTTCCCATCTACGGATTTAGTTTTAATGAATTAATTTAGTTTTAATTCATTTTTAATTTCATTTTAAAATTGTATGAATTAAGCAACTTGTAAACACACTTTAGCACAAGAAAAAATTAAATAATCATTGAACATGAAATAAAGTGTTTCTCCTTATATAGAACCTTTTTGAGTGTATTTATGAATAATCAATTAATACATTCTGTAAAAACTATTGTTTATTTTTAGTTCATGATCTAATGCATTAACTAATTAAAACATGTTGTAAAATGTTCACAATATACAGTATTTCTTCAGTTAATATTTATTATTTCAGTGTCAAAATTTGTTATTATTAAGATTTCAGTATTTTTTTTTTTTTTTTTTTTCTAAATGTGTTCTCAGTACACTCTAAAAGTTTCCCAAACTTTATTCAAATTATACAGATCAAGAGAGTGGAACTAAAAAAAGTTTTTGATCATATAATCTCCCTGGAGTAAAGATGATGATAACTTTGAAAATCCTCTGCACAATGGGGTAATTTTAAAGTCGGTCTAAAAGGAAATCATAATTCCTAAAAAATTAGTCAGGTTCTTGCCTTTGCTTTCATCTTGTGCTGCTATTGGCTGGTCAGCTCTGAACTAAGGTCTTTTGGCACAACCTTTGCATGGATTGTGCACCAATCTCAATATGTCAGAAGGTGGAAGATGAAAGCTTTAGAGCCATTAGTAACATGGGATGAAAGCAAAGCAGGTACCTGTCGGGTTACTCTATGTGTCTGTTAGATTCTGCGACAAATCTGCCATTTTATCCGCCTTTTTATTTTCAGAATACCAATTTGTGCAGGCAATTTAAAGATATTATTATCTGCTTAATTCTGCTAACAAACGAACTCTGTAGATTAGTCCATAAGAAGTGTGAGTCATAATATTAAGTGAATAAGAAGTGCTGACAGAGGTAATTATTCCTTTTGATGCTGATTCGTAGTGCCTATATGATATTTCAAGTCTAATTTGTGCTTGAGTGGAACGAGCTAAAACTTTAAACTTTGGATATGCACTAAATGGAGCAAAAATTTTATTTCAGGATTTGAGATATGGAACAGAAGACTGAAATTGTAGGCTACTTTAATGAAGGAAGCTTATCCTCATTTGCTGGTACATTTGGTCCAGACGGGAAACTAAAATTGTTGGAAGCGGATTGTTCATTATTCATCAGTCCTGCTTCTAAATCTCATGTATAGTCCTAGTGTAGGCGTTTGCAGGGGTCAGAATGCATAAAATGGAAGTCATAATTCATAATGCAATAACAGCAACTTAAACTGGGCAAGCGCACCAAATAAACATTTGAAAAGCTTTTTGTTTTATTTGAATGTTTTAAATGAACCGTGTTTGACAGTCTGTAATTTTATACTTGACTCTGATTAAATTTTCCAATGCTGCTTTATGTTATGCCTTGAAAATAATGAATTTAATGTCTAATCCGTTTGGAGTTTACCCAAAGGGATGGGATTTCTGGAGCACCTTAAAGAGCTCTGGATAATCTGAATGAACCAAATTATTTGCAGTGCAGAGACCCATTTCTGTGGATCCTTAAAATGTCCATGTCTATCATTTCCTGTTGCTATGATTGTGTTCGCCAAAGGAAATGAGAGACGGCAAATCTTGGCCTCTGATGTTTCGGTCAGTTTGTCTTTGAAGCTGCAGAAACAACATTTGTCAAGTTGCAAAAACATTCTAATGCACCCCAGAGCCCAATGAATTATTTAGTGAGTTTGAGGTCACTTAGTGAGGACAGACATCCAGACTTCCAGACATTATGATGTTGCACTACTAGAGAGCTAGAGTAAATTCAAAAATAATTGGGCCAAGACCACACAGAAGACGTTCAAGAGCAAACTTTATGATAGAATTCAACGTGCAAAACCGCTACAACAGAACTGTATGTACTGACAAAGCCGTTTTCGTCTCATAGTAGTGCTTTGACAGTTTTATGTTAGTTTTGCAACCTCTTTGTGGGTGTATGTGTGTAAAAAGTGTGTAAACCAAGTCATGCATCTCCCATTAGATTCCGTATGTGTGCATGTGTGTGTGAATAGATATGCTCTTGAGTAACTTTGGTGTTTTATTCATGA
The DNA here is from genome assembly GCF_949319135.1 of Squalius cephalus. Lineage (NCBI taxonomy): Eukaryota > Metazoa > Chordata > Actinopteri > Cypriniformes > Leuciscidae > Squalius > Squalius cephalus. The sequence continues at coordinate 56,821,228 of NC_137123.1, forward strand.
GTAGCCTGCAGCAGCTATTTCTCTCCATCAGCGGAGTCTTGATGCTCTAAGAATAACACACTCATGTTTACGCACACAAACCGTCGATTTTTCACTTCACAAGAATGGAGAAATCCTCAATTTTACAGACGTAATCATGATTGATCATTATTGAGTTCCACTCCATTGATGGATCGGCGAATACACATGTTGTTCATCCACTTTAATAGTATGGGATGTATATTGTGTAACCTCAATGTATGACCATCTCCAAGTTTAAAAGAGGTTCGCATTATCATCTGCATCAGCACACATAGTCAACATGAAATCAAAATTGCCCCCATTTGCTTTTTTAATTCATGTTTTTGATGGTCAGTGATTAACTTCCTTTTCCTCTAAAACAAATGTTTTTTTTTTGTATGATGTCATGTGGGCAGGTACAAAATATTAACCAAAAGCCAAATAGCTATATACTGTAGGTATTGTTTTAGGCTACTGGTGTAGGTAATGCAGACTTTCTAAAACCTTGCCAATAGTTAAATAGTAATTTAATGCAAGTTAATTATTAATTGAATTCATTCGTTTACATAATTCATTTAATTCATAATAAATGCTTTCTGTTCATCAAAATATCCTGAGAGAATGTATTATAATTTCCACAGAAAATATTAAGTTCCACAACTGTTTTCAACATAAATTATAATAAGAAATGTCTCTAGAGTACCACATCAGAATTGTAGAATAATTTAAATTCCAGAGGTGTCAAAAGTATTCACATTCATTACACAGGTAGAAGTATAGATACTAGGGTTTAAAAAGACTTCTGTTGAAGTTGAAGTATCAACTCAAGCTTTTTACTCAAGTAAAAGTATAAAAGTACTTGTTTCAAAACTACTTAAAGTATAAAAGTAAAAGCAATGTAATGAAAAATGTTCTCTCTCTCTCTCTCTCTCTCTCTCTCTCTCTCTCTCTCTCTCTCTCTCTCTCTGAATCAATATTTGACGCGATTTGCCCCGATTTCTCCCTCGCTTACCGCATCTAGGTTTCCTTACTGTGGAATAGTAGCTGTCTACTATACACAGCTGTATAGTAGCATAAGAAACGTTGTCAGAGTATTTTAGAGTATTCGAGTCCCATCGAATAGTAGATTCTCAGTCAAGGAAATTTCCCAAGCTTGGGAACTAGACTATGACGAAATATATTTTTCAGTCTAGGCAGCATTCTCATTGTCCCAGACAAACCGTACATTATTTCTCCTCTTAGTTTTCCAAAATATCATTGTGATCTATTTCATGCACCTGCTTCTCCCATGTGTTTATTCAAACTTGAACAGAGCCAGCTGCTTCTCCATTCCTGTAATCATCTACACCCTTGCTCCGTCTTTGGCGCGACTTTTGGTGCTGACGGCTTTTGGCGCTGCGCACAACCAAATGTGACTACAGCCTCTCACAAGTTAGAAAGACACCACAACGGCAATCAGTTTAGCGATGTGTATTCAGGAGGCGGGAGTCAGATCTAAACCGTTTGTGTAATTGGCCAATTTTTTTATTTTTTTAACGACGACAAGCCGGAATGAAAACAAGCCCAAATTAAATAGGAGTAACGAGGCTATTTTTAAAATGTAAGGAGTAGAAAGTACAGATAATTGTGTCAAAATGTAAGGAGTAGAAGTAAAAAGTCGTCTGAAAAATAATTACTCCAGTAAAGTATAGATACCCCAAATTTCTACTTAAGTAAGGTAACGAAGTATTTGTACTTCGTTACTTGACACCTCTGTTAAATTCTGACTTTTTTGATGCAAGACACCTTGATTTACACTATAAGTGGACACAAAAGACTCCTGCCCTTTTGGTGAATCGAACCCAGTATATCTGAATTATGGCTCTGGCTGTGTTTGTGTGCGAGAGGAAGAGAGATTCATAGAGCAGAGCTCAACAATAATAATGGTCCGGTGGCCCGGTGGCCCGGGGGCAGTGTGAGAGAGTTTTAGGCCATTTGACACAACTGCCAAATCTGTCGCTGCGCTGTCATTACATGATGATCATGCACATTTGTTTTAAGCCCTGCAATATATATGTTTTTATGTAAATGAAACTTATGTAAATATAGTTTTATATGCTATATAGTATATGCTAAATATACAATGTTTAATTTTTTTGGTGGTGCTAGCTGGTGCCACGTTGGCAGAAAGAGCACTGGGGCAGCTGAAAAACAATCGTACTGTTTTGCCCTGTAGAAGGAATGAAATAGGCTGCATAAGCTGAGCGCCTTTCATAGATTTTGGCCAGCAGGACTCTAGACAACCCCTTGGTGAAAGCAAGCCACAAAGTAATGACAGGAGACAGAGAGAGAGAGAGACAGTGCCGCCAGTAAGGTCAAATAAAAAGGAGAGATACTGAGAGAAAAAGGGGCTTAGTGCCACCCTCCCTTCTTTTAGACCGTCTCTGCTAACGTTTTCTTCTCTTCATAAAAGAAAAGAAAGGCGTAGCAGCACAAAGCATAACCTTAAATTAAAAAATAAATACTACTATGAAATATTAATAAATATATATTTTTTTAATATTGGGTTCCACCAAGCAAACATATTTTGAGCATGTGAACTCTCCACCATGTCTGTATTTTATTTAAAAAAAGGTGGGGTCCAGAATTATTTGCTTATGGCCCTGTGTAGTGAGTTTTCACTGATTTAGCAGGACGATTACAAGAGGTGCAGCCAGGGGCCGGAGGGTGTCAGGTTTGGAGACAACACGATTTCGTCTCTGCTCTTTGCGGATGTTGTCGTGTTGGCCCCTTCAGACCAGGAACTTCAGCATGCACTGGGACGGTTTGCAGCCGAGTGTGAAGCGGCTGGGATGAGAATCAGCGCCTTTAAATCCGAGGCCATGGTTCTCAGTCGGAAAAGGGTGGCTTGCCCACTTCAGGTTGGTGGAGAGTTCCTGCCTCAAGTGGAGGAGTTCAAGTATCTTGGGGTTTTGTTCACGAGTGAGGGAAGGATGGAACGGGAGATTGACAGACGGATCGGTGCAGCTTCTGCAGTGATGCGGTCGATGTACCGGCCTGTCGTGGTGAAGAAAGAGATTGACTCGATTTACCGGTCAATCTACGTTCCTACTCTCACCTATGGTCATGAGTTTTGGGTCATGACCGAAAGGACAAGATCCCGGATACAAGCGGCCGAAATGAGCTTTCTCCGCAGGGTGGCTGGGCGATCCCTTAGAGATAGGGTGAGAAGCTCGGTCACTCGGGAGGAGCTCAGAGCCGCTGCTCCTCCACATCGAGAGGGACCAGCTGAGGTGGCTCGGGCATCTGTTCCGGATGCCTCCTGGATGCCTTCCCGGGAAGGTGTTCCGGGCGCGTCCAACTGGGAGGAGACCCCCGGGGAAGACCTAGGACATGCTGGAGAGACTGTCTCCCGGCTGGCCTGGGAACGCCTCGGTGTCCCCCCGGAAGAGCTAGAGGAAGTGTCTAGGGAGAGGGAAGTCTGGGCATCTCAGCTTAGACTGCTGCCCCCGCGACCTGGCCCCGGATAAGTGGAAGAAGATGGTATGGTATGGTATTACAAGAGGGAAATGCTTAATTGCAGAATTATGCTGGTGTTTCAACTATGCCAAATTAGCTGGCTTCAATGTGTGGAGATTTGTGCACATGCAGATATAAGCTTATATATAAAGTTGTAGTTCACTTAAAATTGGATATTCATCGACTGTCATCTACTCACCCTCATGTTGCTCAGCATATGTGATTTTATTTCTCAAAGGAACAATAAAAAGGAGATTTCGATTCAGCAGAATTTCCATACTTCTGTTTTACGCACTTAGTTGAACTTGTGAGATGCACACTATTAAAAGTAATCCATATGACTGTGCACTATAGTCATTGTCGTCTGAAGTCATATGATAAATGTGTTTTGATTGAGAAATTTTATGCAAGAAAATAATGTAATTTATTTTGATAATTTAATTATGCTTTTTTTTGTTTTTATGTATTTTTTTAATTTATAAATTCACCCTGTTTTTAAATGTATTTAAATTATAATTATTTAAATTTTAACTACTGAATTAAGACAACCTAAAAGTGAGTGACCTGAGGCTGAGGACATCATGTCGGATTTATCATTTATTGGGTATCTATCACTTTAAATACAGTGCAAATATATGTTTCAATTTGAACAGTTGGTTTCATTTATGAACTGTGTCCACTAGGGTCCGTGTCTGCCACTGATTACTCACATAACCTTTGAAATTTTCAGTTCTCACCATATGCTCCAGAACCTCTTGGACCCTCTGTTATTGGTTTGATTCCAAATGATAGAAAGTGCAGTAAAAAGTGTGGAAATGTGCAGTTGTTGCCTAAATCTATTTCTACATGATCTGACCCTGAAAAAAGTGCCTTCTCAAGGTAACCCAATATAGTCAGGTTAATTCAGACATATTAAATCATTTCTTTGACTTTTAAACCTGGACATAATTTGTGATTTAATGGGTGAGTCAGATTTAGTTGCCACTCTGAATGATTTAGGAGTCAAATACACTGGTCACATTTTATGTTTGTCACATTCAGTTAGCAGCACAGCTGTATAGTAGCATAAGAAACGTTGTCAGAGTATTTTAGTGTAGAGTCCCATCGAATAGTAGATTCTCAGTCAAGGAAATTTCCCAAGCTTGTGAACTAGACTATGACGAAATATATTTTTCAGTCTAGGCAGCATTCTCATTGTCCCAGACAAACCGTACATTATTTCTCCTCTTAGTTTTCCAAAATATCATTGTGATCTATTTCATGCACCTGCTTCTCCCATGTGTTTATTCAAACTTGAACAGAGCCAGCTGCTTCTCCATTCCTGTAATCATCTACACCCTTGCTCAGTCTTTGTTACTGCCCTTTTATCCCACTTAGTCTGAAGCATTACTCATAATAATCTTTATGATTTATCCCAATGCAGTGTTTAGTGAATCTTCTTGTATTACTTGGTGGATGTTTGCTGGCTCTAGCTCGAGAGATGACAACATGACAATATTCTAGAATGAAGATTCAGTCAGTCTTAATATCTTTCACATCTTTCAATATGATACTGACAGATTTTTTAATAAAGTTAACATCGCGCCTCATGATAAACGACTATCTTAAAACTTAAGGGAGTGCAGTTTTAAGGCACCCACACATTACAAGATAATCGGGCCAACTTTGGGCCCAATTCTCCCCTTCCGATCAATCCTAGGTAAAGTCCCAATTATCTTGATGGTTCTACAGGTTATCTTATCAGATTTTCCTGTGGTGTGAGGTGTGTTAAGAGTGATTGAATCTGCTCGGAGAACTTCGGGGCCGCACCGATCTGAAATCGTAAATGTCCAACATGTTGAATATTTACGAACAGAAATCCTGTTGTGTGGGGGAAACCCCAAGAACAAACGCACACATACTCCTTAGATTGGAACGAAACAATACCCAATCAGAAAGCAAGCTGACGGAAGACACCATAAGCATAACACGACTTCATCTAAACCTTTTTCTTTTTCACTGCAATTTTTCTTTAAAAAGCAGTCCAAACATTACTATCGCCATTTCTTCTTGCCCATCCTCCGCCATGTTTGTTTACTCTAAAGTCATGTTTGACTGAGAGATTTTGTAAGATTTTCTATGTTCACAGTCGGGACTCTGGTTGTTTGTGAATGCAATCTGTGTGGAAAATGTGTGGTGTGCTGTCTTGGTCACATTGCGGCACTCCACAGACTATAAGAACAAAACTGTTAAAGGTAGGGTAGTCCATTTTCGGAAAGGCTAACAATAGCGAGCTAGCTTTGAAAGCATAAGATCTCACCCTCCCTTCAGAGTGCTTCCAAAGCCACGCCTCCTCCAAAACACATGAAAGCATACAGAAGGGAGCAAATAAAAGCATCACAAGGGACGGCGTTAAACTACCTCATGTCTCAAAGCACATTACATTAATATAATAATGAACATAAACGATTTAAAGAGCACTGACCTGTACCACTGATTGCTGCAGATTCATTTCAGCGATTTAAAGAGCACTGACCTGTACCACTGATTGCTGCAGATTCATTTCAGCGATTTAAAGAGCACTGACCTGTACCACTGACTGCTGCAGATTCATTTCAGCGTTGATAGTGTTGACATAGAAACGCATAAATTCGAGTCACGAACCACTCCGAGTATGACGTCACGGCTTTCCATCTCTTTCATCCAAATTGCAGTAGTTATGGAGTGATCGCAGCATAAGCTTGTTGTTTTGGTTCAGGAGGAACTGTTAAAGGTGGCTGCTGATTCGTTTGCGCTGCTCAGTGACTGACGTCTGTCTAACATTGCATAGCATGAAACACTCTGATGACGTGTGATGTCTGCGCGCGGAGGTATGGAAATACATATGTTGACAGAGAGGTAGGATATCGTATCATTGCATTCGCATCGAATTCAATGATTGGGCGAACATTTTATTTTGCTACGCCTTCCACAGACGATATGTACATATAAATAAATGTAGACCATTTAACTTAGTGATTGCTATCAGGATGTGAAAAGACTTTCAACCAGCTTAACAAAAAATGTTTTTGGAACAAATCACCTACCCTGCTTTTAAATCTAAGATTTTTTTTATTTTCATCTTTGTGATGTTTCACATTTTGAAAATCTGATAAGATTTTGTACTTGATACTTGAAGATACTTGAAGTCATCAGTAATCCTGCTCGAAATCTGCTCCCACAGATTTGCCGTGAAAAGATCTGCAGATTTTCGCAGAACACAAGGCTCATCCCCTGCCCCTTTAAATATATGTAATACATGCACAGAAAATTTAAATGAAATTATTTAAAATGCATTCACTTTCATTTCTTTCTAATCAAAGTTATTTTCTTTCATCAGTGGTACACAAAATAATATTGACATTTTCAATTTAAGTTTCAATGCAACCGTACAAAATTGGTAATCAGTAGCATGCCACAGATGTTATTGATTGAGGTTTATAAATAGTTAAATATAACCTTTCTTGTTGTATGTTTAATCTCTGTTTTTTTAACTACAGATCACAGATAATGTCAAAGCAAGAAACTATTGTACCCTTCATTTTAATTTCTGTTAATTATTGTCAGTGTTTACATTCATACATTTTTTAGCACTGTTCTATTCATGTACAGTACACATTAATTCATATTTAGCCATGTACTATTAATGAAGCGGTTGCTCAGTGCCCGGTTGCAAAAAGCACCTTAAGTGTAATTTTCCCTTAAGTTCACCCTTAGATTTTCCTTACGTATCTATTTTTCACTTAAGTAATCACTTAAAAAACGATAAGTGTTGCATAAAGCCCCATAACTGTCATTTTACTAAGTATAACATAAGGTTTGGAAAACTTCACTTTAAGTGTTACATGGAGCGAGCAGGTTCAATCCAAGTCTTCTAATGAGACACGTTTGGCCGCTTTATATGATAAACAAATTTTAATTTAGCCGTTTATTCACATATAAACATTGATCAAATTACATACGTAGCACATCTTAAATTGTGAAACAGCCTGAATAATATGGATTACTTTTATGTCTTTCAGTGAATGGTCAGAGGAGATATGAGAAAATATTAAAAACATATTTATTTGTTTCTAAAGATGAATGAAAGTCTTGACGACATGAGGGTGCGTAAATGATTTAAACAGAATTTTAAATTTTGAATTTTAAATTTCCGTCTCGTCTGGTCCTTCTCTTTCATATATGGTTTTCTTTTTTGTTTTCCTTATCCATGTTATGTTGTTTTCTGTGAAAACTTACCGCTATCTGTATATAATGTGTACATGGCAACAATTTAATTTTATAACGACAACTCCTGAGTCGCTGTCGTGAAACACTTAACGGTTTCCCATCTAAGAACCGTTTAAAGGGGTCATCGGATGCAATATTCACTTTTATATGGTGTTTTCATATAAATGTGTCTTTGCACATTGTGGACACAACCACCATACAATGAAAAAAATCCATTCAATCCTTTTTTTTAAATCCTCAAAAAGTCTAAAAACACTCTCAATAATCAAGCCGTTTGGATTTTCTGAGCAATATGATGTCATATTCATATTGCTCATGCTCCTCCCACGACCACTGACGGACTGTCCCGTATTAGCATATTTCGGCTCTCAGCCATTTGTAAACTGTCCATCAAGGCAGGTTGCCAAGGCAGTACTTTACGTGTCTTGTGTCGACACGCCCCATGGAAGAGAGGGGCGGGGTGAGCAGTTGCTCATTATCATTTAAAGAGACATGCACCGAAACGGGTCACTGTGAACAGAGCTGTTTTTGAGGAGGTAAAAATGGTGTTGTTTTTACACAACCATTGAGGAATTTGAACCAAAGTATGTTACAAACTTTACATGAAGACCCTAAAGAATCATACCAACTTGTGGAAAAATGGGCATCTGATGACCCCTTTAAGGGATTATATGCAACACCCTTAAGTCATTCCCTTAGGTAAGGGGAAATCATGCCTTAAGTCTTGTAATTAGGATAGTACACCCAAAAATTTAAATTAGCCCGTGATTTACTCACCCTGAAGCCATCCTAGGTGTATATGGCATTCTTCTTTCAGAATACAAAACGAATACAATCGGAATTGTATTAAAAAATGTCCTGGCTCTTCCAAGCTTTATAGTCAATGGGTATATTTTTTTAATGTAAAATAGAGCCATTGACTCCCATTATAAAGCTTTTAAGAGCCAGGACATTTTTTTATATAATTCCGATTGTATTTGTCTGAAAGAAGAATGTCATATACACCTAGGATGGCTTCAGGGTGAGTAAATCATGGGCTAATTTTCATTTTTGGGTGAACTATCCCTTTAAGGGAAAAACTTGAGGTGCTTTATGCAACCGGGCACAGATGTTTAAATTAGAGGTTTCTGTAAGGTTTTAAAGAATTTAGTATGCAGCTCTCTGAAATTAATTGGTCAAGTGAGGCATTCTGAGGTCTAATATTTTTGTGTAATGGCCATCAAATTGAATATTTACAGCCAATTTCCTAAAGTGTGCCAGTATCATTTCTCTTATATCACACACATGGTTTAATTTTTCTTACATAATAAAATAAGTTGTAATTAATATTTTATGTCCCTGTATTTAGTGTTAAGTTGCTCAGTAATAGGGCTGTCAAATCGATTAATCTCGATTGATCGCATCTAACATAAAAGATTTTGTTTACATAATATTTATGTGTATATATTATTATTATTATTATATTTATAATAAGAATTATAATAAAACAAAACAATAAAAAAATCAGCATTCTCTACCTGCTTTCTCCCGTGTCCGATAATCCAACGCATTAACCCCAGAAATGCCAAAGCAAATGAGAGAATAGCAAATCAGTTTGACTGCGGCGCCACAGTATAAATACTCAGTACATATCATACAATTTGTAACAGACAAAGCAATAATGACACATGATAAAATTGTTACTCACACTTGTGTGTTGCGACATTGCTGTCGGATCCAATATAGTCCTCACTGCAACATCTTTTATTTTCAGTCTCTCGGAAAACCTGAGGTGTCTTGTTTAAAAACTAATTTGCAGTAAAATGAATCGATCAAATGAGCAGTGTCTTAATGACGCGATCTGGAACATTGCTAAAAATAAAGTTCATTAAGCTTAGTTTTAATAAAAGCTGTTTTTGGGCTAACAAGGAAGTTTGGAGTTCTGAAACTTACAGGATATGTTTTATAGTACAATGGTCACTTGTATGTCGAAAGATAAGGGAAATGTTTTTTTCTCAATTCATGACCCCTTTAATATTAGCCGTTTATCAGTTATTGGCCACAACATGAATTAGCTTATTCCGTTAGCTTGGATTTTAATATCAGCATATCCTAGTAGTTTGCATTTGTAAAACTTCTTGTATTTTTTTTTCTTCTTCTTTTTTTTTATAGCAAAAACAGAAATGCAAATACTGAACTCCTGTTGCACTGTATAGTTTTGTTCAACATACTCTAGCTTGATGTCTGTCTAATATCCTGTCATTGAAATATGCAAATTATTTGTAACAGTTCAATAATCGTTTGCATAGTAGTCAGATAGCTAAATTACAGGAAGTGTTCCTTTGAAAAAGAAATGCTCCCTCAGAAGTGCCTCAGATATTTGACTTGGATGTTTTGTGGAAGTGGTTCTTAATGGGATTTTTTAATCAAGCTCAATATACATTTTGCTTACGTTGCTGAAGCAAGATGTTGGCACAAACTGTTTAGCCCTCAGCAATCTCACCAGCAGCACTTACAAAGATTCAGTGAATGCGTTTTAGATTTCAGAAGCTAGTAACATGTCATTACCATGTGCAGACAGACTTAATACTATGGCAGATGCTCTTTTAGGAAGACAGTACAGAAGATTTTCCTTTCACCACTTTTAGCATAGTGTGTGTTTTGATCATTGTTTGATGGTCTGATTAATTAATTGGCCTATCATGTTTGGTTTGTGTGATTGCGATGTGATGAAGAGATTGGTAAGGGCCTCATAACTAAATGTTTGTGGGGGTGTGAATGATTAAGATTAGATCAGAATGAAGCATTTTCTTCAGTCTATGAGCCATCTTGTTCTGAAGTATCTGTATTTGTCTGAACTGGATAGGAGTTGGTTGTCATACACGTCTCTAGACAGAATGTTGAGAAAACATTATTCTGGGAAAGGTTAAATATTCATGAAACTTTGATCTGACTAATGTGATTTGAGTTTAACATACTTTCTGCATAAGAATGTGAAAAAATGTGTGCTTATCTTCGTGCCTGTGTGTATAAGGTTTTTATAATTTAACACTTTAAATATTTTTTAATGGTCAGTTTACAAAATTTTAATTAATTTTAATTAGTTTCAGTGTAGTTTTTTTTTTCATCGACACTGTAACAAGTTAGCTCAAAGGGGAAATATTAATAATAACTCATAATTATCATTTATGATTAATTATTACAATTGTTACATTGATTAATCCCCACAGTATCAACTTGAAGAAGCAGCAGTAGAGGCCAGAAGAGAAGAGAGCTAAGAGGGCTGATCTTGTGATCAGTGATTTTTAAAGCGTGAAGATGTCACACCCTCTGGAGGTGTGTGAGCCAATGAGAAGATTTCCCTTTGGAGGGAAATTTTATGACCCATTGTGTTCTAGCAGGGCATTTGAATATGTAATTTCATTTGGTGTTTAAAAAAAGAATCTTCAAGATTCTTATAATACTAATGCGTCACAAAGTTAGCAAAATGTAATGTAAATGAACAAATCTGGGACGAAGATTGGAGTTTATAGAGACCAAACATGCCACACATATGATTTTGGTTAACCATAGTATGCAAAGTCTGAAACATTAACCCAATAGAGTTTACAAGAATACAAAAGCCAAACCACATAAAAGGAAATGAGGTGGGAAAATTAGATACATGTTTACCCATTTCTCAAGTGGTTATATATAGAATAGATAGGATTAACAGGGTTTATTTCTCCTTCTCAGTGAGAATTAAGTGAGAGTCACAGCTCTCTGGAATTTTCTTTTGGGGTCGTAAAACTCTTATCAGTCTCAATGTGTCCTGTAACTGGACACCGTGTTCTGCCAGTGTGTTAGCTTCATTTGTGATGTTAGTTTTGGGGAAAGTTTCACAGGCCTTTGTTGGGAGAGTGAGTTTGCTGGATTATTCATTAAAAAAAGGAATAATTTGTGTGTGTCTGATTGGTCCAGACACTACAACACAGTTTTTTACTTGTATGTATTGTAAGCCCTATTCAGCACTATTTTCCACAGACATATTTTTTTCATAGATTTTGATTCCATCCTAAGCAAACGCATTTGTGTTTTTCTCACGTAGCGTTGGCAAATGATGTACTGTTTTTCAGCTAACTCTGGTCCTCTGAGAAATCTAATCCTGTTGGGATAGAAATGTATGTGATTGTTGTATAAAAATGGTTTCACAATGCTTCTCCTTCATTTAGTTCGACCTTTATCGAAAGCGTAGCATAACTAAAGCTGAAAACTAAAGTTGTTACAATGCCTCATGCACCTTCATTATGAACTTGAACTTTTTTCCCAACTTTCTGGGAAAAGTTGGTGGTTTTAGTTGGCATCCCATCTGATTAAAAAATAGAATTAAATCAAGAAAGAGAGTCCAATCCCAAAAACTGTTCAGAGTGGCCACTGTAGCAGCGTTAGGTATCAATCTAACCTTAATTAATTATGTTCCTTAGTTGTTCCATAATTATGTGATTATATAATTTACTTTTAAGTTTTGTGTATTTTACTATACATCCATCCAGAGCACATGCCCTTCTGTATTGCTCATCCAGACAATAGGCACTGTATCTATTATTAGTAATAAAAAGCAGATACGTAATCACTAATATCCTATGTGAATAACTGTAATTCTTCAGTTTTTAAAACTAATCCCATAGTAATACTGCTTTAAATTCAGTTTTAAGTCTTAGTAATTATAGTCAGTTAATGTACTGTTTTAGTTCCTTTGGGTATATAACATATGGGGTAAGACATGAGGGTGAGTGAACGTTCACAGTGGTGTACCTCTAAATCAAGCAAAACATTTGCATTTAAAATGAAGATGTACTTTTAAATGCACTTAAAGCGCAGGAGAAATCAGATGAGTTATCTTTTACCTACACTACATTATAGTGCTGAGATGCAACAAAATTTAATTGCTTCCATTATAATCAACAAATTTGTGCTCGCAACGTCGAAATCTTCGTTGATTATAATTGAAGCCATCATTCGTCTGTTTATTTGCAAGGGGGTAATCCAGCATCCTGAAAGCGTAGCTTCTATGTGGGCATCCATTGGCTAACAAGCCATCACCTGCTGTTAGCATTCCATTGACTCCCATTCATTTTGGCGTTACTTTGAATAACAAATAACTACATCTGAGGCGTTTAAAGACTCTATTTGTCCATTGTTTATTTCTAAAGAAACACGACAATGTATAAAAGGCTCCATTACCTTGTATCTTACGTTATGGCCCCGTAGAAGCAGTTTTTGTAAAAATAACTGTGTCGCACAGTAGAGAAATTACCGTATAGACAGGAGGAGAAGCTCGCAGGCAATCGGGGGACGTGGAGGCAAAATGACAAAATATATAATCAGAATACTTACCAAAAGTTGCTCCTACTCACGCTCTCCGTCTCTGCAAGATTCGTAAGGGAATGATTCCGATTTCTCTTGGCACAGCTACTAGAAGACTTACAACTGTCAGACAGGTTGCTCACGTCACATCTACGTCGTCAAACACAGAACGCTCAGCCATCAGGAAGTGAGTGCTTCTAATTGACTAAATGTTTCTCCGTCGAAGTCTATGGGGTCGCTGTGTCCATTTCTTTTACTTTCTATGTTTCTTTGCCACTTCGTTGCTCTTCACAAATATTTAGTTAACCTACATCACAATATATATCGCCACCTGCAGGTGGGGAGGTTCAACCACAGACGCACAGGTCAGAATATACTTCGAAGACAACTCAGTGCTTACAAAAATTACACTTTATTTCAGTTACTTTATCAACCACCACTAAATAAAACTTAGTTTAGCTTAGTTTAGTTTTTCAGTTTTTGAATTTGTCATTTCAAAAATGTCTTTTTTTAATGTCTGGAATTAACCACGACGACTTCTGTTCCCATGAGGCTTTGTTTTTGTTATCAGGAGTTGCCTTTTTGCTCTCTTTTGTGTTGTTAATGTTCTGGGTCTGCTGCATGAATTTAATGTAGTTGATGTGGGAATACTGGGAAGGCTGCTTGGCATGCCAGAGCTCTACTGACAGAAGCAGAAGAAAGAGCAACAACACGGGTGCAGCCAGCCATAAATGGTGTTCCTGGCGCTGACGAGGGGTAAGGGCATAACAGCAGTGGTTATATGTAGGCCTGCATGGAATTGGCAATCAGCAGAAACCTGGAAAGATTTCCACATAATTTGCATAGTTTCCACATAAAAAGCTCTACATATGCACATACACCTTGTTTTTCATTAGATATTTTGGCCAATTAGCCACTAGGAATTGCTGTTTTTGTCAATTTTTCATTTCGAGTACTGATAGTTCTCAAAAACAAGTACTCGAGTATTATATAATACTTGGAGTTCAAAATACAAAGTTTTGTGTTTTATATTGTGTATGTCTCCGGCTAACTCACATCAGCTGTGGGCGGCTATTACCTAAAACTGTCACTTAATTCAGATTGTCTGTCGTTCTTACTGCTTAGAGTAAAGATAATGTATTCTCATAACGTACCTCAAACTGAGTAGTGTCACTGAGAAACATCCTGCTCAAGACGTCCTTGCGATGGAGGTTCGGGTTGAATAACTAGTTCTTTCAGTGTTTTATCATCGAACTCACGCTTTGATATGGTAAAATCGACGCCATTGTTACTGTTTTTACAGTCTGTTCAATTGCTGAGCTCTAGAAAGCCTCCAGACAAAGCTGATGTTAATGGTAATGTGTGTTGTTTCCGACGTGCGCTGTAAGTGGTAGACCAATCACAACCGACTGGGTCATCTGGCCAATCAGCAGAGTAGGCCTGCGGAAAGGAGGGACTTATTCATCCAACGAGTCATTTGAGAATCATTGAAAAATGTGGTGATGTGCAGTCTATATTATGAATACCTCAAAAACTAAATCAGAGCCTTTAAAATAGCATAGGCACTTTAAAAATAGCAGGGGCACTTTAATTAAAAGACTGTTACAAAAATTAATGTTGACAAATAACAAAAATACATGGACAAATATGATATGGAAATGTCTATCAAAATAGGGAAGTATGACTTGAAAAATAACTGCTAGATTATCAATAATGCTCTGAAACAAGGGCAACTAAAGCATAAAGAACTTACAGCATTTTTTTATAATAGTGATCTTATTGATAATGTTATGTATATGGCTGATTGGTGCTGCACATCTTGCACTTAACTGCATTTATCAAGTGATTCCACACATCACTGTGCGTTTTCAAAGCAGTGAAGAGAAATTCCTGTTTTGTTTTGGTCTATGTGATCCCACCCACTGCCAATTTACCCTATAGTATTTCGACATCCCAGGTTGCCAGTTGGCGGAAAACACAACAATGGAAGCCAGCAAACAAAAAACTGTCTGAGATCGCAAATTCTGCTCAACATAAAAAGCCTCGGCAATAAAAATTTAGCAAATGTACAAGCTGAACAACTTATACTGTCAAGCTTGTCGCTTTCCAATTGTCAATTACGCTTATTTCTGTTACATGTCCTCAGTCTGGCAAAACATCGAGTCTGAGGAGGAGGGGATGGGACGGGGAAAAAACAAAACCTCTAGCTGTCAGTATTACGTAGTGCACTTAAGGCGATAGATCTCACATGATCCACCTCCTGATAGTTAGACTCAGCAAAGGTTACATGAAATCAGAATTGACCTGCTTAATACATGTTCATGGTTTTATTGTGCATCCTTGGTGCATGTAGTTCTAATAAAAAAAAAATATATATATTGCTTCGGCTGTGAATTTGCTTCATTTTAGTTTGTAACCACTTTTCTCAGTCCACTCAATTCCAGTGGATAAAATTCCATCCTACTTTTTGTTTATCCTGTAATATTCTGTTTCAGATATGCCACATTATTTAAGTAAAATAGGTTGTGAATACTGTTTCATGTTGACTTTAAATCCGTTCCGCAGATTTTCCATCACAATCAGAGCAGAAAATTTGCAAAGGCATGAAAATTCTGTGTGGGCCCAGTCATAGGTAGTGGTTAATATGGGATTTGAATTTTGTTTTTTTCTCATAGTGCTCTCATTACGCGTGATCTAATAAGGGCAGGGATTGGAAGAAATGCTTACTTTGGTTGAATGGCACTTCACGGTGTGAACTCAGTCTTCCTTAAGTCGCATGATGCTTCTGCTCTTATAAGTTTATTGGACTTTGAGTTTTCCACAGTAATGAAGTTATAATGAATTCTGGGATTTTGAGTATTTGATGGTTTGAATGGCCTAAGGGGAGAATAATATAGACATTAAAAAGGCATTGTTTCTGCAAGCAGAAAGAATAATGTGTTTCCGCTCAAAAAGAGAGACTCAGCACCGAACTAATGTACACACGCATGCCCATGTGTTTCTGTATGCATACTGAATACTAAATTATATAATATATCTTGCATTTTTCCAAAAGAGAGAACACATAAGTGATAAGTGACACATGTGGCAAAATATAAACCCTGCCTATATCTCTCGCTCTCTATGTGTGTAAGCGTGTATCATAGTGGTATTTGATGGATGAGTGGTTGTTGTGATAAAGGGCTTTAGGAATGGAGAGATGTCAGGGTGGAGGTGTGTGTGAAGTGAAAAACGTTACGTTTTGATGGCTGAGAGTATGGTTAGGTGGATGATGGATGGTTGAAATAAACAAGTACAGTGTTCTGATGAAAGAATATTTGGGAAGAGTGGTGGAAGGAATGTACTTCATGGAGGCATTTTCGGAAAGATGTTAGAAATGAAAGAGCATTCTGATTCTAAATGAAAAAAGAGAATGTTTGGTAAAAAAAGTTTGAGGACAGGAGACAGGAAAAGTGACAGGAGAGACAGTGAACTTCTTTATTAGAAGACAACTTTCAAACGAATAAACGAACAAGAAGGAATAAAAGAAGCTCTTGTGAGACCTATAGTCAAAGGAATTATAACTGGTATAATGCTAGCATGAGTAAAGACATTTAGATGCCTTTGGTTATAGTCCTAGAGTGGCCCCAAAAAGAAGATGATGGATGGATGGACGGATGGTAGATAGATAGATAGATGGATGGATGGATAGGGTGCTCCGATTGATCGGGCACTGATCGTTATCGGGTCGATAGCTTTATGTAGTTTGATTGGGGGTCTCTTTAAAGGCCGATTTGAAAAGCCGTTCAGATGACGCAAAACTCGTGAGACAATTTTTCTATGCACAGCTAAAATTGCTTCACTACATTATATTTTATAAATCAGTATTACGTTGAATTTTGCACAACACTGGAAAGCAGTATAGTTTAGCAGTTGTTCATTACCTGAAGCTAACAACTCATACTGTAGACATTGGACATGTGCCTTTGTGATGCTCTGCCAGGCTTGTACTGTTGCCACCTTCAGTGCCTCCTTGTTTGCTGTCGTTCAAATATCAAATACACACAGTTGGATTCAGATTAAACAATTGTTTTAAACATGTTTTGTTGTTTGAGCCTGAACGCTCATAGGGTGCCTAAGCAGAGTTATAGTCAAGCTACCAAATAAAGTCCCATCCAATGATTTTTAAGGCATTTGTGTGGATAAGAGCCAACAGTCTAATCGCCAGCAGTGACAAATGAGAGAGAACCAGTTGTACCCTTATACCATTGATCCTAAGGCCATTATTCAAAGATGAAATTGTATGGTTCGGATACTGTCAGGTTCTTTCTCGCTGCACATTTTTCCTCTCTGTCATTTTGTCCTGGTCTGCCTTTATCTTATTTATCTCAGTTTTGCTAACTTAACTGGCTCATTATCTCCTACTCATGAGATTTCATCATTTGTTTTACCCTCTCAGTGCAAGAGTAATTTTACACTACTGAAATGTTCCATTGCTGCCTTCAGTGAGTCTTTATAGAAGCAGGATTCAGAAAAAATCCCAAGACACAGTGTTATCACTAGAGTTGAGTCATACAATGGATACAATGCACATTTAAATGTCATTTTTGTGAATTTTTTGCGATTTTGGTTGTTTTTGTTGTTGCTTTATCTTGAATGCAGCAAGACAGACTTTTAAACAAGATAACCAAATTGCATGGGTTGTATAGGACTTGTTTTTTCTGTGTACTGCCAAAATCAATCTACACATGATTTCAGTGCAGATGAACATTTTATATTTTTGCTGACATGGCAGCGTAACTTTATACCATAAAATACCATATGAGTATTCCAAAATGTATAATGTTCGTAGCATATTTATTTTTCACCAGGGTATTATAACACAACAATTATTTATTTTCCTCTGAACTTAACACAAAATGGCAATGCAACTACTTCAGATAGTGATACTAGGGTCAGTCTACATGAAATGATTTGAAATCATCTCACTGGTGTTCCCAGTGGGTCTCTTGCTGTGCATTGAAGTGGCAGAGGTGAAGATGGCAAGATTTGTTGGCAAGCTTCCGGGTCAGTGGCTGTAGCACAGGTGGTGAGGTCAAAGGGTGTCAGGTGGCCCCATGCACAAGAAATCATGTTCAGATGAGTCTGGTTTTCTTTTACTATCACAGATATTATCACGGCTCCAGAACAGTACACTTGATTGCTAAGGCCCCGTCCACACTAATAATTATAATTAATAATAATAATTCGTTACATTTATATAGCGCTTTTTCTGAGACCTCAAAGCGCTTTACATAGATGGGGGAATCTCCTCAACCACCACCAATGTGCATCATCCACTTGGATGATGCGACGGCAGCCATATTGCGCCAGAACGCCCACCACACACCAGCTTACTGGTGGAGAGGAGTCAGTGATGAAGCCAATCAGTATATGGGGATGATTAGGAGGCCATGATGGACAGGGGCCAAGGGGCAAATTTGGCCAGGATGCCGGGGTTACACCCCCACTCTTTTTCGAAGGATATCCTGGGATTTTTAATGACCACAGAGAGTCAGGACCTCGGTTTAACGTCTCATCCGAAGGACGGTGCGTTTACGTTTAAAAACGGAGACCTTTTGCTACGTTTGCACCTCCCGTCCACACTGAAACGGCAAAAACGGAGACCCAAAACGGAGAAGTTTAGAAACGCTGCCGACCCGTTTTTTTCGTTTTGAATCTCCGGAGGGCGTTTTAGTGTGGACGGGTCAAAACGGAGGACTTTAGAAACGATGACGTAGTAGAAGCTCACGCTCGGCTCTATGATTGGGTGTCATCAGTCATGGTGTAAGTTATAGGCTATCTTTGCTAGCAGCTGTTGTCCAAGTAAATTCTGCATTTTACAATGCTATAACTGCCTACATGCGCCGGAGGATTATTCGAGCGATCTGTGACAATTCCCGTGTGCAGCGGCGGTATCGACCGTACATGGAGCGTCGGTTTTGGATTAACCCGGGAAGAACCAGCGCATGGTGGGATAATTTTATCAATGGAGTTGTGTTTACACCGCCACGCGCATGCCCAGTGTTGGTGAATGGTCACGTGATCCGCGTTTTCAGTCGTTTTAATGTGGACGGAGATCAATTCTAATACGCAGCTAAAACGCTGGTGTGGACGGAGATCGTATTCGTTTTAATTCTCCGTTTCTAAATGAAAACGCAGTAGTGTGGACGGGGCCTAAGGCTTCATGTACCTCCTGTATCTGGACTTTGCAAGGGGCAGTTTCTGATTGATGGATCCAGACTCTAATATGTCTTTATGAAGGTATAGGTTGAAGTCTAGGGCTCATAGCATCAGCTCAAAGGTGGGGGCTGACAGTGTACCGAAGGTGATCTTTTCTGAGTGTCCTTTATTGATCTGATCTGAGAGGCCAGTGGTGGAATAACACCCAGTGGCAGAGATAGTTCTTCCAGCAGAATGCCTGTGGTGCCACTTTCATGCCAAAAAGGAAGTACGGCCCCATTCTCTCCTTCATTCATAACTGTACTCATCAGAGCAAATAAGAGCTGGGGATGCTAAAGGGTTGAACATGTTCAACCAAAAATGCAAGTTTTGTTGTTGGGTCTAAATTAGACTGGAGGAGATAATTGGCCGAGTACTGTCTAAATTAATTAACATCATGGACTGTCTTTTACCCTCTCTTACTTGCTGAAATGAGTCTAATGTGTGCAATAAGCATAATTTATATATTTTTTTTTTCTTCTTTTTTTTCTATGTGTTATTATACCATAGTGTGTTTATACTGTTGTATAAACATTTTCTCCTCAACATTTGCATTTTCTCCTCATCCATTCAACACCTACACTGCCATTCAAAAGTTTATATTTGGTAAGATCTCTCATACCAACTATAAAAGAAGTCTCTCATGCTCACCAATGATTTTAATATTTTTATTTGGCCACTTCTTTATGATTGAAATGCCACAGCCACTGTAATTTCTTGAACAAGAATATGTGGACATCATAACATGCAAATTCAGAGCAGGTTTTAAACTTTTATTTTGAGTTAGTGATTAACAGTTTGCATATTTTGAAACATATTGATGTGTTCCGCTGTGTTGGCATATGTTTATAAACTATTTACCTTACAAATCTGAGGAAATCGCCACAAAATTGCGTTCCCAGGTGAATGTTAAAAGCCAACCAAACTTACAGAATATACAGACATACAGTTTGAGACGCATGTAAATTAAAACAGTTTGTATGGAGCAGCATTTACTGTGAATGGAGCCGCTCTGAGATGCACGTAACCTACATGCATGCAAATAAATATAGTGTGTATATATTAAAACCGCAGTGCGGATTTTATATATAGTGAATTCAGGTTGACTGGAAAAAAGTGTCCCACTCAACCTGAATTCACTATATATATATATATATATATATATATATATATATATATATATATATATATATATATATATATATATAATAATAATAATAATAATAATAATAATAATAATAATAATAATAATAATAATAATAATAATAATAATAATAATAATTATTATTATTATTATTATTATTATTATTATTATATATTTTTTTTTTATTATTATTATTTTTTTATTGAATCATAGCCTTCATGAATTCACAATAGCACTATGCTATAGTATGATTTTTAAATGGTTTTAAATAATATATCTTGCAGCTTTAGAAAATGGTCTAATAAATTCAGTTAATGTATTCTTGTCCGTGGGAATGTGACACTTTTTCTGGTTAATCAACACGGGTCAATCGCAATTAAGAATTTTTTGAGTACTCTGATTTAATCAAGGAATCGTGATAGCTCTGGTAAAAACTCTAAATCGTTAAACATGGATATTTTTTGGGGTGGGTGGGGGGTGGGGGGAGGATTTACTAAAGATTACATTTAGCATACTTTTTTTTTTTTATTATCAGTGTTCAAAGATTTTTTTTGCCTTTGTCATCACTAAGCACTCAATCTAAATGTAAAAATAAATGTACAATTAAATATCCAATAACGACCAGTACTGATGATCTAAAACATTTCTAATTTGCTGATAACCAATATGTTACTGATATATTGGGCATCTTTACGTGTAAAACATTGAGAAGCAAGTCGACCCTGAAATCTCAAGACTGCTTACTACCTCCATCATTCTCCTAAATACAAAAGTAATGAGGGTGAATGCTGGTCTCTTTTTTCCCCTGTCCGGAGGTCCTTTTTTGTCTGTTTTTTTCTTCTGGATTGTCAGTCACACAGCTGTTCAAATCCTGGCCAGTCTCTGCTGAGTAAAAGCAGAACAGGGAGCATTTTCTCTTCTTCTACCTCTTTGATGAAGTGAGAACAGCAGGCATTTCCACCAAAAAAATGGGATTGCTTTGGGACAAACAGCATTCATTCAGAAAGATTTATTCCAAATGTCTTTAATGCCAGAATTGCTCATTACTCTCTAATGTGTTTAAACTTCTATATTTAAATATATGTATATATATTACCGTAGGACAGCAAACTCCCAAGCGTCATCTGCTAAATCATAATGCTAACAGCCATCATAAACAAATCATATAATCTTTGATAAACTGTATTTTGGAAATACAAATATGAATGAGCATTTCAGGGCTGTTGGTGTCTAATCAGAATGTGTGTTTAGTAAGCATCAGTAAGTGTGGATGATCAGGATAAACTCTGGAGTCTGTCCATATCCTTTGAGATTACTTCAAAAGATCCATGAGGATGTTGAATTATTGATATGATTTTTTCCATTTCTTCTATTATTAAATTTGCATGACACTCCAGAGCTGTAAAACAAAAAGTAAAACAAAAAAAAGCACACACAAAAAAAAGAAAGATTACAGAGCGTTGCAGTGATTGCAATGATTATAATGTATATCTATAGTGGCAATCAAGTGTTTTCATTAAGCAACATTAGTATGCATGCATTATCAAGAAAATGGCAGCTCCAAGGTCAGGATGTGTGGACAAATGGATGACAAGATTGAAGAAGCGCTTTAATGGAAAGATATTTTCACGCTCTGACCCTCATACCCTCTCTGATTAAAGCAATTTCCAGGCGCACACATCTTTTATGTGTTTGTTTGTGTGTGCATCTACCTGGAAACCTCTAGCTCTGCGGCTAAATCCTAACCCTCTTCACATGCTTATCAACCTCCTGCCAAACTGGAAAACCTCTCAGCACCTCAAGCACCAAAAAAAACCCCAACCTATTCTTATGTGTGAGTCTCTATGATTAATTTTCGAAACCTGGTCTGAAATTGGGTATTTTTGATTAGACACACTGTACGTGTGCAGATGTGTACCTTTGCCTATATTCGTTTACACCTGAGATTGGTGTGGGCCTTCGTGTGTATGTGTGTGCGCATGCACCTGAATATGAGCGTGCCCGAGCTGTGTGCATACCTCTAATCCAGTTTCATCCTAGAGCCTCTTAAACCCTGAAGTGCTGCATTCATAGTGCAAAAGGGACCATCCAAAACATTGAGTGCAGCCACTACATTTGCATTGATTTATTAACTCCTCAGTGTATCTGGGACACAGTTTTAATATCTCCTGAATTGTTTGTGTGATATATATTTAGAACGTGACATAACTGATTTATGTGAATTTTGGTGCTCGCTCTGTTTTGCATCAGTGGAGATGTATTGCTTTGTGACTCAGTTACATGCCATAGATTCAATTTTCTCCGTAGGTTCAGTTACAGTGAGGTACAGTTTGGATGAGACATTTACCTCATGTAAATTCAATTGCCTTTGGCCTCTTTTTTTTTACTCTGCTCGAAGTATGGTGCTAATCCTTGGCAAGTACCTCCTCCTTACCTGTTTATTTGTGTGTCACTGTTTGCTTAAGCTCAGTATTTTAAATCTGTCACAGCACTATGGTGGACAGATCAGCGTCTGTGTGTTTGCACAGCGTGTGAACCATGATATTCATAAGTCCCATTGTCGCCCGTTTATGTGTTTTTGTATTCTGAGATATCAAGCTGTCACAGCACAAGGATGCAGTCATTATTCTTAACTCAGTCAGCGACTCCAGTGTGACAGTGTGCAGCAATTTCTGTCTTTCTCCCCTCTCCTCTATTCAACGGTTCACTGTCTGCTCCTTATCCATGCCCTTCTCTCTTGCTCATTCCTGTTCCCTCTATAGACCTTTTTCACACTTCCAAGTTTGCAAAGCTGACGGCTTCAACAGTGGGGTAAAGAAACTTCTGCTTTATCAGCGGCAGTGAGAAACAGCCGTTTTCAATTGTTTTTCAGGGGTGATGAAACAAAGCAAAATAATTTCATGTTATACGACTGGATGAAAGCAGATATTTTATGGTTTACAGGAGTACATACAGTGGCCTCAAAAAGACCAGCTTAAAAATGTATGAATATCATTGCATTAGATACAACATATCAAAATACACTACCATTCAAGTTTGGGATTGGTATTTTTTTTTAATGTTTTTTATGAAAATCTCTTTTCTCTCTTATAAAATAAATTGTATACCTATTTGATATGGTTTAAAGTGTATTTGTATTAGTCCAATGGCAAAATAGAATTTTCAGCAACCATTTCTCCAGTCTTCAGGGTCACATGATCCTTCAGAAATCATTCAGATATGCTGATTTGGCGCTCAAGAAACATTTCTTATTATTATCAATGTTGAAAAAAGTTGTGCTGTTTTATATTTTTGTGGAAACTTTGTTGCATTTTTTAAAGATCCTTTGATAAATAGAAAGTTCAAAAGAACAGCATATATTTGAATTGGAAACGTTTTAACATTATAAATGTTTTTATAGTTACTAACAAATTTAACGCATCCTTGCAAAATAAAGGGTAATAATAAAAAAAAAATCGTATTGCCAGCAAACCTTTGAGCAGCAGTGTAAGGTCACACACACACACACACACACACGCACACACACACACACACACTCACTCACTCACTCACTCACTCACTCTGATACAGGTTTTTATGTGTGAAAACAGCGGTTCAAACAGTAGTTTTTTTATTAAGAAAATGAAAAAAATACACTATAAACAAGACCGCACATTAAACAACGTTAGATAAAGACAGTGGCATACACCACAACCCCCCCCCCCCCCCCAAAAACATACATTTATGAGTAAAAATGGTTCTATATGTGCAATGTTATTGTTTACTGTGTGCAATGATGTTCCCATTGTTTTCATGCTCTTTTTATTCCATATACTTTCCATGGACATAAAAAAAAAAACATAAAATAAAGGGATCTTTCTAGTCCTAACCAAATGAACGTGAATGTATAATGACAAAATGTTATACAACAAGATAAATTGCAGCTGTGAGTTTGGTGTAGATTTATGCAGTGTAAATAATGGCGAAGATGGAAACATTATGTCTGCAACGACATTAGGTTTGAAATAAAACGGGAGAATAATGTGCTGCAACAGCATCAGTGAAACATTAGTAGTAACATTAAAATTGTCTCTTTGTACTTGAGTTGGCTACATGAAATCCTCACACCGTGCAGCTCATAGTTTTTTCCACATTTCCTTGTTCTCCCAGTAACACTGTCTGAGAATCACCTCACTATTTACCACATCATGATACGTTGCACATTTAAAATGAAATAAAAGGCTTACAGAAAGGCTTACCATGTCTTGTTAAGCTTAACATGGAAATGTTGATGTTTTCTTGTTAAGGCTCAGCTAAGGTTGTATTAGTTGATATATCAGAACTGACAACTGTCGATTGGCAAAAATGCAGGTGGAAGTACAATTACCCAACTATCAGAGTCGGATGTGACAACTGATGGTTTGTATTTCTTTATCTAACTTTCCTCTTCTGTCTTCCCTCCTACTCATGTTTCCCTTTCTCCTTTTCTTTCCCACCACCTGTTCTTTCTGGCTCTCCCTCCCTCTTGCTATCTCTCTGTCTTTCTCTCTCTTTCTTCCAGGATGCCAGTTCTTCGTTTTTCCAGTTTGGGGCCTCGCTCCAGCAGGAGGCGTTGTTGATGCTTGCTATAATGGAGGAGTACGACTGGCACATATTCTCAGTGGTCACCACCAAGTTCCCAGGTTTCCAAGAGTTCATAGCCACCGTACGTGTCACAGTGGACCACAGCTTCATTCGTTGGGACCTTCAGGGCGTAGTGACGCTGGACGGTGTTGGCGAACCTGAGGACCGAGCCCACGTGCAGCTTAAACGCATCCAGTCACCCGTCATCCTCCTCTACTGCTCCAAAGACGAAGCAGCGCTGGTCATGGATGAAGCCCGTTCGCTAGGGCTCACCGGGGCTGGCTTTGTGTGGATTGTTCCTAGTTTGACGACAGGAAATATCGAACATACCCCGGAAGCCTTTCCGACAGGGATGATTTCTGTGGCGTACGACGAATGGGATTATCCCCTGGAGAAGCGCGTGCAGGATGCTGTGGGAATTATCAGTTCTGCGGCCGCTGCCATGTTCAGAGAGGAAGGTCGAATACCCGACGGTACAGCTAGCTGCTACGGCCAATCTGAGAAGCCAGAGGTGCCGGCAAGTGCTCTGCGCAGGTAAGCTTATAGCTGTTTGCATAATGAAATGGATGAACATGCACAAATGTAGAAGTAAACTAAAGGAAATGTCTTAAATGTACTATGCAATGGTAGTTATACTCCAGCATCGATGTTAACATGATACTGCATGATCTTGTTCAAACTCTGTAATCTCAACATACTTATTTAGACACTCTTTTGGCTTGCCTATCTGGACTACAACTCAGCCACCTATTTCTTTGGGCAAGCAGTTCCTTTTACAAGCTTCTAACTCTGACTATTAGTACTGTTTCTTGTAATTCAGTACAGCAAAGTGGCTAACATTGATTTTCAGGGTACATTATTCCACTCTGCAATAGGTGCACTTAGAAATGAGGAGTACTTTTGACAAAAGTGTCAAAATAATGTTCAGTATACGAGTGGCCTAGAAAAACCTGTTTTTTTTGTACATAAGTGACCCTTTAATTGTAGCTGTCAAAACTCTCATTTTTTCCAGAGAACAATTTTTTCCAACTTACATTGTGCACACTGGTCAGTCTGCAATATGGACGCATTTGGGAGTTTTGGGGGCAACAGAGAGGCTAATGCCATCAAATTGGTTGTTTTGAGAGACAAATATGGACAGGCGCACAGCAAGGGGTCAAGGTTTGGCTGTTTAACATGGTCCAGTTAGCCTCTGATTGACTCGTAAACAATTGTGTCCGGAACTGAGTGGCTGTGAGCAAAGATGGCAGAATTCAAATTGCGTATTTCCGAGAAGACCGACCAACTGGCATTGAGATGAATGCTAACGGACAGCTTTCTCCAGGCATTACAGACCTCCACGCACTACAAGACACAAACTCAGCACCCTTCGCAAGGCACAAATTCGTGCACTTGGTAACCCATATTTAGTCCATTCTTGACAACATTTGCACAGAATGGGGAAAAAAAGAGCCAAACAATACGGATGAGACAGTGGTGGAGCAGACGTGGGACACTTTGATGTTTTTTTTGTTTTTTTGGCTTCGACTTCCCACTGCCTCGCCCTCCTCTAGCGCTGTTTCTCCTGGAAATCTTATCGGCTGTTGGTCATTGCTGCTCAGAGACGCACCAATGCACACATCTGACCGTTTGGCCAGATTTCAAAAAAATTTACGACTACTCTGAGTCTGTCACAAGTGTGCATGCTATGAGCATCTGTGACCATCTGGGGTTTAAAACATAATAGCATGCAAGTCTTGTAGCCAAACATAAAGGTCAATAAAAAGAAACAGCCAACAGCATTTATTTTAGTTCACTGATTTTGTGGAAGGTCCCGAGATCAGTTGTTCTCAAATAGACTCTATTAAAATGGTTTAAACCTTTAACAATATGATACACAAAAAAAATCAAACGATCGCAAATCAAATAGCCGCGTTGCCGTTTCTGCATGTATGTATACTGTATGTAAATCGTGCTATTCCCTGGCTCACCTGTTATCCAGCAAACATGAGGAGTGACTGTTTGCCAAATATTTTTTCTATTATTCGGCAGAATTTGTTATTCTTTTTGAAGCCATTATCCGTGCCTTTGGTATTCGGTTTTGGTTACATCCCTACTTAAAAGTATTTAAATGTAAAAATGATTACTGAAATATAATAAAGATTATTAATAATATACTAAAATAATCTCTAACCTAAATTAAAATGCTAAAAAACACAAACTATCAATAACTAATAGATCAATAACTACTGTAATTACTAAAAATCTATTTTTTTATTGAAGAACGTACAGCTTCTGCAATCATAAAATGAATCATGGTTCATTTAATGTAATATATCAATACTCTTAGTTACTGTTAATAAAAAGTTTTTGAAAACAAGCAACTTTTTCATAATTACAGCAAGAATATCTGAAAGATTTTAGACTATATGGGGGACCATTGTTTATTGTGTTGGACAGCGGGTAGCATTGTGAACCACTATAGTCTAGTCAAAAAGTGGGTCGCAAGACCATTTTGAGTGGGTCGCGCAATGTGTAGTTGAAGAAACAAAAACAACAACAACAAAAATTCTAAATATTTTTCTGATGAGAAATTTTTAATTTGAAAGAAATGCGTGAAAGCTTTCTCTTCAGCTGCGCTTCAGCTGCATGCAACGTCGTAATTACGTTGTTAATCATGAAATTACCAAAAAGTACCAATAAATTATGTAACTGGTACTGTACATCGTGTGTTAGCTGGGAAGGATTTGCTTAAAGGTGTGATGTTCATTCTATTCATCAGGATTAGTATCCTTATGTTTTATTAACAGTTCATGTTAGTATTGTGTATACCATGGTAACTGTTTGTTTTCACTGTGTTATTTTCTATATTTTTGAGGACTGTGGTTGCTCATACCAACTAGTTAAGTAAAGTGGGATGGTACTTGTGTGTCAACCATTTTTGAGACATAAATTTGACTTAAAATTTTGAGTCGCGGCTTAATGACCATGGGAAAATATGGGTCCCATGGCCAAACCAGTGGAGAACCATTGGTCTAGATCTTGTGAAACTATGCAACTTGCATAACATAAATGAATAAAATGACTTACAATGTTCCTGTGAATCCTTAAAAGTTTTAATGTTTGAAATTCAGTTTTTCAAGCCTTACATATTTTAATCCTTTCCCTGCCATTGATGAAAATTTCCGTCATTTGTGAGACAAAATGCTTGCTGGCAACTTTTTTCAAAAATGCTGGTGGGGAAAGAGTTAAATGGTATAACAGATGTCTTAATTATAATTTTAAGAGGTCTTAAATTTGGGGATAGAAAAACAGGAATTGTGTCACATTTTAATATAATTATTAAACTTCAAAAGACTGTCTTAATTGAATGTTAGCGCTGCAAGCTTTTAACAGCACTGCTGCACGTTCTACATGCTTGTTTCAGAGCAGTTTGAATTCAATAAGTAGTGCACATTTATGCAAAGTGATTGTTTATGATACATTTTTTATGAATTATGACAATGTTTTCTTTATGGTGTTTATACTGTAATATGTTGAAGATAGTTGTAAGAGTGCATATTTAATCTTTGGGTCAGTCAGATACATTTCAAAATAAGAGTACTGGTGTATTTCGGTGTATTTATCGATGGTCGATTAAGCAAGGTCATCATTAGGGTGCATGCGACTCACAATGATGCGCAAAACACATGCAGCGGGCACACGAGGAAAAATGATGCAAGCGCGCCAGAGTTGTAAGTGTATTAATGTCTTCAAGCCATGCAATGGATTAGGTAGGTTAGTCTTTTATTTCAAAACATAATAAACCCTCCAAACAAGGGATTTTACTGAACATAAGAACTACACAGTGAAAGTAGGCTACATAGAATAAACAAGTAATAAGATCCTGGTTGATGATTGATTATCTTCCAGCGCTGTTTCAGCTGTGTGCTCATATTATATGGTGGTAAATCAAGACCTGTCAATCTGAGCAACAAACCAAACCAATCCAACCGCTCTTCAGTTGTAAAACATTGTCCGATTGGTCTCTACACATCGTCCCTACCCACCATACCTGAGATCCGGTTTCCATTGGTTGAACTTTTAAATGGCGTTGGAAAAAACTGCGTCATGATCACAATGCTGCGATCGGATCCCTTAAGTCCTATAGCTTTAGCCAAGCAGCATGTCATGTTATTCCGTGATCTATGCATTGTTGTCTTGTGTCGAGACCACCTGCTCTAAATAAAGATACATGATCTACTAGTTTACTGTTTTACTAAGTTACAAACCAAAACTTGACACAAAAGCATCATCGTCGGCTGCACTTTTTCATACAAATACATACAAATAAGCTTGCATTCTGCTCTTTGAGACATTTTCAGCAATACATGACATGTCTGTTATGTAGCCTACTATGATTTTACAGATCACATTTTCATGTGAAGCAGTTTTTCACGCTATGGAAATAGAGCACTTCTAATATGTCAGCAATTTTTAAGGGCACTTGTTAAGTGATGGTCATATTCCTTATATTCACTGTAAGGCCAAGCTTAAGCTTTAAAATTACGCCTATTTTGTGTTGGTAAAGCAAGTGGTTAAGTGACATGATCACTTGGCAGCGGCCACACTTCGGATTTAAGAGGTTAAGGTTAACGATTAATCAATTAATTTAATTTAAGCAATGATTGATTATGGGAATACATGTAAATTGACATCCCTAGTTTGGACATATTGATTTTATTTGTGCAGGTCATAAAAAATATCTTAAAAAAGTCTTAAATTTGAAACTGCAGATACCATGCATGTACTGTTGCTTGAATTTCCTTATTTTTCTTGTCTTTTATGTCTGTAAATGTTTTTCTTTCTGGTTCTCAGCTTACTAAGCAGTGACAAACAAGGAGTTTTTTCAGGCAACACATTTTCTTGCTCCATTTGAGAGGTGCTGGATATTTAAGGAAGCACAAAGATTGCTATTTTGGATCCCATTTAATTCCTCCTGCCCAGTTCCTTTTATATCTCAATGATTGAATTGGTTTTCAGTTCCGTTCTGAGCTGCGAGGGCAACCTTGGGATGTCTACATTGGCTGTGAAGATGTCCGTATCGCACACGGTAGTCTGAAACAAAATCTACTGTTAGTTTAGATTGCGAAGGCACTTGCTGTTTTTTTTTTCAGAATGCACAGTTATCAGGAGTTGCCATGGGTTACCATCAGTAGCTGTTTGCAGCGTTGGTATCCGTCTGCTCCGAGTAGGTGTTCCTTTTGATCTCTCCCTCGTTGCTAAGGCTGTCTGTATCTGGGACACTGCAGACTCTTCAATGTGGGAGCATTTTGTATGACGCCACCATCCACAGAGCTAGAATTAACCTTCGAAATGCCTCCAAGAAAGATGGATAGATGTGTTGTGATACTTGTTATAGCCAAGTATACACATACAGTAATGTGAGCAGTGGTATTTTATGTAACAGAATGATCATTAAAGAGAATTAGACTTCGTGTTGTAATCGAAAACGCTGGTGTAATGTTCGGTAAGATTTCAGTTAAAGTTGGAAAAAATAAAACAGTTGGCTCTCTATCTTAAGGCAATCATACATATACATATACACATACAAACCTAAAATGCTGCATCTGAGTAGCAGGTGTAGTTCTGGCACTGGTCCTTCTGTCTGCCCAGGGGCTAAACCCATTCCTGACTAAAGTACTGTATGTATTGTCTTAATTAAGTCTATTAATAATATCACACACACACACATACAGTATGTATATAGCCTACATACAGCTGCCCTCTATGGCTGCAATTAGTCCCTATATTCGTATGTAGTTAGTATTGTAGAAATACACAGATATAGAACCTTTTTTATGTTATGGCTGAATTTATATGTAAGCGATATCACACAAGCAAATAAGTGCTGCTGTTACCGGTATATACAATTGTATAAAAATTGTATAAATTATCTAAAAAGTTAGTTTCCGTTCTCGAATTTGGTTGGTCAAGCAGAGTTTCAACTTTTTATTGTTTGCATCACTTCACTTGTCTGTGTTTGCGCTTTCTAGACTTACAGTCTATATGTTAGTGGTAGGGTTTCAGTAACATAAGTGATTTGTTCAAAAACATTGATTCATTCTGGAATGAAACAAGTGAATGTCTTTAATGAGTGAATCATATTTTTTCATTTATATTATTGTTAATATTGTTATTGGCCAAATTTTCCAATTGTTTTGTGATCGGTATTGGCAAAATATATTATTGGACGACCTCTAACCATTATTATTTAATAATCTGAAGGTTTCCTGTTTTTGTGAGGGCTTTGATTTTTGGATGTGATGAATTAGATTTAATTAGAGTTTTTGTGCAATACAAGTTATAGCAATTTAGTCAACTTATATTTTAATAAATGACATTTAACTAGGGTTGGGTATCGTTTGAATTTTAACGATTTTGATTCCGACTCTGCTTATCGATTTGGATTCCTAATTTCGATTCCAACAAGGTGAAAAAAATATAGATATCATTCACATTATTTCTAAGTCTTACTACAAAACATATAATTCTGAATACCATGAACAAAAATCAACAGGCTAAAGAACACTTACACTAGAAACTTTTGCCTATGGTTTAAAAATACCTTAGCAAAAACAACTAACCTAACTAATAAAAATTTCTGGCATTATTAAAGAGAAGTAAATGTATTTCACAAATAAATACAACTGAACAAATATATGACTGAAATAAACAGTGTTTTAAGAAACAGAAACTGTAATCAAATGTAAAAATAATAAAACTTTATAAATAAAATATACATTACAAATATAGTTACAAAATGTATTCAGTCAAGAACAGTGAGTGAATTTTGTCTTTTTATTGTCTAATGTTATTATAGAGATGGTAGCAGGAATATTAGACTGCAGTCACTTTAAAGGGGTCATGAACTGAGAAATAAATTTTTTCTTGAGGTTTTGACATACAAGAGGTCATCATAATATAAGAATATTATTTATTCGTATTTGGTACATTTCACTTGATTCTTTGGTAAATCAGTCCCCAAAGAAGCGCAGGCTTTGCAGGCTTTTACGATATGGACTCGACAGTATTGCCACAACATGTAAGTAACCCTGTTCATTCTAATGCCTGATCTGTGACCAGTGATTTCTGATGAAATGATTCATGTAGCTACAGTCAGATGTTCTTTATCCTGTCATGTAAATCAAAGCAGTGACTAAACGGTCAACTTCACATTGTTTTTCTTAGTAGGGTGTAAATAATCTGTTATTTAAACTGATTGAATTATAGAAAGCGATCAAAGAACGCTCCGTTTACAATAGCTGTAGCTGTCAATAAAACAGCGCTTGTTTATCAGTTCTGGACTCACGCCAAAACTCCCGTAATAATCAACGAATCTCTTATTTACATTGTGTTTGCACTGTTAGTTATGATGAAAGCTTTCATTAGTGTGCAGAAATTGAATTGCAATGACGAGATCGCTGCATACATGTCTGTGATTGGCTATGCTCATCAATGCAACCTTTCATGCCACGATCTAAATATAATGCAAATAGATCTAATTGTAATGCTATAATTATCACTTTTCATCAGTAGTTAACATTGAGAGCTGTAATAGCAAAAACGTGCTTAAAGTTTTTGAGAGGGTTCCACGTGAAATACTAGCTATTTCATAATATGCAAAGCTGTTAGCCAATCATAGCAGTGGGCGTGTACACTGAAGTCTCACAGCAGACACGCCCCTTCAAACAGAGCGTTCAAATCAGAGGAAAAATGCCTTTTATTTAGAAATTCTGACAATTTTTGAAGTAAAAATCATACTAACAATATAAGTGCACCCCAGGAAACATTATGAAACAATAAAACAATGCAGTTCATGACTAGCCTGGCAAGCCAGACCTACATCAAGATGTTAGGTCTGGCAACTCACCATAGACACGGCTCAATCCGAGGGGCGGGATAAACAGCTGTCTTTCAAATTCCCTCTGCACGCAATAGGACAGCGCTTCAACCAACCAGAGCGTTTTCCCAACAGCGGAGCTTACGTTAGTTGACTTTTGCCATATCTGGCCGGCAAAACTACGAACACATCTTCCTTTTTTAAGAATGACTTAAGTGCCGTTCTTTGCTCTTTTCTCAAATAAAAACTTAACTCCAAGTCCTCCAGAGTCGCGGCCAAAGCCGATTTGAAAGACTGTTCGCCAGAAGCAGCAACTCTTCTTTGTTTTCAAGTAGCAGGGAACCGTCACAACTCTGTCGTCATTATGTTAAGCCCGCCCCGCCTACTCTATACGCGATGTGATTGGCCTGACCCAATTTAGGTTTTTACAGCTCCGAAAGTCAACCGAGAGTTGCTAGACTACCCTGGCTGCAAAATACATTTTGCTGCCGCTAGGGTGCGTCTAGATTTCTAGGCTAGTTCATGACCCCTTTAAGAGCTGCACGGATCCAATATATTACACGTGTTTTCTTTGTCAACTGTTTGCATTCACTTGAGACATAACCGACTGTGTTTACGAGGATATTTTGACATATTTGTGTGTGTTTGTCTGTTCAAGTGCAAAAAGACTTGGAAGAGAACTCAGTTCAGTATCGCATACTATACTGTATGAGAGGCGGCTTGCGCTTGTCGTTTTGGATGTGTGCGCAGCACAGAAAACAGTGCGTGAGTCTCATTGCGCTTGAATGGTTTAAAATCACATTAAAATCACTTTGGATGCGCATGCAGATTTTTGTATAGTTTTGCACATCCTTAGTCAATACGGTGATACGGTCTCTGTTAAATCATGCATCCCTAAGTTATGATGGGTAA
This sequence comes from Squalius cephalus, assembly GCF_949319135.1. Lineage (NCBI taxonomy): Eukaryota > Metazoa > Chordata > Actinopteri > Cypriniformes > Leuciscidae > Squalius > Squalius cephalus. Next base: position 56,855,058 of record NC_137123.1, read on the forward strand.
ACTTTATTTAGTTGGAGAGTTCTGTAAGCTCTGTCTGTGTTTGTGTTTATCTCACTGTTTGTTGTGAGCCCAACCCAGACCTGCAGTGCCTGCTCAATCGCAAACGCAACAACTCCTTTCATAAGCACCTCCTGCAACATTATCACCTTTACACAGAAGACGCTGCCATGAGGCTGACAAGCGCTTGAGTGATTTCACAGCCTAAGGCAAAAGTGTCTGCCTTTTGTTTTGCCAGAGTTGTGGCAACTCCTTTACTTCAAATTATTCACAGTCTGACACATTAACTAAATGGCATCGATTACCATCAGCTCTTCTTGAGTACTGCTGTTTGGTTTTGTGTTTTTTTTTTTTTTGTTTCCTTCCCTCGCTCAGGTTTATTTTAAGTCACACATATTGTATTTCTCACTGTACAGATTTGAAGTCGACTTCATCTGGGGGTATTTTCCGCGTTTGATATACTTTTAAAACATTAAACACCTTAGCGGTAGCAGCGCTGTATTATGTGAACACCAATCTGTTTTTCATCAGACATTTTCCTCAGCGCTTGCTGTCCTTTGATTCTGGCCTTGTTTACTTGCTTCGCTTGTAGGCAAGGCAAGATCTCTGAAAATCGATTCTGAAGCATTATGTTGTAGCTTTCCCTCGTTGTTGACCTCATATTTATTATCTTTCGGCACACAAAACAACGTAATAACTGCTGGGCCAGTTCTTTGGTTGCATTGGATATGTCAGCCTGTGTATTATTACTGACAAACCTGTTCGCTTACATAGTCTGTGCTAGCGAAATGCCATTTAAAGGTCTCTGTTATTCAGTTAATAATTCATTATTTTTTGCTGAAAAATTATCATGAGTTTGGTAACACTTTCTATGAAGTCCATGCTTATAATGAATTATAGCCCCATTTATATTTATTTATAAGTAAGTATTACTATTCTATAAATATATTTATAAAGACTCATTAAGACCTATACTGCATTATAAGAACAGTTATAGAACATTTATATTATTTTTTATAATTATAAGTCATGCATTTGCTTTTTCAATGTGCATGCTCATAATCTATTATACACTGATTTATAAATGATCTAATGTAAAATCGTTCCAGAGACACTTGTTTGCTGTACCAATTAGATATCAATTGTCTTTAATGGTTAATGTTTGCCTTAGAGGTCATGAATGGTATTTTGATTTGTTAAAATCTATATCTCCTCAGCCGTACACATGGTATTGCTTATAGCAGTTTGAAATTATACTTAAAAAAATGTTTGCAGTGTTTTTGCTAGTATGTAACATTAAAAATATATATTTTTTTATTTATTTTTAACATTGATGATTTTTTTTTCTTTCTTTTTTTTCTTTTTTCTTTTTTTTATTACAGGAATTATTGTTCATTAGTTACATTTACAAATAATGAGCACATCTTCATGATTTCTTAACATTTGCTTTAAGAAAATTGCATCCTATGTTTTCACTGTACTTAAAGCCATCAATGATGCATTTATAGAGGTTAGTAACTGTATTATAAAAACACAACACAGCTATTAATAACAATATATTCACTTAATTTGACATAAATAAATCTAAAATACTAAAAAGTCATTGTAATTAGATAACAATATAACAATGCAGGCTGCATCTTTATAAATACATTCATGGAACCTCAAGACTAATTAATACTTATAAATCAGTGTCTAATGGATTATGAAAAAGCACATTGAAAAAGCAAATGCATGACTTAAGTAATTAATTAAAAATAATATAAATGTAAATATAACTGTTCTTGTAATGCAGTATATGTCTTAATGAGTCTTTATTAACATATTTATAGAATAGTAATACTTATAAGTATAAATGGAGCTATAATTCATTACTCATGGTCTTCATAGAAAGTGTTACCATGAGTTTTAGCACATGTGGTTGCTAGGGTATTTATGGTTGTTTCTAGGTTTTAATTCCCAGTTTGTGATTGGTCTGTCAGGATTATTACATAAATGCCTGATCACAGTTATTTGTGATAACCATGCTTTAAATTTAAAAGGCTTAACCTGCAAGGTGAACATAAAGTGCTGCAGTGTTACTTAATTCATATAATTGCAAATCTTTTTTATGTTATCATCCAAAGTCAATGACACACCACTAAAGAGATAAACCACTTGCTCTTTTTCTAAGGGAATGAATAATTTGTTTAAAAACTATCATGAAGAACACTAAGAAATTCAAAGGTCTTCTTTCATGTGAAATAAAGTCTTATGGGTTTTATTGAACTGCCTTAATATGATGTATGAAAGAAATGAGCACAGAAATGTATTACTAATGCATAATAAAAAATAAATATTACTATAATATTACAGTAATATTGTTATATTACAATATTACAGTATAACAGTTTGGCTGGTTTCCAAAAAACAACATTGTGGACATAATATATTTGTAACTCGAGCAAATATATTTTATTTTATCCTAAATATTTATTGTAAATGTATTTTAGTTTATACATCTGTGTGATATTTGTATTACAAAGCCTTAAAGTCCCCCTGTAGTCAATAATTGTATCCCTTAAAACTCATCTTTGATCACCATAATGACATATTGAAACGTTTTTTTTTTTTTTTTGTGAATTTTCTTTTCATACAGGGTAGGCAGGATTTTTCTAAAAAACTTTTTCCCAAATTTGTTTAAATTGTCTTTATATACCAATACATAATTAAAATGTAAGTACTCTGAAAAAGAGAGTATAAAAATCGAGTGTCTGTAGTCCTCTCAGGACTGCAATAAACACAGCTACTTATTCCATTCACTCCCACCCCCTCCCTTCTGGGCTCCTTCCAAAGCCACGCCCCCAAAACACATGAACGCGCGATGCCGACCGCTCAGCTGGAGGACACGTTTGCCAGCGCCGAGCGGAGAGGAGCGCAGTGCATGTAGTGACATCATGTCAGAATCACATGTAATAAAATACCTAACTTTATCATTATGAATAGTGAATACTAACAGCCATGTTAGTTCTTTATATCAAGCTAGCATATCGATACTGGTAAAGTTTGATTCGGTAACGAGCTAGTAACATAAGGCAAAGCTAAAAACAGGTTGCATTGATACACGTTTTCCCATTACCATCAGTTACACTGTGATGAAGGTGAATTTCGTGTAAGATTCATAACATATACGGTGTTTTGCATGTAAGAGCTTCCACGATGAAAGCACTGTTGGCTCTGATGAGGACTAACGTTACACTCAAGCACAAGTAGCCTACCTTTCTACCTAACTAGTTCCTTTTTTTGCCTTGTTTGCCTTCGCTGACTGTATATGCAGGTACTGGGAATTTTGACTGCTCTTTCTCTGCCATAATTGTGATTCTTCCTTGCTTCCGTGCCTCTCTCCGTGCCTCTTCCCCTCCTCGAGTCAAACGGGTGCGCGCATGTGGGCAGCTCCTGTAGCAGCAGGGGTGGTAGCCATGGTAGCGAGGGAGAGTGACAGTCGCCCAGCCAATCATTTCATTCGTTCCGAATGGAAATAAGTAGCTGTGTTTATTGCAGTCCTGAGAGGACTACAGACACTCAATTTTTATACTCTCTTTTTCAGAGTAATTACATTTTAATTATGTATTGGTATATAAAGACAGTTTAAACAAATTTGGGAAAAGTTTTTTAGAAAAATCCTGCCTACCCTGCCTTTAAAATAGCTTGAATGCAACTCTACACCCTTACTTCTTTTAGTATACGTGAACCATGAATATGCTAATTAGCTCCGCCTCCACTCACGCCAGCTCACAGGTTCACTATTTATTGGTCATTCTGAGGTCACTCAGACCCCCACATGCTCCAAATTCACGCAAAATAATCTCGTTTGTTTGTGCCGTTTGTGCTGTTTTGTGCCGGTAAAATTTTTTATTTGTGCTGCTTTGTTTTTTTAAATATTAGACACTGAATTATAGATAATGACGTCACAAGCCCCCGACCTGTTCCACATTCACCCAAAATGTAAAACTGTAATGTTACCAATTTATCAAGATCTGATCAATATGCTTAATAAAATAGAAATGGGAGATGGTCATACATCACATGAGTCACTTTATTGACCATTACAGTTATGAAGAAATAAAGAGCGGTCACATTTTTCGGGTAGCTATGAATTTGACCCGTCATATTCTGTAATCTCAGAGTAATAGGCCTATGCATTTGTTAGGAAAAGCTGTATGATCTCCTACATTATTGGGTAATTATAGTTAATAGTAATAAGAATAAAGATAAGCATATGTGTATCAGACAATGAGAATATTTTATACAAAACGAAACCATCATTAACACAGTCCGGCATCAGACAACAACAGCGCAGCATAATGTTGACACCAAACGGGTGTTGACGCCTGATTAGGCAGAAAATGATCCCAGACGCTCCAACATCGTACTGGTTCTATCACCTGCAGATGCGTAATAATCTTCAGAAACACTACAATTTCTCTGTTCACGCTCCACTTCATCTACCAGTGAATTTAACTCTCGTATTAGCTCTGCCGCCGCCGTGTTTCATTCCAACACCTCAAAACACGTAACACATAGCCTATGTTTACCTGTTGCCGAGCCCCGCCTTCACGCAGTGATTGACAGGGCGGGAGGGGGCGGGGACGTGATCGGCTCAGAATGCATTTTCAATTTGCACATTGAATTTTGCAACATTTATTGCGGGACATGTAATGAAAATGCAATCGTGCAAGTGTCTTAAATGTGAGTGTAAATACAATTAGGGAAATTACATTTAAAAGATCATTTTGCTACAGTTTTTGCTTGAACATGTAATTTCTGTAATACATTTTCATTTTAATTTTGCAACTTATAAAGCGTTAAAATATGTATTCAATTTACATATTAAAACTAGTGTATGAAATGGCAAATGTAAATTAGATCATTGATTTTTCATTTTCATTTTGCATCAACGTTGCACTAATGGAAAATGTAAATTTTAATACAGAAATGCATTGCAGAAATTTACATATTGCATTGTCATTTTGCATATTACATTTCAAATTGAATATTGCTACCCAAATGCATTCCATAAGAAACACCAGGGATTTCAAACCGCGTTTTTGAGACAGTCTTTTTTTTCACTGCAGTTTTAAGGAGAAAATAGTCAGCAATGGTGTTGACTTATGCATTTGCATATGGTTTGTCTTAAAGCACATTAAAAACACCACATAGACATATAAACAACATTAAAAACTTGATTTTCACCACAGGGGGACTTTAATATATTGCAGTCTATTGCAATAATTTGTCACGATTAGCACAGCACTAACAAAGACCTGACCAGAGAAAGATTAATTATAATTGCGTCTCCATGTGGAACTACCATCACCTAATATGCATTTACTACCTCTAATCTCGGACTAACATTTCACTGTTAATTGAGATCATAAAGAGGCTCTGTGTACAGAAAGCCATTTGAAATGACATTTTATAAACCACTAACTGTCAGTGACATAATTAGTCATAAGCTTTTGATAATTTCCAGAAGACTATGGAAAATAAAGGTCACCCTGTGTAGAGTCTATTACATTAACCCGTCTCTCTATTTCTTAATCAGTGAGATGAGATGCACAGAATGATTTGTTTATTAAAGGGAATACTATGTGACAGCTATGACAAAAATCCATTTTCAATTTGTGCTGTGGAAATCTCTAATATAAGAATAAGACACACTTACAAACAAACACGCACAACATAAGCTGTATTTGAGTAGCAGGTGTAGCTCTGACCCTGTTCTTTTCATTTCTGCCTGAAGCTAAACCTCATTTCCTAGTTATTTTCCTGTTTCTTAATTAAATTCCGAAGAGAGTGTGTATGTTTGTGCCATCTGAGTAGTGCACAGCTGAGCTAATCTTTATTGTGCGTTACATGGAGAAGACAGAGATATAGTACTGAGCTTCTGTTGTTCAGTGGAGTGTATGTGATTGAAAAGGGCTGTGCGAAAGTATTCAGACCCTTCAAGGATTAGTTCACCCAAAAATGTAAATTCTGTCATTATTTACTCACCCTCATGTTGAGCAATGTGACACAGATGGAGATATTTTGAATAACGGGATTGTTTGCTCGTTTCCATGCCTTTACAATGAATGGGGACTGAAGCGTTCAAGCTTCAAAGGATGCAAAAGTACTGTTCATGTATTATTGTAGTAGTCCATAAAACTGGTATTCCAAGTTTTCTGAAGCCATATGTGTAATGATAATCTTCCCCTCCTGTGAACTGTTGAGTCAGACTAGTTTTGTGAACTGGATCAACAATTAATTGAAAAGATGCTGATTGTTTTTTCCAGGAGATTTAGGGCAGATGTCAAGATGTTCATTTCATTTTATTTTCCACGGAAGAAAGAAAATTATACAGGTTTGGAGCAACATGAAGGTAAATAACAGAAAATAACTTCAACCAAACCGTATTTTTACAATCATTCTTTAAGTATCTGAGACATTTTTACTTTTATGCACCGAAACATTAAATTAATGAGTATAATCAATGTGTCATTATTCTTTATACAAACTAAAATATGCTTTATGCGTATACAGTGTCCAATAAGTTGGAGATGCTGCAAGTCGACAAATTATATGGTTGCCAACCATATTAACTTTAGTACAGTTAATCATGTTAAAACAAAAACAATGCATTAAGAAAGGAATCACATTTAATCATGTCCCCTGACCCGTACACTACACACATCTTTAAATTATCCAGAGATTATATCATCCAGTGTTATTTTAGTATTATGCATTGTAGTATTTATTTATGTTTTGAATAAGCTTTTATATTTTATATTTTCAGTGCTCATTTTAATTTGTTTTAGTAATTTTATGTGCTTTTGTAATTTGTATTATTTTTGTTAATATTTCTGTTTAGCTTCAAATTATTTCTATTTCACTTTTAGTTTGTTGTTTTAGTACTTCATCTTATGTGAATAAGTAAGTTGACAAGGCAACATTTCTAATTTTATGTTTTAAAATTTTTCATCTAACATTTATATTTGATTTTATTCCAGTTGCCAAAAACATTTTTAATAGTTTTAGTTAATAAATTGCGGTTTGTTTGAGATAAAGTTAAACGTTTAAAAGTCAAAACAAATTTCATGGACGAGGATGTAAACATGTTCAACTGGATTATACCTGTGAGTCATTATAACCTTTCCTAGATAAACAAAATTGTCACGGTTACGGTATAATTATTCAGCTTGTTAATCGAAATGACAGCTGTGAAAATGAAGACTAAAGCGCATTCTAAATATGTCAGAAATAATGTTAGACAAATGCTTTAGGAAAAGGTTAGAAAACAATGTCCAAGTCTTTGGATGTCCCAGCGGTGTTTGTTCAATTATGAAGAAGTGAAAACTATCACAAACCCCCCCAGACACCATCTAGAAAAGGTCATTCCTCAAAACTCTGCACAAACAAGCAGATATGTGAGAGAGGCCAGTGATCGCTTTGAAAGAGTTACAGAGTTCAGCAGTTGAGAACAAAGCAAAAGATGGAATGGGCAGTCAAGCATTATCATTGCGCCATATGGGAGGATGATGTTGCAAAAGAAACCAATTTGTCAGATTTTAGAATGTGTTTTTTTTTAAGGTAATGTTTTAATTAGTGTCTGAACGTTTTAGGAAAAAAATAATTAAATGGATAGTTCACCCAAAAATGAAAATTCTGTCATGTTGTTCCAAACTTGTGCAACCTTCTTTCTTCCGTCGAACCCGAAAGGTTAATTTTTAAAGAATATTAAGGCTTTGAAAGGAAACTGGTTCTGTTGAGCCCCTGCAAAGTCCCTTTCAGGGCAAGTCTGTGCACTCGGTGGGCGTATTTGGAACACCTCTAGACAGCCATTTCGGGCATCCAAGACCAAGTCATATCTACTTGAATGGGGGAATCCTGAAATCTCAAAAACTGCTTGCCGAACTCACAATTAAATAACATATTTCAAATTAGCGACAAAATTTTACATGAACTGACCCGTAAATGTTGTTTCTTATGCTCAAAGGCTACGTTCACACTGTCGGTTTTTGGCACTGACAACCACATTTACTTACAAGTGTGAGTCTGAAAATGTCCTGTTCAACAGCAGCTTGCAGTAGAGTCTGTATGCGACAGGAGTGAAGCCCATATTCTCTAAGTAATATAAAAGATGGTGACATTCGTAAAACTGAAAAGTCTTATCACTTCTGACACGACAAGAGTCCATTTGAGACGCGAGTTCATCTGTCAAATTTTTATTAACTGACTGCAGCTTTTATATCTTGGAAGAAAGGGGAGCATTCACTCTCAGAAAAAAAAGTTACGAAAGCTGTCACTGGGACTGTACCTTTTCAAAATGTACACTTTTGTTCCTTTTAGGTTCTAATTTGTTCCTTTTAGGTACTAATTTGTCCCTTTTCAGCCCCAGTGACAGCTTTCGTACCTTTTTTTCTGAGAGTGTTTGAGTCGCACATAGAACACAAATCTGAGCAGCTCCGGTGGCTGGATCTAAAACCTTCAGATGACATACACAGCTCATATCTCTGTCTCTTACCGAAACCACACATGAAACCCTGTAACACATGGTAGACATGCACCTGTACAGTGCAGAGCGGCTCACTCGGACTGTATGATGTGACACAACTAGTTGTCCAGTCTGGTTGTGTTCACACAGCGCGGATTTTCAGATGAGAGATGCGATGACTTTAACAATTAGCGATTGGCTCTTATATTTAGAAGGCGGGACTTATTACGCCATATTGCAAGTTGCATTTTCTCCCATTCATAAGTAATGTAAGTGCACCTTCTTTGTGTATATAAAGTCTTTGACTCCTGTCAAGAAGCTCCCTGAAAGCAGTCCATGCAGAGGTGAAGATTTATGAGTGAATAACTTGGTGTTAAAGCTGGGGTAGGTAAGAATGGTCTAAAAAACTTATTTTTCAAATTTGTTTAAACTTTATGTATATATCAATACATAATTAAAATGTAAGTATTCTGAAAAAGAAAGTATAAAAATCGAGTGTATGTAGACCTCTAACGACTGTTTTAAAGACAGCTCATTATTTCCATTCAGTCCACCCTCTCCCTTCTGGGGTCCTTCCAAAGCCACGCCCCCAAAACACATGAACGCGCGACTCCGACCGAAGACGCATTATTTACCTGAGACGAGCGGAGAGGAAGGAGCGCAGTGCATGTAGCATCATGTCAGAATCACATGTAATAAAAAAATCTAACTTTATCATTATGAATATAAACAAATAAGATGTATTTTAGTAGCCTACTCGCTATCAAGCTATCATATCGATATTGGTAAAGTTTAAAATATATATTTTTTGATTCGCTAACGAGCTAGTTATAACTATAAGGCAAAGCTAAAAACAGGTTGCATTGATACATGTTTTTCCATTTCCATTAGTTGCACTGTGATGAAGATGAATTTCGTGTAAGATTCATAACATATAACGTTAGGCCTGCTAGCTGTTAAACATGTATTTTGTTATGTAAAGTTCCCCCCACAGCGGAGCCTGCCGTGAACGCGCAGGCTAGTAAACATGCAGGGTCACCGATGACGACGGATAAACAGTTATGGCACATTCACTGGTAGGGACGAAATGCTTTACATTGACTGGCCTGCCCATACTTTGACTACAAACTTGGTCCTCAAATCATTACGTATTATGCAATACATGTAATGTAACTTTATAACGTTGCACTCTTTCTATGAGTTATAAATAGCTAGTAAGATAATATAACGGTAACTAACGTTGCAGTAGGCTATGTAAATAATTATTCTAGCGATATGTAATGCTAAATAAGGTTTGCTAGTACATTATTTTAGCAACATGACAAGCCAGTGAATTAGCAGGTTTCAATTGTTGCTTTGCACAGTGCGTGACATTTTATCTGTATGTTATGCGGCTAGAGTTTTAACACTGAGTCAATGGGCTCCGACGGGCTTGTTTATCGTCATCGGTCTTTTTCCGTTTACCTGTCTTTGTTGTATGAGCAGGTTCCACTCGAGAAATTGGTAGTTTTGTCCGCCATTAGCACAGCTGCTCGGCACACCGGCAATCTTGATTTTGAATGACGGTATGCGCTGTGCAAGAGAGGGGCGATCAGCGCATATGCGAACTTGATTGACACTGCTAAGACACTCCTCCTGGCTCTGAAGGCATCTGATTGGTTCTTTACACTCGGACCGAGTGGCAGTGATTGGTCAGAGTTTTTACTGTCCTGCAGCTGCTACAGAGGTCTGATTGTTTTCATTCCTTTTTCTGAACACATAATGTATTGACTAATCTCAGGATGGAAGGACCATTTCACCCAGTATAAAAAAAAGTGTTTCTGAACAGGATTACCTACCCTAGCTTTAATTTGTTACTTGTACAGTACAAAGCTATCGTTCGGCTACAGAATGGATGAAAAAGAAATGCTGAAAAATATAGGGTAACACTGTTTCTGCAACAAAAAAGCCATTGTTGATCCCAAAAAATAATCAAAAACATCAGAGAGGTTTAAGAACATAAAGTCGAATGTCCTACAATGTCAGTCTGTGAATCTTATTTTTCAAACGGCGTCCTATTAACCTGAACAACCTGGAGTAAATCTGCCAGAATTAAATTAAAGGGCAAATTAACACCTGCAGTGTGTGTGTAGCTCTTACAAACACACCCCAGAAAGTGTTTGTCTTTGGAGAAAGGGGTGTTTCTACAAAATAATAAATTGTGGAGATTGAATAAAATAAAAATGTATTGTTGTTGTTGTTGTGTGTGTGTGTGTGTGTGTTTGTGTTTGAGAATACTTTTACATTAATTTCACATTAAAATACTTTAATTGTAATGCTTTGAAAGATAGCATAGGAAAAAAATGCATCAATGCATAATTTGTCCATTTAAAATGAATTAGTTGGGAGTCTAAATGCATATGTAGGACATTGTTCATGTGCTTGCTCATTGAATTTGGTGTTTTGGCTACAAAAACATGGAACTGGGATAGATCAATTTGTCTAAGTAATTTAAGATCTCAAAAGTAATTTAATGTCTTTGTAAAATAGATAAGACACCAAATTGCATTCAATCAGATGTGATTTATATTGCTTACCTTTGAGCTTTTCACTTATATTTCATTAAATGACTTGCATGCCCCTAAACACTTTGGTCTGAACGCAATATGACAAGTAAACATTAAAGCATCTAATACCCTTGTTGAGTTTAAACTGTTTGTGGTTTCTGTGTCTATGTGTGTTGCAGATATATGATGGGAGTCAATCTAGGGGGTAAAGATCATTCATTCATGGACGATGGCTACCAAGTCAATCCCAAACTGGTTGTCATTGTTCTGAACACGCAGAGGGAATGGGAGAAGGTAAGATTAAGAGCCTTTAATCTTTATATCCCTCCCGAATCTTCATTTTCTTCTGTTAGCTTTGCCTTTAAGGGGATTCAGGAACCATAAGTAATCAATATTCTGTTTACTAGCTCAAAGCCTTTTTGTGACTGTGACTGAAAATGCACTGGGCTTTGCTATTAGTGAAAAAGAACATTTCATTTGTACTTCCCATTTCACAGCCTGGGGTTTTCTCATGCACATGACTTAAAACATTGTTTACTTAGTCATAAACAGTCAAAATAGCCCTTATTAACGCAATGGTTTCATTACTGATTTATTGTGAAATTATTCCCAGCATTAAATTGGAGAAGAGTGCACATGTGTCTCCATCCAATTCGATTGTGCTGCTTATTGCCCTTTTTCGTTTCTCTCTCTATTTTGGCTATTAGCATATATTATTTGCTTGTTTTTTGTACAGTAATCTATTCTCTGTCTTTGCTCTCTTTCTCTAATTAGCTTTACATGTTCTCCTATTCTATCTCGGTGCTTCACACACTCGTTTTCGTAATCGTTTGCTCACTCATGCGTTCTTTTAATGAGTTGTTATTTCTCTGAGGTGTGTGTTGGATGCTGTGTGTTTTGACAGTGCCCTGCAGTGTGTGTGAAGACACACACACTCACATTAAAACCCTGCAGTGATTGTGTGAAAAGTGTGACACTAATCATTTCTCACTGCAGCGGGGCTAGAACAGGGTGTGAGCCGATCGTGTTATCGGAGCTTATAGACGAGCACACGTACATGACGGCACACACGACCATTGCGCAAAGACTACAGAGCACACACATGGGGTAAACTTGATACATTATGTTGTTACATGGGTTAGCTGACATGACATTTCAAGCAGTAACAGCGGTTAGGTGTGCTATCTAAAACTACTTTAAACAGCATTTTTCTGTTGTAATCAGTACGCATGCAGTTTTTAAGGCACAGTATGTAATTTTTGCCGCTAGAGGGCACATATTCAAAACAATAACAAAGGCGTAGCTTGATGACGCTGTGAAGGAGCGTGGAACGATGGGAGTTGTCGTCTTCACCTCCACTACTGATGGAAATCAATCCGCTGGGACTCACAAATCATGTTCATGGATGAGGTAATGAAATGAAGTTTTACAACCGTTAAGTTTGATCACATGATTTTATTTCATTCTAATAAATTAGCTGCAAGTAACGTAATGTTTAATGCTAAATTACTACTCTACATGTCACATTATTTGTCGAATTAAATGGTGGGGTAACGCAGCGCAATTTTACGCATTCAAAACAATCATACTAAAGGTACATTTGAACGTACCCACAGCATTTTCCTTACTATTTATGTATAACACATACTGTAGGCTATTTAGTTACACTGCCATAGACTTGTTCACTTGTTAGACTTGTTACAGTCCCCCTGTAGTCAATAATTGTATCCCTTAAAACTCATCTTTGATCACTAAAATTACATATTTAAGTTTTTTCCTTGGAAAAAAATTTCTTCATGCCTTAAAATAGCTTGAATGTAACTACAACCTTGCCTCGTTCCTCGTTCCCACTCACCGTTCCCACTCACTCACACCAGCTCAGAGATCCACTCGTTTACGATCACACGTTGACCTGATTGTTTACATGGTAGTTTGTGACATCAGAAACACCAGCGATTTCAAACCGAGTTTTTGAGACTGTCTTTGGTCCACTGCACTTTTAAGGAGAAAATACTCAATTTTAAAGCAATGGTGTTGACTTATGAATTTGCTCACGGTTTGTCTTAAAGCATATTAAAACACCACATAGACATATGAACAACATTAAATGCTTGATTTTCACCACAGGGGGACTTTAAACAGTGTTAATTACCTAAGCACAAACCAAGTGCAATAATACTGTATGTCTAGTTACATCAGTATAAAATTATTACTAATCTTACTAATATTACTTACTAATACTAATATTACTAAAGTAATCAGATTATCTGTACTTGATTATTAATTGGCCAATAAATATGCACATGTTACTTGCAGTTAATTAAGAAAACAAGACTTTCAAACAATTAGACTAACCTTGTTAAGGTTTATAACAAATCCAAACAGTGGCTCAATTATCTAATATAACCAAGCGGCAACCTCCCTGTCTCTGTCTTGAAACCAACACGGAAGTGACTTAAACTGCAATTCATCGATTGGCCGCATGAAGCTGGTTGCAGAAGGGAGTCAAATCTGTATCTCCCCGTTCAAATTATATTAAGCCTTAAAGTTCTGCATAATTAAGGGCGTGGCCACTTGAGTGACAGGGGGATTGCCGCTGCTGTCACTACTAGCCGCTTGTCTGCTGTCTGTTAGCGTCACGTTACAACCTCAGCTAATTCCAGCTGCTGAACTTGGCATCTCTGCCATGTTTGTGCTTTTTTCAGGATTATTTCATACAATTTAATACATGCATTATACCTTCGCCCACGCCTTTGGATTCCGTCGTTGTCGAGTATCGAGAGAACCAGCGCTGTTTTTCCAGTTGTTTTCCTCTGTGAACATGCACTCATGGATGTCTGACAATTTCATTGCTTTTTGGAGTTTTCAGATTTAAAAACGTCTATAGATATAGAGGCTACACTCGTTCTGCGGTACCATTGCTCTCATGGAACAGATAGACTATATATGCTTATTTAAAGCTACACTGTGTAACTTTTTAAGTTGATTCTTAGCAAAAAACACTTTGTTATATCAAAAGTATATGTGCTCATTCATGTGTAATTACTTCCACCAACTAATAAAGTATTCTCGTAAGCGTAAAATCTGCCTTTTAGAATACATACGAGCGAGTCGCTCGAATGGCGGCAGCCATGTTGTGCCTCCATCTTGAAAATACATTCGCCAAAGAGGGACATACCTGGAAATTCAAGCTTCGCCTTTCGCCTTTACACTCAGTGGCACCGTGACGAATGCGAGGGGGAGATTACTCGCGACTGCCGGTAGATTTGAAATAATACGGCCACCGTAGGAGTTAAAACACCCTCGGAATTGAAAGGAACAGAAACTAATATTCACTGGGTAGTCATATACAATTCACTGCTAGATGGGGTAAAATATCACACAGTGTAGCTTTAACATTTTAGTGTTAAATAAAAAGTCTGATGAAATCCTGCAGGTGTCAGTGCTTTCTCCGTCCATACAATAACTGCACATCCTTGAATGAGCGTGCATTTACTTGAAATTCTTAGGTAATATCTATAGTTTGACCCATTTGAGAGGCGGCCAAAATCAGAATTTAAAAATGGACTGAATAAAGCTCTCTACGACCTTGATGTGCGATGCCGCGCTGACTGACACAATAATTACTCTCACAAGCTCACAGCAATATTGTAAGTTACTGCATACTACATTTTTAACTAGCAGAATAATACAGTATCACAATACACATAGTCTCACTTTTAGCTATGTCTTTTAACTAGTATAGTATAATAACTAAACTCGATCACGTCGAGCTAGGCGGGCGTGTTTTCAGCAACCAGGCACCTCAGCTCCACCCACGTCCTGCCTCTTTCCCTCCATTTTCGGTTATCCGGGAGTGGCACGCGGTGACGTGCTCCCAAGATGGCGACGGGAGGCTCCTCCCACTTTTGGCTTCAAAAATGCTCTTCAGAAACCTACGGGTGACGTCACTGGCACTACGTCCATATCTATGACAGTCTATGAATAAAACGCATCCAAGATCGGCGACTCTGTCTAGTCGAAGTTTGTCCCTGAAGCTCTTTTTATCTAGGAAATCCCACACCAATACTGATCCGTGTTTGATTTCTACTCTTGTCCAAATCTCTCTTGGGTCATTTGATTCACCCATATGTTTACGTTTCTTACCAACTTATCTTTGGCGACAGAACCTGCTGCAAACGATAACGAGTAATTGTGGTCCATGACGACTGTGCGAAACAACAACAGTGGTGTGCTAGGAACTACTACTTCCACATATTTTCATGAGACTCACTGTGTCGCCATGGTTCTATAGCAGTAAAAGCAGAAACTGAGGATATGACTCCATCGACAGGTGACGCAATGAGGAGGGACGTTACACTGGTTAAAATTGCAAATTTCTCTGGAATTAAACGGTTGGAAATATTTGGGATAATGTAAATACATAAGTGAACAAAATATATTACACTGTGCTAGTACTTTTTGGATATTTTTATGCAAAAATCTTACATATTGTGCCTTTAAGACACTTATGTACTTTTGTATAAAAAAAAAAGGTATCCCGCAGGACCATTTAGACCCCAATATTATCTTGTTGCGACCAAAGTTGTTTATTGTACAAAAGTAAAAAAAAAAAAAAAAATCTTGAAATCCAACATTGACATTGATTAATATTAGCATGAATCACAGAGGCCAAACAATGTGCGAAATTATTAACATGACATAGGCTGAATAAGGAAAACTGAGAATTTTGCGATTGCATAAACAGCAGACCAAGTGTGATTTACCAGCCTAACACATGGAACAAATACAGGGCCAAATATAATATTGGTATTAGTCATATTACCAAGAGACAGATGAATTTGCATCAAAATACCATAAAGTTTGATTGGTCGGCCTTTAAAGTCATCAACAAAATATATAGAAAGAATTTTCTCCACCCTTTTAAAAATTGATAAGCACATTTTTATTTTTCTATCCTGACTGGGGTCGATTATATGGTTAGGTTAATATTTTATTACCATATATGCATTTAGGATTGTTTTTGTTTGTTTGTTTGTTTTCCTGCTAAAAGTAAAACCTCATCCATCAGAAAAGACCTGCAACTCATTTCTGGGACAAAAAATCACTAGTTGAGAACCTCTGATTTAAATGTACTGCAAAAATGTTTAAAATGAAAAAAATCTTGATTAGTTACAGAAATGAAAATATAAATAATGAAACAGAACAACAGACGAAAAAATAATAATATCTAAATATTGAAAAAACATTTTTGGATAAGAATGTCAACTAATCATAAGCAGATAGTAAATAAAGAGAGAATGAGATGACATATGAGGAGGAAGACTGAAGGAAAGACAGTTCCCAGTGTTTGAATGTGGCTTACTTGCTTGCCGGATAAAATATGCAGTGTTTTCCTAATAACAATTTTTAGGTTTGCTTTGAAGAGTGGAAAATCACATTTTCATCCCAAAACATAATAATGGAGGGCACTTGAGAAGAACCTTCAAACCTTGTTTATTTGAGAGTCAATGTTTGTTTGTGTATTTCTACAGATGGGACGATGGGAAAACCACACATTGAAGTTGAAGTTTCCAGTGTGGCCGCGCTATAATTCGTTCGGGGACGCGGACGCTGATGAGAACCACTTGAGCATTGTGACTCTAGAGGAAAGACCCTTTGTTATAGTGGATGATGTGGACATTCTTACTGGCACATGTATGCGTAACTCTGTACCTTGCAGGAAACACATTAAAGAGTGAGTTATTTATTTATTTATTTATTTAACTTTAAAGAACAACTTTAGCAGATAATACCAGTTTTGAATAAACCAATTGGTTCCGCAGGCATTATACATCCTGTCTTAACCTTCAGCATGAGAGCTTTCTTTTACTGGGGAATAGTGGAATAATTGTGTTGTCTCTAATGTGGTTATGAACTTTTTAGTGTGTTATATTTAGAACTTATTAGATTGAGCTCTCTTCAATCTTTCTCAGTATCAGCTGTGTTTCTAAATCTCTGTGCCTGTATATGCTGCAGTAATGTCACGGACGGCTCCTATGTCAAGAAGTGCTGCAAGGGCTTTTGTATAGACATCCTGAAGAAGATTGCCAGAAATGTAAAGTTCACCTATGATCTTTACCTGGTCTCAAATGGCAAACATGGCAAGAAGATCAATAATGTTTGGAACGGCATGGTGGGGGAGGTTAGTCGCTCTAAAAAACCTAACGAGCGATCTATCTATCTATCTATCTATCTATCTATCTATCTATCTATCTATCGTTCTATTTGTCTCTATCTATCTATCTATCTATCTATCGTTCGTTCGTTCTATCGTTCGTTCGTTCTATCGTTCTATTTGTCCATCTATTGTTCTATCTACCATTCTATTTGTCTCTATCTATCTATCTATCTATCTATCTATCTATCTATCTATCGTTGTATCGTTCTATCTATCTATTGTTGTATTGTTCTATCTACCGTTCTATTTGTCTATCTATCGTTGTATTTGTCTCTATCTATCTATCTATCTATCTATCTATCTATCTATCTATCTATCTATCTATCTATCTATCTATCTATCTATCATCTATCTATCTATCTATCTATCTATCTATCTATCTATCTATCTATCGTTGTATCGTTCTATCTATCTATTGTTGTATTGTTCTATCTACCGTTCTATTTGTCTATCTAGCGTTCTATTTGTCTATCTATCGTTCTATTTGTTTCTATCTATCTATCTATCTGGGGGAGGTTAGTCGCTTTAAAAGACCTAATGAGCGAATCTATCTATCTGTTGTTCTATCGTTCTATTTGTCTATATAACGGTTATTGTATCTATCTATTGTTCTATCTATCGTTCTACCTATTGGTCTATCTATTATATATTTGCATCTGTCTATCAGTCGTTCTATTAATCTGTCTGTCTATCTATCGATCAATCTATATATTGGTCTGTCTATCATCTTTTTATGGTATCCATCCATCCATCCACTTTTGTGTATTTCTGTTTCATTCAGTGTGTTTTCTTTTTCTTGAGGTGTTTTCTTTCCCCTGCTCTGTAGGTATACAATAAAAAGGCGATAATGGCCGTGGGCTCATTGACCATAAATGAAGAGCGGTCAGAGGTCATAGACTTCTCTGTCCCATTTGTCGAGACAGGCATCAGCGTGATGGTGTCACGTAGCAATGGAACAGTGTCGCCCTCTGCGTTTCTAGGTATTAGATGAAATTATATCTTTGAAATCCCTCTGGAATCAGTGTTTTTCTTATCTCTGCCTTCCCCCATGTATTTTCTCAATTCTCTCTCCTCCCTCAGAACCCTTCAGTGCTTCAGTGTGGGTTATGATGTTTGTCATGTTACTCATCGTCACAGCAATCGCTGTTTTCCTCTTTGAATTCATCAGTCCGCTCGGTTTCAATAGAAACCTTGCGCAGGGCAAAGGTATGATACACAACATCAACCATACAGTCAAAAACCCTCTGCTATAAGATGATCTAAAACAGACAGGATACTTGATTAAAATTTAAAAATCTGAACATTGAGCATTTAAACAATTAGCACCTTGAGTACCTGTAGATCCACGATTCTCTTGTAACTTGCTCCTCACTCCTCACTTCTACACACTACTTTCCCTCTTTCTGTTATACATTTCTAAAGACCCTCATGGACCCTCCTTCACCATTGGTAAAGCAGTCTGGCTGCTGTGGGGTCTGGTGTTCAACAACTCTGTCCCAGTACAGAACCCCAGGGGCACTACCAGTAAATTTATTGTATCCGTATGGGCCTTTTTCGCTGTGATCTTCCTGGCCAGCTACACTGCCAACTTGGCTGCCTTTATGATCCAAGAGGAATTTGTGGACCAAGTCACTGGCCTCAGTGACAGAAAGGTATTTTTTTTGTGTCTTGAAATATAGTAAGCTGTCTTACTCTCTACTGCTTCTCTAACCTATATACATATGTATACCTGTGCCTGTAATTTAGGATGAAACTAAAATATGTGACTGGATTATTCTGTCTGACACATCATTGTTCCAAAGTTTGGGGTCATTTACATTTTGTAAAGTTTTTGAATATTCGTATATATTTGTTGATATTATTAGTGTTTTCTTCTTTGATATATTACCCATGTCGGTAACACTTTATAATAACTGCACGCTATGAATCATTAGTTAAACATTAGCTATAAATGCTTTATTCTTGATTTATAAGCATATCTATAATGTGTTTAATAATTGCATTTTCATGCTTTATTAATGATCAATTTCTAAATGAAGTATTGCATTATCTACAAACCAGTTATTTAGGAGTTGTCAGTGGTTCATAAGATCACTTAGAAAGTGTAAGTAAATATTCCTATTAATAAATTATTTAAATGTACATTCATACATCTTAAATATTTCTATGTTCTGTATCACTGTTGTGTTTTGTTTCCTTTTTCTGTTTAGAAGATAACTGAGCCTTTAAATCTCCTTTGTAAATGCTTTGCAAGGCATGAATAGTCCTCAATTTAGATGAGCTTTTTATAGAAACATAAAAATGTTTATATGTTTATCAAGAATAAAGCATTTATAGCATTATTTATAAACTGCTTATTAATGTCTATTAATGCTTTATAAATGATGAATTAACTGTTTACTAATGCTTAACTAATGATTAACAGCGTGCAGTTATTATAAAATGTTACCATCACTCTAATATGCTGATTTGGTGCTCAAGCAACATTTCTTATTAATAATTTTGAAAAAAAGTTGTGCTGCTTAATATTTTTATGGAAAGCGTGATAATTTTTTTTTTAAGATTCTTTGATGAAAGTTCAAAAGAACAGTTATTTATAGTTTTTTTTTTTTGGGAACATTATAAATGTCTTTTTAGTAACACTTATCAATTGAATGTGTCTTTGCATAATAAAAGTATACATTTCTTTATAAACATAGATTTTACTGACCTGAACTATATATACACATTTATAAACAACATCTTTGGCTCTGTCAGCCATCTTGCCTATGATTTGTTGCTTAGCTCATCACAAATCCGTTGTGAGATTACCTTATCCATTGAGTGCATGCTTAAAATTCCCCGTAAAAAAGTAACAATATACATTTGGTGATATAGGAAGCTATTTCTACATTAAACATTTTTTTTGGTGTAACCTAATGTATTCCATTTGTTTCAGTAAATAATTTCTCTGTTTTGAATAAAGCCAGTTAATTGAGATGTTACAGCATGAAGAACAGTTTTTAGGCTACCTGACAAAATATATTTTCCAGTGCACTGTCTAGTTGGCAGCTCACTAGGTTTTAAGAGCGCATCCGTATGTCATTATACATTTACAAGATGGAGCGTCTGAACTACACCAGTTACTAGGTTTATCTCGCTGGATTTATTTCTGTATTTGAGCTTGTATTGATTCTCTCCATGTATCTGTTTAAGCTGCCCTCACAGCTCTCTATGTAATTGATGTATGTCTTTCTCTTTCATAGTTTCAGAGTCCCTATTCCTATTCACCACCGTTTCGCTTTGGGACCGTGCCTAATGGGAGCACAGAGCGAAACATCAGGAAAAACTACCCAGACATGCACCAGTACATGGTGAAATACCATCAAACTGGAGTTCAGGATGCACTGGTCAGCCTCAAGACTGGGTATGGCTGGGATATGCAATTTTCTTGCATGGTCAAAAAGGTTATTTTTTGGTCGACATAATTTTTCTGTAAATGTATATAAGCCAATAATTGTGCTTTATTGGTTTATACAGTAAACTGGATGCTTTCATATATGATGCGGCTGTGCTCAACTACATGGCGGGGCGTGATGATGGCTGTAAGCTAGTAACTATTGGCAGTGGCTACATCTTTGCCACAACAGGATATGGCATTGCCCTGCAGAAAGGATCCTATTGGAAACGGCTGGTCGACCTTGCTATCCTCGGGATCATTGGAGATGGTATAAGTGTTTTTCTGCATTTCTCTTGTTATTTCACTTATTTCATGACCTCTGTATTAAACAATATCTCTGTTCCAAACCTTAGTGAGATTCCTTGCTCTCTATAGCATTCTACAGTAAATGAAATGAAATTTCATAAATTATTTATTTAAAACACACTACATAGGAATGAAATCTGTTAACGCTCACCCAGATGCCACATAAATAGCATGAAGTACATGATTTGGATAGATTTTAACTTGGCGCATGTTATTGACGCAATACTCTGATGAGCACAAAACTTACATAGCACACACAAATATGTAAGGGATCATGTACAGTTAGTCGTCATTATTGCAAAATAAACCCTGTTAGGGTGATCTGATGAATAGAATGTACTAGGTAACAGTATATCCCACATATTGCACAACAGTTTTTCAGTCAAGTAAATAAATTTACATGAAATACTAATTAGAATAAAAAAAATCACACACACAGACATATGTCTATATATATATATATATATACTGTATAATTATAATATGATAAAAGACTATTTAAAATAAGTGATGTTGAACTGTTTTTTTTTTTGTTTTTTTTTTACATATATTTCATAATACTACTGTTTTACTTGATGAAGTTAATGCAGCCTTGGTGAGCATAAGAGTCTTGCAAACTCCACATTTTTGAATGGTAGAACAAAGTGAGCAAAACTTCTACAGTGTAGGAGATTGATTGCCAGGAACAGCAGTCAAATATGCAAATTAGCAGTCATTAAATAAAAACATTTTACAGCAGAGTGCTGTTATCGACAGATCAGAATGAAATATTCCAGGTGTGAAAGAATGGTTAAAGAAGTTAATTTAGATTTAATTATTGTACTATTTTCTTATTTTGGAGGATAAATTTCATAAATCTTGCAGTGCTTTATCCATAAAGCATATGTGTTAGAGATCCTGCTTTAAAATATATAGCCTTTCTGTTGGGAAGTTGCCTGAAATGCTTAAAAATGCTTCCCAGGTAAACAGCTCGCAGCGTTTTTTTCTATGCATAACCATTAACTGTAATTTTGTGTTGTGTATTAGGTGAGATGGAGGAGCTGGAGGCTCAGTGGCTAACTGGTATCTGTCATAATGAGAAGAATGAAGTGATGAGCAGTCAGCTGGATGTGGATAATATGGCTGGTGTGTTCTATATGCTTGCGGCTGCCATGGCTCTGTCGCTAATTACTTTTGTCTGGGAGCACCTCTTCTACTGGAGGCTACGTTACTGTTTCACTGGTCTCTGTTCTGGTCGGCCAGGAATTCTCTTCACTATCAGCAGGGTATGTCACAGAAACACTACGGTAAATTAACTAGAGAGATTCCGTTGCTGAAGGCAACCATTATCTGCTCAATCTTGAAATATTAACATGTCATGGTGGCTGTTTACCACAGTCGTCTTAAAGCATCATCAGAGTAGGGATTGCTGCTTATGTGCTGACAAACACATTTTTTGCTGTGAAATAAGAAAGAGCTTATATAACAGAATATAATAGCACCAGCCACCGTCTCTGGAATAAAGTTACAGGGTGCGGTTGTTTGTCACAGCAGGATATATTACTTTATTCCATCGGTTTATAGAATTTCAGAACCCAGAAAAAATACAGAGAGACTACATTGAGAAATATTGTGCTAATATATACTTTTTGGTGTTAGCCTCCACTTATGAACTTCTTTCTGTTAACATTTCCGTCTCCATTCCACCTATAGGGGATTTGGAGTTGCATTCACGGTGTCCATATCGAAATGAAGAAAGCCCCAGAGTTGGGCTTCAGCCCTCAGGCCAACATGTTGCACCTTCTGAAATCGGCTAAAGAGATCACCACCCTTGGAGTTACCTCACCCAAACGCCCTGTGAGTAGCATTCTCCCACCTACCCAGGGCTTGCTGGAAATTATGGGCGGAGGAAAAGGCAACAGCCTCACCCAGAAAAACATGCCCTATAGCAATACCAGCACAATGCTCAGCAACCGTCACAAAGAGCCCCTTAACAACACTCTCTTGCCAGGGCAACGTGCCCTGAGCTTGACGGATGCTCAGCCAGGTGTTGCTGGAAATGGGGGTTCAGGAGGCGGAGGTGAGACCACACGACCTCCTGCCTCCAAGCCACGTGCTCTGTGGAAGAAGTCTGTGGAGACCCTACGGCAGAACCCAGAACCTGGGGGAAATTCCCCACCATCTGCCCCGCAGCCTACCGAGACCCTACCAATGAAGAGCCAGCGCTACCTGCCCGAAGATGCACCTACCCGTTCGGATATGTCAGATTGCTCTGGTCGGGTGGACTTGCAGAAGCAGCACAAGTTAAAAGAAACGGTCCGAAAACGGAACCGCCTACCGCGGGACCTGAGCGACGTGGAGCTTTCAACATTGCGGAGCCAACCCAGCCAGCAGAGCAACCACAGCGCTCAGATATACTCTCAGAGCAGCCAGGGGAGTCAGATTTATACCATTGACTCCATTGACCAGGAGCATGGGCTGCACTACCCAGATATCTTCAGCGACCACCGTGACACTAAGCACCGGCCACCTTCTTCCTCCGAGCAGCAGCCAATTTTGCAGCTGAACAGCAGTCTGCTCTCCCAGGCCCATGAACCAGACGTGATGCAAACCGCCGTTGCGAAGGATAAAAAATACAACACATATGGAAAGTCCGGCGGGGCAGGGAGCATCGCCGGCGGGCCTGCTTCTACTCAGGATCCACGACAGACGCACTGCCGAAGCTGCCTGTCGAAGGTGTCAAGTTACTCCGGGCTTTACACTGTTCGGTCCCCTCAGTATCGCTGCGATGCCTGCCTGCACTCTGGAAACCTGTACGACATCAGCGAAGACCAGTTCCTCCATCCAGATGGACGGGGCACCGGCGGCGGAAGTGTTGACAGGTCCTTCTCTCCTTTTCTCCCCCAGCCTGATGCTTCCTTCACAGCCTATCTTCCCCAGAGTGACCAAGAGGGTGACGGTCTTATTAGTCACTACCAGAACGAGGGCGTGATCATCCGCCAGCACTCGTATGAGAACCTGCCACAGAAGAGTAACTCGCGGCGGGTGAGCCTGCAGGACAGCACGCCGTATGCCAACATGCCCTCTGCGACTTTGATCCCAGACAAGCCCCTAAAAAATCAGTCTGTGCACCTAAACCACACCCTCGGGGGGGTGGGTGTCAGTGGACTCGGGATTGGTCGTCGCAGCAAGTCGATGTATCCAGCGCGCCCGACGGAAAACCCCTTTCTCCAGACGCTTCGTGACGACCAGCGTCTAGCTCACGGCCGCAGCTCCACAGACATTTATAAGCAGCTGGTGCCGCTCACATTAGGCCAGGCTGATGGCAATATGCTCGGTGTGGGGATGGTGACCCCTGACCTCTATTACCCCGAGCATGTGATGCCTTATGTAGCCCCTCCCCCTGTCGGCACATACACTGCCCCCAGGGCAATGAGCGCTGGGGGCGCTCGGCGTGTCTACAAGAGGATGCCGAGCATCGAGTCTGATGTCTGATAGAGAGAGAGGTCTGAGAGACTATGAAAAGACATGCATGGATATTTCCACCAGGATATGGCTTAACTGTGGAACTCTTGGCAGGATTGTAAGGCTTTATGACTATAAGGCAAGCAAGTTTGGAATATATTTTGTTTCCCTTCTTGGACTTAATCTGTCTGAACAGAAACCAGAGTTCAACTTTACATCAGGTCCTCCCCTCTAGTTGAGCGGCAGCTCTGTGTCTTCCAGAAAACATCAGAAATGGTGGGCAGGACGCTCTCGCGCCTTCGAGCGAAGGAAGAGCAGCGAAAGCTGCTTGGAAGTACAGGGGCAGCTCCAAAGAGTTTCCTTTTTCACGCAACACGAGCAACCAAAAAATTGAATAAATAAAACATACGTGAATATCCACATTCTGCACTTTTACACACACACACAAAAACACACATGCACATGCAAGAGGCACAAACAATACATGATCTCGAACCACAGAAAGGACAACGTTAGGTATAATAATAGAATCTCTCTTGACCAAAAAACGAATACCACATACAATGTAATGGCATAAATGACAGGTGTGCACTTGCACACATTGACATGCTCTGAAATAAATAATTGCTTAGCAGATCCAAACCTGATTGAGTTTTTGGAAAGGTGGCAGAACATCTGTTATAAATGCGTGTACGAATGCATTTTCGGTGTAAAAGCTGCGCTGAGGCACAGTCCAAAAAGACTGCATTTAGTACTAAGATTAGATTTCCATTCCAACCTGAACTGTGACTAAATGCACTACCTGAATGATTAGTCTCGAGTGTAATCTCTGAAATCAAGTGCACTAGAGAATTTCAGGGAAGGAAATCTCGGTGCACACAAGGCCTGCGACTCCTTTGTGTCTCTGAGGACACCAAGAGGAAAAAGTCAATGACCCTCCCCACCCTTAAATCTGTCCGTACCTTGCCTGCATGCAGAGCGCAAATGCAGGAAGACACTCCTCTGCTCACAGCACAACAGTGTAGTAAGTGTCAGTGTTCATTCATCTAAATTTTATCATCTTGAGCATATTTCTATAGTTGTCTAGAATATTGAGAAAAGTGGTAGTCAGTTTTTACACAGTTTTATACACTGCCAAATATTTGAAAGGTGCGCAAAGTATATTTATTGTGACGGGAGGAAAGAAATGCAGGGAAGTGACAGAAAAAGAGGTATAATGTCTTTCTTGTTGTCGTAAGGGACGCCTGAGAAGGCGTAGACCATATAAAAGCCCTCACCAACTAATGATGTCAGTACAGAACCACCGAGATATTAAAAGTTCCTGTTTGCCTCAAACACACAAACACATCACTTCCTGTAGAATCCAACCACAAACTCATACTTCACAAATATTTTTGGTTGTTTTGAATTATAATGGTCGTTCCAGCGATATGCACAATATCAGGTTGCAATATTATATTTATGTATGAAATTTCCTAGTTTTAATATGTTTTATTATTAGTTCCTTTCATTTTATGAATTGTTATACACGTGGAATTAATTTATTAATGTGATTTAATTGCGTATATATTTAAAAGAAAAAAGATAGCAGCATGTTAATCTTCTCTATGGTCAAACTTTTAGAATTGTTCCTTTTTGATTTTGATGTGAATGGGAGTATATGTTTACAGTGAATGTGAAAATATGGATTCATCTCAGATGTGATTTTGATTTTCATTTGAATACAAACATAAAACTGTCGTATGACCAAATGTTAACTGGATCAACTTTCTTTGCTGTGTTTTCAGTAAATGCTGTGTCTGAAGCAAGTGAGGTTAACATTTGAGGGTGTATTCAGAAGTACCACACAAACACAGTTTGAAAATAATAAAGAGTATATATTGTGGCTTTAGAAAAGCAAAGCATTTTTCATAAGGTTAGTCTGTCATATGCTACACGCTTGCCTCTAACCATTTTGGTTCTGCCGATGTATCCGGACTGGCATTCTTGTGTTTACACTCCCAAGAAATATTCAAATTAGCTGTTTGTTTTTAACCTCATTAATGTCTACGAAATACTAGCATATTCATATTTCATATTTCATATCAGCCTCCATGGAGAAGGCCTTGCCTGTGTGCATCAACATCTGAATGTAGACAACAACATCCAGATCCAAGACACCGTGGGATATTTCAATGTCAAGAGTAGATGGGTTGTGGTTAGATTTTAGTGGTTTACGCAACCAGTATGAGTTTGTATTTACAGGTAGATTTGACCATCTGAATAAATCTATTTGCACATTGAGCTGTTTTACATCATTTGCATCGCTTCCATTATGCAAATTTAAGCTAATTTACGCTTGCTTGATCCCCTGTCTACAATTGATTATATTAAAATGTTATAATAATGTGTAATAATGTTAAATTATGATAATGTTGCGTTTCATTTCTCACAAAAATTGCACTGTATTTCTACAATTCCTACCCTTGTGGAATTTGAATTTGTCATAAAAAAAAAAATAATAATAATAATTGTGTGTTAAAACCACGCGTAGACCTGTGTGTATAGAGTCAGCTTAAAGGGATGGTTCGGAGTAAAATCAACCTAGGGTCCTTTGCACCATGACCTCGAGCCAAACACCCCCCCAGAAGCCTTTTTTCCCTTGGTTGAACATTATTAAAGTTGGAGCTTATTTAGAGAAATCAGCCGGATGGCTTAGTGCAGGCGCTAATGGATCCAAGGATGTATCTTGTAAATTACCCCACTAATAATGCCCAGAATGGTACCAAACTTATACAGTAGTAGAAATGGGTTCTGTACTCATAAAACGAGGCATTGGAAAGTTTGTAAGTACATCAGGAGTTTATTTAAATAACACTTGCCTGACGGCTCATGCTACCGCTAACCCGGACATCGAGGTCACTTCCGTGATTTGGGAAAAGCCCGTAAAAGTCCTGGCAGAAAGCGATGCATAAGGATGTAGTGTAACGACGCCCAGTTCCAGGAATGCACTAATATTTTGTTGGTAGTACCAGTTTGCAACAATTATTAGTTAACACTAAGTTGTCAACACTTCGGAAATTCGTCGTTACACTACATCCTTATGCATCGCTTTCTGCCAGGACTTTTACGTGCTTTTCCCAAATCACGGAAGTGACCTCGACGTCCGGGTTAGCGGTAGCATGAGCCATCAGGCAAGTGTTATTTAAATAAACTCCTGATGTACTTACAAACTTTCCAATGCCTCGTTTTATGAGTACAGAACCTATTTGTACTACTGTATAAGTTTGGTACCATTCTGGGCATTATTAGTGGGGTAATTTACAAGATACATCCTTGGATCCATTAGCGCCTGCACTTAGCCATCCGGCTGATTTCTCTAAATAAGCTCTAACTTTAATAATGTTCGACCAAGGGAAAAAAGGCTTCTGGGGGGGTGTTTGGCTCGGGGTCATGGTGCAAAGGACCCTAGGTTGATTTTACTCCGAACCATCCCTTTAAAACAGACTTGATAGCCAAATGAGTGCAACATATTATTTGGTCTTATTATTCGTATTGTTTTGACATGCATTCATTTCACTGGATGAGAAAGTTTTATTTATTTTTCTATTTATTTTTTTCCAGCAGGTTGTTTACAGCAAGTCATTTATGTACTGAAGAAGAAAATGTTCAAGTCAAATGGTAATGGTGAGATGTAACCGCTTCCATTTTTCAAAGTTTCCCTTTAAATATATTTTTACTGTCACTTGAGACTATTTAGGCTATTTTAAAATGACCAGTAAGATGTTTCATTCTTTCAGGTGAAATTTAACTATGCAAGTAAATCAAAAGATCAAACTGACATGTTGCCAGACCAGTAGTCCCCTGCTAGTGAAGCTAAAAGGTAGTTTTTCACATATTTTGGTCAAAAGAGCATAACAATGGATTTTTGCTTTATAAAATGAAGCTTGATATGAAATGTAGTGCATATTTTCTTTGAACTCAGTTGCAGAAAACCACTGTTTTTTTTGCCAAGTTAATCAGCTTACTTATAATCACTGGAAAATTGCTAATTACATTAGCACTTGTCAAATAGCAAACAGGAAATATTGTGTGCTTCTTATCCATGCAGAAAGCAGTGCCATAATGTCAGGCTATTGTGAGTGGTTTCTGAATGGCATCCTGACCCAAGTCTCTGTGATCGAGTCCTGTCTGTAGACTGGCTCGGGTCCCTCCTTCAATGTCAAAGGGAAATTTCCGCCAAATTTATCGTCCATCTGATGAAAATTGTAAGCATGACCGGTTCCAAAAAATTATTTTCAGCTCTGCTTAATAATTCATATGATTTGTGGTTTATCATTTGTGCCCATAGCACGAATGAAAGAGACCTCTGTGTGGACCACAGTGATTCTGTATGCAACAAAGGCGAACATATTGGTAGTATCAGTAACTAATATTTAATGCTGACGATCTGCAGCAAAATAAATATAAATATTTCCAATACTGTACATATTTTGCATCTGCTATAAGCCTGGTCATGTTGTTACAGAGAAATATAGCCCATTCCATTTAAACGAAACAAAATGATGTTGATACATGATGGGCTTTTGGCAGATCTTTCAAAACAACTTTGCATTGGATTTTATTATTTTTTTCTGTAATATGTAGTTGCCAAAAGACCCTGACAAATCTGGCATCTCATAGGCACAACAATTGGCTCAGAGAAGTAAGAAATGCTCTGAATCCAGCACTAGTATTGCTAATAGTATTACTATTACTAGTATTCATAAATTCATATATATAAACAAGTCAGAATATTTGTGCAAGGTAAACTATATAGTTAGTTAGGCTGATGCACTGTAGTGTGTGTGTGTGTGTGTGTGTGTGTGTGTGTGTGTGTGTGTGTGTGTGTGTGTGTGTGTGTGTGTGTGTGTGTGTGTGTGTGTGTGTCAGTTGACAAATCCATGTCCAAGACTAGTATATGTGAAGACTGTATGTGACTTTTTGGGTAGATAAGAAAGTGTGTCTAAGTAAGACAATGTCTCTGATTTATCGTTCAGATTATTATAATTAAACATCCCAACTGTCCTGGTTTAAGTTGAAGTGTGTAAAATCAGCTTTAAATCAATCTATCTATCTATCTATCTATCTATCTATCTATCTATCTATCTATCTATCTATCTATCTATCTATCTATCTATCTATCTATCTATCTATCTATCTATCTATCTATCTATCTATCTATCTATCTATCTATCTATCTATCTATCTATCTATCTATCTATCTATCTATCTATTTATTTATTAGCATTTTAATATGCAGCCAAGGTGAGTTCTACAATATCATAGAGCTGAATTGATTTAAAAAATTATTTGAAATCAATATTTATATTCAAAATGTTACTTAAAATCCAATTTGATTTTTTTTTTTTCTCTAATCAAATATGTATACAATTCAGAAAAAGGCAATTAGACATGTTTAACAATTTTAGAATGTTTTAACAAGCATTCACTTGCCTTTGGCTGAATTGTACCATATAATAATACATAATCATATAATTGTACCATACATGTTCAGACATATTTCTTAACATTTTTCTCCATAATGGTTATTTATAATATGTTTATGTATGTTTTATGATGTTTTATGTATTCATTAAGACCCTTTGGTATGAAATAAAGGACTGTGGTAATTTCTAGTTTTATTTCTCTATCACTGTTTTTCATGGATGCTTAAAGACCACTTTGCATGCTTTACAGATTTCAACCAGTTGTGGCCTACTATTTCTTGAGAGCACTTTAATGGCAGGGAATGCACTTCATGCGAGAAACTCAATTGGAGGATGTAAGTGCACTACAGAACTGTTTGATTCTCAATGCTATAATTTACAATGACTTGGGTTGTCATTTGACTCACTGTACTGTAGAATTATATGATTTCAGCCCATATAACTGATACAAAGCTTACCTACTGTGTTAATGAAGTGGACAAAAAGTATCTATCAACATACCTCAGCTTGAAGTTAGATACTTTCATTTCAACAGTTTATTTTATTTTATTTGATCTCTCTTTTTTGTTTTATTTATTTTACATTTGACAGTTGTATTTATAGGCCTATTATTTGTTTTGAGGATGTGATTGTTGACAGTTGGAGTCTTCGTTTTTTCATTGCAATCCAGTGTTGTTAGTATTATTTATATACTAGTATTTATTACTATTTTGAATAAGCCTTTATTTATTTTTTTCAGTTTTTTTTTTTTTTTTTTTTTTTTTTTTTCAGTTTTCATTTAAATTTACATGCTTTTTTTATTAGTTTTTTTTTTTCAGGTTTTTGTTTTAGTAATTTTAGTACTTCAACTTATTTATTTCAAGAGCTGCAAAGGCAATATTTATCATTTTCGTTTTGGTTGAGTTTTTTAATCTAATGTAATTTCCGCTTAATTTCAATTACTAAAAATAATCATTTAAATGAATGATAACACTGTAGTGTACTATTTTTATTTATTATTTTCCTGGGTGGGTACTTGAAACCCTTTTCTGATTTTATTTATTATATTAAATAAACCTATTTTATTTTACTTTTATTTATTAACAACTTACTTTATTATTTATTTTACTTTTATTCATTGTATTGTATCTGTCTTCTCCTCTCTCCCTTCTTATGTTTGAGCTGTTGTTTTTATATACATTTTTTTTTTTTTTTTTTTTTTTTTTTTGCATTTGACAGTTATATTTATAATATCTGTTATGTTTTAATGTACATCAAGGACCAAACGCCTCCATACATTCCCTCTCCGGAAATCTGGAGTCTGTCTCTCTCGCAGTGTATGCATGTGTCATAGTGTGTTTAGTGATGCACACGGGTGAAAGCATTACTTTTACTCATCACTGGGCTAAAAGGTCCAGATGTATTGTGGTGAGCCTGAGAGGAGTCAGTGCGAAGAGCAGAAGAGAGTCTATCAAAGAAGTTTTCATCATTTATACTGCTTTAAACAAACACCCTCAAATACACGGACGTAAATCTGCAGTCAGTTTATCCTAATCTAATTAATCGGGACGTTATCCATATGCACAACATTATAGCCTACAGTAAGACTGCACACACATCCCCACACATGTTTACATTGATGCATATCAGAGAGAGAGAATCTGGAGATACTAATTACTCACACACATTCAAGCACATTTAAAAAAAAATGTAATAATGCCATTAAATGAATCAAATTTGAAGCATTATCATAATTAAGCCCCTAATGTGGACGTTTGTGATATCCCCTTGAGCAAAAGAACGGCTATAATATGCTCACAGATTAGCATGTAGACTCACAAATGACTTTCATACGCTGGATTGCTGTCAGTAAGTACTGCGGAAGTTCAGGATGCGTGTAATCGTGCGTGTGCGCT
Organism: Squalius cephalus; assembly: GCF_949319135.1. Classification (NCBI taxonomy): domain Eukaryota; kingdom Metazoa; phylum Chordata; class Actinopteri; order Cypriniformes; family Leuciscidae; genus Squalius; species Squalius cephalus. The sequence goes on from NC_137123.1 coordinate 56,886,885, forward strand.
TTGCCGCACGACTGCGAGCGTGTGAGCGCACATACGTGTGAGCTTACACTGAGAGGTCAATGACTCCGAATAAATCTCTGAAGTGCGACTGCCACCAAACCCGATTAACATTGTATTATCATGTCACTAACATGGAGCTTGTAAAGAGTCAAGGGATTTTTTTTCCCTCTGAAGGTCTGTGTGGGGGATTGCGAGGAAACCGAGAGACCCAGATCTATCCATTTTTAGATAGTCATTTCTTATTGGCTTAATCTACTGTGAGACATTGAATGTTCATGTAGTGTTAGGTGTGTACTGTATCTCGCTCTTGTGGTGGTGGGTGTATACGTGTGCGTGTTTGTGCCAAACAGGAGAGGATGATGAGTTTCTTCTGGGTTGCAGTTTCGAAAGAATGAGTGTATGTTTGTGTGCATGCATTTGTGAGTGAGTATTTCTGAGCTTTTGCCAGAAGAGCGCGCTCTGCCTACACATAGAAGAACCCATGAAAATTCATAAGGGCGCGACGCCTACTCTTCAATACTAAAAATACAGAGGAAGATAGTTTGAGGCAAGAGAGGGAGGGAGGAAGAGAGAAGGAGAGAAGGAGGTAGAGGATGACGTTCGGCGAGCAGGGGAGCGTTGCACACGTGGCACACCATGCAAGGGTTTCTCTTTTCAAATTCCACTCTCAGAGTCGCCACCTTTTATGATCGTGTGTGTGTGTGTGCGTGTGTTTCAGATAGATGTGTGAGACTTTCCTTCCAGGCCTCCATATGCGGTGTGACCAAATTTCCACATGTCACATTATGTGGCGAATCAAAGTACAGGATATTGGAGTCAGTGCACGTTTGAAATCAAAATTGACCCTAGTTAAGTTCTGGGTCTTACTGTGAACGGTTTGTCGGTGCACATTATTCCAAAAGGTTATTTTGCCTTTCGTGATCTGTAATCAAATTTCCAGTCAAATTTCGTAATGTTAAATTTCAGTCACTGTTTTAGCAAAACATTTGTTTATGTAACTCCAACTTTTACGATCCAGTCAATTATTAATACAATTAAGTCCTGATCTGCATTTTACACAAAATGATTTTATGTAGTGATAATATTTTTTTGGCTGAGTTATTGGCTGATATTAGAGATTTCATTGTGCATTTACACTTATAGTTAGATTTTGATTACCTTTCATCATACTCTTAACTATTTATTTAATAAAATGTATGTCGTTTTTTTGAAAATCTTATAACAAGTAAACAATATTTTTAACATTCTATACTATTTTGTCTTAACAAATAAATATGTAACACTGAAAACAGCTGGTATATTTAGTTTAGTTTATTTATTTACAGGTGCAATGCACATTAATAAACATAAATGTAAACGTGCCAGAATTAGCCCAAAAGGCTATTTTTCATCTGTAGACCCTTGACAGAATGTTAAAAGGTCACCCTAAAAACAGAGACAGAGCATCACACATATACAGTACACATTATATGGAAAAAAAATAAAAAATAAAAAAAAAATTAATAATAATAATAATAATTAAAAAATTAACATGAGAGAAAATATATATGCTACAAATGCATTTAGGAATCATAACATGTTTATATAGCACTTTCAGTACTGCTGTACACCCAAAGCGTTGCTGGAGAGGAGAGCGAGTGAAAGAGAGAATTCAAAGCGTGGGGATTATTAGCTATGATTGATAAAAGCCAATGGAGGGAATTTAGCCAGGACACTGCTGGGTATACACTCCTACACTTTTTTAAGAGAAATGCCATTGGATCAGGTCAGGACCCACACGGGAACCGTCTGCTGGCCTCACTAACACCTCTTCCAGCAGCAATAGTTTTCCCAGGAGGTCTCCCATCCAGGTACCAACCAGGCTCAACCCTGCTTAGCTTCAGTGGGCAACCAGTCTTGGGCTACAGGGAGGAATGGCTGCGGCCATTGGGCATAACATGAGAATTACTGTCAGCTTTTCTGTACCAGACAGAATTCTAAATATCGGTGCATTCCTAAAATTAACAAAGTATTTTTAAAACAGATATCCTGGATGCTGATTGGCATACAGTATTTCAGTTGTGAATAATACAAAAAATAATAACGGATGAAAAATATCTGTTCACTTAACTGTGCCTATATCATTGCCTTTCAGTGATGATTAATAAAAGCATGTTAATTATATAGGCTTATTGAACCATTTTTAACGATTTTCATAATGCCATATAATATAGCTTATAATGATAAATGTGTTGGTTGAACGTGAATCATATGCATTTTTATGTATATGATTGTGGTCACAACTATTCAAAAGATGATTACGATTTATATAACATATGATTATAAGGTGTATTATAATGCACAATGAGTACATTATAGTGCATTAAGAATCCCATCATAATGCATTATACATACAGGCTTCATGTGCAGTGCAAGTTATTTCACATTTCATTTGGAAGCCTTTTAAAATGAATCAAGTAAACTATATTAAATCTGATATATTGCATGTGAACCCAATTATGTGTTTGAGTGCGAATACACTTATGCGCCCAGAGAGTGTCAGTCTATCAGAATATGTTCATTCATAAAGTCACTCGGGAGAGAGACCACACAAATAAAGCCAAGTTATGACTAATTTTGCGTTCAAAAACACGCCAAATGGGAACAGTTTATGCAAATGCATGCAAATTAGTGTTATTTTAGGTGAGTTCCCGAGTGGAGGCAGAAGTCAAAATGTTTGGATTAAATATATCGCCATTAGACATACCATCAAGCAGAACGTGATGAAATTCAATTTCAGTACAATAAAAGAGTAATACTCTGTGTAATGGAATTGACTTAAATTGATGCATTTTCAAACGGTAAGCCTGAAGGGTGTCTAATAAACACATGGCCAAAAGTATGTGAACACCCACTTTTACACTACTAAATATTCCACGGTCAACTGTTATTGGTAACAAAGTGGAAGCAATTGGGAACAACAGCAACTCAGCCACGAAGTGGTAGGCCAACTTTCTGCAGAGTCAATAGCTACAGACTTCCAAACTTCGTGTGGCCTTCAGATTAGCTCAAGAACAGTGCGTAGAGAGCTTCATGGAATAGATTTCCATGGCCGAGCAGCAGCATCCAAGCCTTTCATCACCAAGTGGATGCAGTGGTGTAAAGCATGCCGAAACTGGACTCTAGAGCAGTGGAGACGTGTTCCGAGTGACAAATCTTTTCTGTCTGGCAATCAGATGGAGGAGTCTGGGTTTGGCGGTGCCTGACTGCATTGTTCCAAGTGTAAAGTTTGGTGGAGGGGGGATTATGGTGTGGGGTTGTTTTTTCAGGGGTTCGGCTTGGCCCCTTAAGCCGCTTTCCGACCAAGTAGTTACAGGAACTTAGTTCTAGGAACTGTCCACTTCTAAACAGTTCTATGAATTACTCTCCCCCAAACTCAGTTTTGCTGTTTGCGTTCGCACTAGCCAAGTGGCCATAGGAACTGGTAGGAGGGGTAAGGGAGTGACGGAAGCACGGTGACTTTTATTTTGACGGCGCGACGGACCTTTATTTTGGCGGCGCTGAGAACGCCAGAGCAAACAATGCTCGCATTCTCTGTGTTTATTAGTTAGCAATCTGTCTAGTACTGTTTAATATCTTATTAGAACTGTTATAGAAAGTAGACGGTATATGAAAAAAGGTTATTAGCCTATGCCGTGTGGTTGATGTCCAGTGTTGCTAGCTGGGCAGATAAACATAATCATGTTTGGCTTGGTCCCCTCAAAGTTGCGTTGGATTTTCTCTTCAGCATAAAGGTTTAGAGACCCATCTATCACTGTTTTCCATGTTTGTATAGTTAGTTTATGGAGTAAATATATAGGCTATAATCTGTGTGTTTACATTCTAGCTGTTTTAAAAATGGCGGGTGCTGGTGTTCCGCGTGCGTTCGGTCAATCAGCGTACACTAACGTCACGGATAGTTCCTATAGTGCTGGTTTAGACCCTACTCTGAAGTAGGACCTAAATTAGTTCCTCCAAATGGAGTTCCTAGAACTAAAATCGTTCCTAGTTCCTGCGGTGCGAACACGCCGACATCCGGGTACTTTAGCCAATAGTTCTAGGAACTGTGAAAAGGTTCCTCCGGTCGGAAAGCGGCTTTAGTTCCAGTGAAAGGAACTCTTAATGCTTCAGCATACCAAGACATTTTGGACAATTCCATGCTCCCAACTTTGTGGGAACAGTTTGGGGAAGGTCCCTTCCTGTTCCACATGACTGCGCACCAGTGCACAAAGCAAGGTCCATAAAGACATGGATGAGCGAGTTTGGTGGGGAGGAACTTGACTGGCCTGCACAGTCCTGACCTCAACCCGATTGAACACCTTTTAGGATGAAATAGAGCGGAGAGCCAGGCCTTCTCGTCCAACATCAGTGCCTGATCTCACAAATGCGCATGCTAGAAGAATGGTCAAAAATTCCCTTAAACACACTCCTAAACCTGTGGAAAGCCTTCCCAGAAGTGCTGAAGCTGTTATAGCTGCAAAGGATGGGCCAACTCCATGTTAAACCCTACGGATCAGGAATGCATATAAAGGCAGATGTCCCAAAACTTTTGGCAATATAGTGTATGTGTGTGCAGCCATGCAGTCTTATTTTAAGCCGAATAAAGCATGTTCTGATCCAGCATGACAATGCACAACGGATTTTGCTGAGTCTGGTGTGGAAGAACTCGCACAAAGCCCAGACCTGAATCCTACTGAACACTTTTGGGATGAATTCGGCTGTGTGCCAGACCCCATCACCCAACATCAGTATCTGACCTCACTGATGCTCAATTCTGAATGGGAGCAAATCCCTGCAGCCATGTTCCAACATCTTGTAGAAAGTCTTCCCAGAAGAATAGCATGCTGTTAAATGTTCAGCAAGCACATTTTGATAAACTGTTCGGCTATTTTTTAATACATTAATTCTTTAATACAGTTAAGCATTACCGTAATAAAATCTCTGAATATCATTTAAGTGATTGTTTGTGTTGAACATGTATAAATGTCTAAAAATCCAATAGTTAATCTTTGTCTAAGATTTATATTTATAAGATTTTTATTACGTTAATTCCACAAAAAGAAATGAGCATATGAATAACAAATTATATTTTTAATTATACTTGTAGTAAAGGTATGTTGTTATGGGAAGAAGGGAAGGGAACCGTCGAACATTTAACACACTTTAATAATCATAACATAAACGAATACAAAACGAAAGTAAAGCAGATATAAACAAAACATAAATGTCTCCTCCTTTTATGCTTCCTCTCCTCCGCGAGAGATACGAGACCGGTGCGTCGCACAGGTGTAACATATTAACATATTTGTTCAATTTCTAACTAAAGATTTGAGAATGGAGAAATTATACTGATTAGTTACAAGAACTATTACTCATTCCTTATCAATATTCATCATTTTTAACATCAACTTAAGAGACGGAGTAAGCTGGACACAATTAACAATCGTGTGCAAAAAGAGGGAAATCGGATTATTCTCAGACTGTAATGTTGTTTTGTGGATTTTACAGCTTTAAAATGTACTCGATATGTTTAGGTGTCACCATTAAACTGCGTACATCATAGAGTGTATTGGATAATGGAAAAAAGCCTGAGCTATTATTTGTAGAGCTGTTATTATTAAAATGGAAAGAATTTATACACTTCATTACTCTTGCTTGTTCTAGCTTCTCTCTTGTGCATTTTGGGGATAAATAAGGAACATTTCCTGTTTTGCTGGGCATTTCATGTAGCTGTCAGTAGATGCAAAGACCTAGTTTCTCTCGTGTGTGTGTGTGTGTGTGTGTGTGTGTGTGAGAGGGAGAGGGAGAGGGAGAGGGGGAGAGAGAGAGAGAGAGAGAGAGAGAGAGAGAGAGAGAGAGAGAGAGAGAGAGAGAGAGAGAGAGAGAGAGAGAGAGAGAGAGAGAGAGAGAGAGAGAGAGAGAGAGAGAGAGAGAGAGAGAGAGAGAGAGAGAGAGAGAGAGAGAGAGATGGGGATGACAAGACAGTTGAAAGTCTGGAACATTACACAGGTGGCCCCCTACATGTTTAATTCATGGCGAGTGTTATATATTTATTTTTAATGTGATATCTCAACATTTAATATGCATCTCCTGAGTGTTGACTTGTCAGAGTGTGGGCTGCAGCGATGATGTCATCTTGACATACTGACTACCCGTGGACCAAACTTCAGAAACAACACACAAAGAGCATCTCAATTAAAAAAAGATTGGGTCATTGGGACAAAAGCTGCTGTTAGATGGGCTGACAACTTTTGTTTGGTTGTTTCCAGCCCTTCAGGTTCAAGATCGTGCCTAACAATACATGACGTCCTGACAACTTCACACACAGTACCTATTAGTCACAAATGGGTGACTGCAAATGTGTTGTTCTAAGAAAACTGTGCCATTTGTGCCTGAAGTTTCATTTGATAAGGTTACTGCTGTGCTGAGCTTGCAAAAATCATATTTCAAGCCTGAAGTACCGAGGCCAAAACTGATATATAGACATTGGGGATCACCATAGACCACTGGATATTTAGATATGGGGGTTTCAATGGTCAATTCTATTAAAGGGCCACTTCACCCAAAAATCTGAATTCTGTCATAATTTACTGACCTTCATGTCGGTGCAAACTTCTATGGCTTTCTTCAGTGGAACACAAAAATATAAAACTATAACTATAACTTTTTAAAAACTATAAAAGTTATTGGGGTCATTATTTCAGCCCTGTCACATTTTGTCACAAATTTGGAAATCATATCCTCGTAAGTCAGAAAGATTAATCTGAATGTATTTGAGTCTCTTATGTTTACCCAGGCTGCATTTATTCAAATTACAGTAAACATTATTGTGAAATATTACAATAACTGTTTTCTATTTTAATATATTCTATTAAAAGAAAGGGGCCCTCCTTCCAAAAGCGCAATGTGCTCTGATTGGTCGGCTGAACCAGTGTGTTGTGATTGGTCAACTGCTTTTTTGTGTGTTTTTTGCATATGCCATGGACGGGAATTATTAAAAATATATAAATAAATCAAGACTACAATTGAGGAATTTCAGGGAGTTCAGAAATAGTGTGCACTAATATAGAGAACAACTCCCTTTAATCTGGACTTTAAGTGGAGTGAAAACAGCAACATTAAACACTAAAGAAAGTTGAAAATGTAAAAAAAAAAGCATAATAGGTCCTCTTTAAATATTGTAACCTATACAGGCCAAAGTTGAACATGTATCCCAGCTAAAGCACTGTGGCTTGTGTGTGTGTGTGTGTGTGTGTGTGTGTGTGTGTGTGTGTGTGTGTGTGGGAAGCAGAAAAGTGACTTTCTAACTTCCTCAAATGTCACTGTAAATTGGAAATATCCAGTCAAGTAATTCACTTTTGATCCAGATTATATCTTTCTCAAATACTCGCCCTGTGATTTCTTCTTAAAATACCCTATAAGTCTCACTAATTGCTCTCCAGGGGGGCGGATGTCTAACCCTTGAATAATTTTTACTTTTAGTTCACTTAGTAGACTTACCTACTCCGAGTGGATCCGTTCCTCGGGCACAGCACGGAATAAAGGTCTACCATTAATTTGAAGAGTGTGAAGCACTGGTCACAGTTAATTACCTTTGTTGGTGTGTGTGTGTGTGTGTGTGTGTGTGTTTTAGCAGGTTTTAATAGGCTTGGGACGAGGTCGGCACTTAGAACTTCTCTACCAGGGAATCTCCATTAGACCTAATTGTGGAGAGAACACATTTTAGTAACAGATGGACCAAAGTTTCCAGTTGGTCTGTAACAGTAGCCCATAAACACACACGCACAGACACACACTTAAGTAGGGCAACCTGACGATAGACCCAAAATGAGAACACACACTTGCAACTCAAGCTGTCAACCTCCGGTAGTTTTTGCAGCACATTTTTGCAAGTTTGGCAGGTGTTGACCTTAATGTGAGTGTGTGTGTTTATGTGTATTTGAACAGGCACAGGTCTGTAACTTCAAGAATTTGCTTTTTTATACAGGCTTTGTCTTCTAAGAACAACATTTGCTACTCCAGTGCAGTAATGAACGTATTTAATGTGCCGTCTTTGATAGCAAAGCTAGTTTGAATGTAGCTTTGTACACTCTTAAAGTAATAAAGACAAGCTATAGCTATATGTATATATCAATGCTTAAAAAAGGGCCACTTGACCCATAAATCAACTTCTGTCATTTGCAGCTTTCTGTCTTCTGTGGAACACAAAAAAAGGTGTTAAAAAAAAAAAAAAAGTTTTATTTATTTATTTATTTATATATGTTTATTTATTTATTTATTCATTTATTTATTTTTTGTTAGTACAATAAAAGTCATTGGGGTCTAATGTTGATTTTTATGTTCCACAGAAGAAAGAAAGTGATACAACTTTGGACCAACATGAGGGTGAGTAATTGATACCATTTTCAAAGAAAAGAGAACCCATAGTTATTTATTTGTTACTATATTTCAAACCTGTCCCATTTTGAGCATTGGCATCACAGGAATAAATGACATTTTAAAATATATTCAAATAGTAAACTGTTATTTTAAATTGTAATCATATTTCACAATATTGCTGGTTTTTACTGTATTTTTAATCAAATAAATGCAGACTTGGTGAGCATTAAAGACTTCTTTCAAAAACATTAAAAAAAACCCTTCAAACTTTTGAAAAGAAGGGTCTTTTTGGGTGCAGTCAGATTACTATTCATTTGGCACAAAAACAGTATGGATCTCATTTAATTTCACCAAAAGTAACTGCGAAATCCTGAACACTCATTGGTCAGAAAACAGATGGTCCCGCCCCAAATTCATGTCATTGGTTGAGCCACTGTTTCTGTGTAGCCACCTTTTCCTCAAACACCATTTTGTGATTTATGCTTTTCTGGGATTTTCCCATATTTTAAATGACTATTAAAATAAGAAAGTGGAGACAGAACAGTCTGTTTATCGAATGTAAATCATCTTCTCACTGAAGCTGCGCGTGAACATTTAACAGCCCCGAAGGGACAAATACATAATCACACACGTTCACGGTGTAAAGTTACTCCATGAATTACAGTTGTTTATGTTGACGTCCTGCTCCCGTTCGCATTTCAGCAAGCTTTGTGCGACAGGGAAATGAACAGAAAGGCAGTCGTTTTGTCACTTCGACAGAACAAGGCAGAAGGTTTCAGCAAAAACATTTAGGATTTCTGACATCCCCTAGCATAAATCAAGTTGTTTCCAGTCAGCCAGTTGATGCCGCCTTTAGTTAGTTACTCCTGTTATGCTAGATGAGCAGCTTTCCATCTCCATCATAGATCTTTCACCTTCTCAGCCGGATGTCTAGTTCTATACAACAGCTTACACTGATGGTTTCCAACAAATCAACTGCATGCATTATTAAATTTCTTCCTACTGCAATGCATCTTCAAATGGATCTTGTCAGAGAAAACTTCACAGAATACTGGGTCTGAACCCCTCAGAGAATGCCATAGGGTACCTTTAAGCGACCTGTGGGAGGATTGATTCCCATAGAGAAGAGCAATGAGCAGAAACCTAGTGTGGAATCAGACCCGAGGGGAGCCTGTCCTCCTTTAATTGGCAGTGGGCAATTACTGTACTATAGTTAGAGGTTGTTCAGTCTTGCTAACTCATTAAACATATATTAAGGGGTTTGGGATTACTTTGGGGTTTTGGAGACATTCAGATGAAAAAAAACAAAGAGGCTGAGAGTGCGTGGGAGTAATTTGCAACTTGACGGCAGTTGGAAGAGGGTGTAGAGACCAGCAGGCTTCTTCTGTCGCTAACCAAGAGAATGAACGCTGCCAATCCAACACAACGCACCATTGTAGAGGTTCACTTTCGTTCATTGATTCGTTTATTGAACTGATCTATGATAGGCAGAAGTGTCATTTCCATTCAGACTGAGGTACATGAATGTAACGATTATCGTGTTCGACTAAAAATTCTGTAGCAGAATGCATGCATTTGTCTACATTTAGTCTGTCCAGTAAAGTAAAGTAACCAAAACTATTACAATTATTTTTTGTAATTTAAATAAAGCTAATATGTGTATATATATAGTAGTTGTCAAGGCAACTTTCTAATAACAAGTAATAAAACTAAAACTAATTTAAAAAAGACAAGTTTATTAAAAATTATTAAAATTTAAACTAAAATTAAAATGAAAACTAAAAAATTTGAATACTATATTAGTGTCTAAATAACACTAGTCACATAATTTGCTATAAACTGAATGGTTTATTAAAATAATTATTATAATAATCATTTAAAAACACTATTCTATTGGGGTTTTAGCTCTATATGCTCTGTATGTCGGCATTTGTCTCCAATATGTATATTTTTACTTCTCTGCATGAATTTCTTAGTTAATATACTTAATTGTTTTTGATTAAATGCTTAATTGCTTAACATAAAATGTCACCATAATGGTTCCCATAATGAATGCACATTATGGAGAGGAAAGCACTTGCAGTTTTAAATTATTGACAATGTCACATGAGCATTCATTACACAAAACAGCACTCATGAAATGCCAAAAAATGCCACTCACAGACTTATAGATATAGAAACACGGAAAGGAAAACACTCTGCTGATGGAACAAACTCATCCTGACATCACAAGAGAACAAGTTACTGAACACAACTATACAAATAAAACTGGAAAACGGTCAAACAATGCAACTGTATTATTTATTCATGCCTCAGTGCATGCTGGGATCCCTAGCACTCAGAGAAAGCAGCGTCTGTGCCGCTATAGTATATAGAAATAAAATGTGCATTTGCTGTAGTTGTGACAGCTAAAGACTCCAAGCTATGCCATTACGATTCAAGCCAGAACAATTCCAAAATTCACGTGACCCAAGTTAGATTCAACGTCAGATCACCCACATTAGAGGGCATTTGCTACCCGCCGGGCCACATCTCCAACAAGCTAGCAAAATTTAATGGGAATAATGGCTGATTTAATTTGATCAATACTTTTTTGTGTGTCTGTTCTCTCTCTTTCTCTGTAATGAGGTCATGTCATTTTTGGTGTCACACTATCTGCCAAATGTTCACACACAGTTACTTAGCGGACTACAATAAAACATGTTGTGAGATTCTCTTTTGACTTCTAGAAGATCGACCATTTCATTAACACACACACACACACACACACGCTTATAGACACACAGAGAGCATGACCTGTTAACAGAGTGATATTTATTCAGTTGGACACCCACTAAGTACATAATTTATCATGCCATGCACACTCATTTTATTCACATATTTATGATGAACTCTCTGCTCCCCATACACATACATGAACACACACACTTTGACACGTAATTATATATTTATGATACACACACACACACACACAAATTCCCACACCTACATGTTTTTTTATCTAGGCTTCATGAATGCATTTATGAAAGGTACACACACAAGTTCTCATACACTGATTTCAGACGCAAATGCAGCATCATGAACATACATTTGTTCTGACTGTCCATTAGCCTACATACTAACTCTGGTCCATGCACATTAGTTATAGGATATTTAGTACAACTTTACAGTATGTTTACACTGTAAAAAGATCAGTTAGTCATGGCAACTTGTGTTTTTACATTAACTCAACTAAATAATTAAAGCAATTTAAGTAATTTAATTTAAGTTGAAATGACTTGGACAACCAGGTTGGTTATACTTTAAGGCTGCTCCTGAACTTAAGTTTTTAAGTTGAAATAAGTGGATTTTTTTTACAGTGTAGGAAAGTACTTTCTGTCCATTTATTCATGCATCTACCATTTACCAATATATTGTTTCATTGAACCCTGATGAATATATTCTCAGTTTGCTTTAGACGACGTGGTTTCGATGGTTTTAAAGGAAATAGCATTTCAGAAACTTTATTTATGAAGTACGGAATAAACAATAACAAATAGATTTAATAAAGTTAGTATTTTAAATGAAAAAATTAAGAATGAATAAAAAGTACTTTACAGTTTTTCTGAATTGCTAAAGCACTAAACCCCATTCTCTGAACCAAATTCTCAATAGCCTAAACCAATTTCTACAAAACCTTAGACACTAGGTGCGTTTCCATTACACATTTGCGCAAAACACTTGCGATTTTTTCTAAATGTTGACAAAAAACTATTGCAAAATGACGGCGTTTCCATTAACCGATGTTATGCGACTAAAACTTAATTTTTGCGAAATATTTCTTTTTCGAATTGCCTGAAAAACCACCTCATGCAATCAATTCAATTTGCGCAATTTGAAGGGTAATGCAAACGCGCCCACTGTTTGCAAATCTCGTGCACTCTTTTTGCATAACTCTAAACACATTCTCACTCACTAAAACATATTTTGCACTGTGATGCATTATGTTTCAATACACTAAACACAAGAGGCAAAAGTTAAACACAACTATAACACAGTTGTCAACGTTTACACACAATGATTCAAATTTGATCAAACCAACTGTATGAAATATGAGCCAGTTCAGAGTGCACAGGTGACACTGAATGATGATATGAACAATAGATGGAAACAAACTGAGAGGGAGAGGAAGAGTATGTGAAAGATGAGGATGAGAAAGAGGCTTGATGTGTGGGACTAGAGGGATTTTCCCTTCGTCTGGCGAGAGACAACATTGCCTGTGATGTGGACAAAGTCCTCAGGCTAGAGCCAGCAGGAAGACATGATGCTGAAGCAGAATCAATCTCTCATTGACCTTGATTTAGCAGTTGCACAACTTACAGTATTTGAGTGTAATGTAACTTGCTTTTCATTTAGAGTTTTATTTGACCTTTTTGTCTTTTGCAGTTGGACTGCAGTATTTTTACAGAATGCAAGTGCTGAATATACAGACATTCAGTTCAATATTCAGTAGCACAATACTATAATTGTAGTACACATATACAATATACAGTTTTTCTCGATCGCTAACACACTATGGGGCCCTATCTTGCACCCAGCGCAATTGACTTTGTACACAGACGCATGTATCATTTCTATTTTGCACCCGCGCACCGCGGACTTTCCCCCCCACAGACGCATGTCGGTAAATTAGGGAATGAACTTGTGCTCCCAGGGGCGGTTCAGCGAAAAGAGGAGGTGTGTTTCAGCGCAAACGTTCCCTGGTGCTATTTTGCAGGTTTAGAAAACAATTCCGCCACTGACCAGGAAAAACCTAGTCTAAAGTCAGTGGCGTGTTGCGCATGTTATTCATATGCTATTTTAAGGGCGCATGCTTGGCAATAATCAATGTAGCGTGTGCACAACGCGCATACACTTTGCTTCTCTCATCTACACACAGACGCAGCAGTTTTCAATTTTAGAAAACCATACATTATTACAAGGAAAAATATTAACACACGAGGGAAATCATTGTTGTGTCCATGAAGATACACATTTACCCAAATTTTTATACGCCTGTTTAACCGAAGCTAATTTGGGTGGGTTTCTCCCATCCCCATACAGTGTCACTTCTCTGTGTTTTACGGCCCTGGCGAGAACGTCGGTCTCCTCGGCTCTGAACCGCTCCTGGCGTGCGCCTGGCAAATCCGCCGTTATAATAGCAATCCGCCATGGAACAAGCGCGCCTGCTCTTAAAGGGGACATATCATGCTAAATGCACTTTTTTAGCCCTTAAATGCATTTTGTTGTATATTTGGAGTGTTTAGAAGTACAGAAAAGATTAAATTATTCTCTTCAGGTGCTTCGTTGATATCTTTATATTCTGTTTTGGTCATATTTTTCAACCTGTTCAGATTTTTCTGTTTTCTATGACGTTTTTTGAACTATCACGTCACAGTATTTGCAGCGGAACTGCCAAATAAGGACATTGACTTCCGGCCCAACACTTCGAGCGATCCGCCATTATTATTTCTCGCTGCAATTTTGTAGTCCAAGCTAAAGGATGCAGAAGTTACGAGACTCGGAGAGGGTAAGTTAAAATGATCGGTTGTTGGATGTAGTAACCCACACGCTTCATTACACCGTCTAATGTAGATGAACTGCCGTGCTTGTGGCGCATGTTTAACTGAAAGAACGAGCAGAGAGAGAGAGAGACCCGGTCTCGCGCGCGCTCGCACTCTCTCTCAGAGCCCGGCGAAAGTGTAAACAAAACATCACCGTCTCCAAACTAGACGCTGTCTTGCTCTCTCTCCCTCGCACATATTAATCAAAATAAATCGACACGGTGGTAAAAGGTCGGAAGACCAAAGTTTCATGTATAAATACAGTAACACACCATTGCGATACATCCATATGAAAACGTTGTTCTGCAGGTTCGTCGTCTTCATTTTCATTTCGCTCCGGCTCCAACTCTGGCTCGAACATCTAAGGCTGGCTGGACAAGTCTTCCGTTGTTGATATTTTGTTAATAACGTGTGAATAAAAAGTTTCTGTGCCGCTAGATAATCCTATCTCTGCTATCAGACTACAAAAATGGCCGAACGGGGTGGAGTTGAACCTCTGCAACCTAGAGAGGGGGCGGGTTATGAAGTGTCTCAATTGCATTTAAAGAGACCGCACCAAAACGAGTTGCTTTCAGAAGCACCTAAGAAAAGGGGTAAAAAAGGGGCCCGTGGAGCTATAATAATGAGGAATTCAGACCCAAGCATTGCAGTTCCGCTTTATATAGACTACAAATGTATGATTTATATGTAAAAAGGAACAATTTAAAAGCATGATATGTCTCCTTTAAAGGGAATGCGAGATGTCGCTCTGATTGGTTTATTTCACGTTATGCCCAAACCATACCTATGAATAATGAAGCTACTTCAGACCAACCCATTTTAGATTTGCGTCGGGTGCAAGAGTAATTTATCCTGCCGGTATAATAGCAACAGCGCCCAAGACCCGCCCACAAAGTTACTTGCGTTTCACGCTTGATACTTGCATTTCAGATCGTTAAAATAGGGCCCTATAACTGTTCAGTTGACCCAATTTCCCAAACCATTCATTCAGTTCTAGAAACAAAGACACGTTTCTCAAAACGATTAACACATTTCACCTGTTTTCACACACATACCAACTTTCTCTCTGTTTTCTGCAAAACTCTACACAAAAATGCCCTCAGATCATACACACAGCAAGTCAATATTATAAACACTACAGATCATTCGTTAGACACTACATCAAAAAATGGAGAACACAGAATCCAGCATGAAGTTACAGGAAAAAAAGTATATTGTAACAAAGTAAAAATTGTATACTGTATCCACTGCAAGTAATAGTATTGTACTGAATATTGAATAGTAGGCCTATCGAATGTCTGTATATTCAGCACTTGCATACTGTGAAAATACAGTAACCCAACTGCAAAAGACAAAAAGGTTACAGTAAAAAACTCTAAATGAAAAGCATGTTGCAGTAAAGTACACTCAGAAGAGTTGTGCAACTGCAAAATCAAGGTCAGTGAGAGAGATTTTATTCAGCTTCATGTCTTCATGTTGGGTCTGGCCGGAGGAGTTTCTCCACATCTCAGACAATGTCATCTCTGCAGGCAAAGGAAAAACCCTAAAGCAGATCCAGCCTTGACAACATTCTCCAACTTGCTCTTCCTCGTCCTCATCCTCTTCCTGCTTTTTCACCTCCTCTTACTCATCCTCTTCCTTCTCTCCCTCTTATATTGTTTCCATCCATTGTTAGTATCAACATTCAGTGCAACATTTTGAGTACATTCTGGGACTCTGAACTGACTTGTATTATGTACAGTTGGTTTGGTCACATCATTAGAAATAAGTGTGAACAATTTTGAGTCGTTGTGTGTAAACGATGACAACTGTGTTGTAGTTGTGTTTAACCTTTGCCTGCCTGTGATTTGCATTTTGAAACGTAAGTGCATCACAGTGCAAAACGTGTTTTAGTGAATGAGAATGAAAAAAGAGTGCATGAGATTTGCAAACAGTGTTTTAACTACCTGAACTTGTTTAATGTTTCAGAGAAAGATTTATTCCACAAATTGGTTTAGACTATTGAGAGAGAATGGGGTTTAGTGTTTTAGCAATTCAGAAAAACTGTAAGTAGCAAAACAGATGACACACCAACCAGAATCTCAGGATAATATGAATAGGGCCACGGGTGATTGTGTGCTTTGGAAAATAGTGGTGGGAGACGAAGAGGAAGAGGAAGAGGAGAGGGAAAGAAAAATGAAGGGGGTGGGGTAAAAAGACATCTGTTCTTGATGAAATACGAAGCACTATAGTTGACCATGTTCTTGTGCTGGAATGAACATGAGGGAAGTTGTCCTACAGGCTCATCTAATGGCGTTTTATATGACACACACATACAGTATAATTACAGTACAAAGAAGCTGTACTTTCACTATTCTATGTACAGTAAAATTCTGTAGCACATCTTGTACACCCTCGAACTCATAATTGTCAAATTGATTTGTAGCCAAGTACTTCTAACATTTGGTATTTTTGCAGAACTGAGAGACGACTGCCTAGGGGAGGGAGAGAAAGTCTGTTGTCAGAAGATTCAGAAACTGCTCTAGTGTGGCAAATATGGTCATTATCAGTACCGTAATGCAATTTGGCCGAGGATGCTAAATTAATTTATTTATTTACTGTACTGTAATTGACAGTATACTGTATTGTATTGCAATTCCAAGTTCATGTTCAATTCTTTGGTGTTTCAACTTTTCTTTTTAACTGCTTTTCATGCTAGATCTCTTGTAACAGTGTTTTGAATTGATCTCACTAGTGTGTAAGACTATGTTGTTGTGTGTGTGTATTTTTGAGGGATTGTGTGTCATGTCTGAGGGCAAAGTTAGTTTTTTTCAGCAAGATTGAATGGTTTTGAGTGGAGAGCTTCATCTTAATCTGAAAATAGGAACCATGGGGAATTGGGTGAGAAGTTATGGATTTGTGTTTATAGTTTCAAGAAAAGGAGGCATAATTTCAAGAAATGTGTTTAAGCGATTGAGAAAAACTGTATTCACCCAACTCATTTGCAATTACTGTACTTTTTTTATGTGATTGCAAAAATTGTTTACTGTGTACAATATAATTGTATCATTTTTTGATGTAGTGTCTAATGAATGATCTGTAGTGCTTATATTATTGACTCGTGTGTCAAGCAATTGTTTGACTTTGCCAGAAGAGTCAAGGGTTTTGTGAGTTTAGTTTGAAAATTTGGATTTGTGTTTAATGTTGTGAGAAAATGGGTAAAGGTTTCAAGAAATGTGTCAAAATTGGGAAAAACTGTAACATTGTTGTGAAAAAAGACATTCACAAATACTTATTTATTTATTTTTATTTTTTTAAATGAATAAATTATATTGCAATTCAATTTGCAACTTAGTGAAAATGGTATCTACTCAGGATTTTCAGAAAACATATAAAACCAATATGAATATAGAAAAATTTAAATTGAGAATTAATTTCTAGATTGCTTTCTTAAGCATATGTGACCCTGGACCAAAAAAACAGTCACATGGGTCACTTTTTTGAAATTGAGATTTAAACATCATCTGAAAGCTGAATAAATAAACTTCCCATTGATGTATGGTTTGTTAGGGGCAATATTTGTCTGAGATGCAACTATTTGAAATTCTTGAATCTGAGGGTGCAAAAAAATCGAAACATTGAGAAAATCTCCTTTAAAGTTGTCCATTTATGTTCACGATTGTGCTCCATTCACTTAAATGTTTTATATATTTACGGTAGGACATTTACAAAATATCTTCATGGAACATGATCTTTACTTAATATCCTAACGATTTTTGGCATAAATAAAAAATCGATAATTTTGACCAATACAATGTATTGTTGGCTATTGCCACAAATATACCAGTGCGACTTGTGACTGGTTTTGTGATCCAGGGTAAAATATGTGTTTTAAATGAGATTTGTATGTTTTTTTTTTTTTTTTTTTTTTTTATTAAATCCTCATCTTCACAATCCATAAAGGCGACTGATCCATTTTTTCCCCCTTTAATATGCAGGAACCAACGAGAGCAGACAGCAAGGTGAAAGGAGAGCCTGTGGGATTGTGTTCAGGACACGACACAGGGCAAACTCAAACCTGCATCCCAGCGAGCACGTGCAAAACCAGCTGCGTCACGGCTCCGACTGAGAACATAATTTAAAAAGTTGTCTTCCTTCCTCGAAGGTTCATGCTGAGTATCACTAACATCTCCCCAGGACCAGCTGTTTGGCTGAATTTCACAATCCCATTTCAAATCTCTCCCATTCATACCAAATGAGGAGTAGAAATGCCAAAAGATATGCTAATCAGCCATGTAGCGCCCCCGTCTACATCTAAGGGGGGAAATCTTCCGAATGCAGCCGAGTTTTTCCTGTTTCCTCCAGATTGCAGGCTTTGGCAGGAGCCTGCAAAGATTATAACTAGAGGAGACATGTCCACCTTACTTTTAGAAACTGAGAATGTTCATTGTCAGTGCTTTCAGGAGATAATCATTACTTTTCAAAGATCCGTGCTTTGATGTCTCCTCCATGCTTTTCCGAATCCTTCCTCATTCCCTGATGTCAGGCGTTTTTATTCTGTCCATCAGGTAGTCTTAATAGGCAAATCAGAAAGGACAATGTTGGTGCTGCACAATCACGGGTCTCTCCGCTTCTTTCGAAGTGCGCTCTAATTATTCCAGAATTAGAATTCCTAATTCCAACCATTTGGAAGGGTTGGATTTGAATTTGATTAACACAGATCAAACACCATAAGGGTTTAGCACAGCCGTATATGTTCGCCTTTGTGATTGCTTCTAATCTGAGAATTCCTGCTCTATAAGGACACCTGAATTTGCAAAAGTGCCTTTATTTGACAATACATCACATTGGCAATTATAGACACTATAGGGGGGCTTCAGTCCCCTTGTCTTTCATCTAATCAGCAATGAATTTAACTGTCAGCCCCCTTAAAATCGGTGATTATGTGATCATTAGTGTTTACTGAAAACAGCGGCATCTTATTTCACAGGTCATTTCACACTGAAGCTTCCCCTTAGTCGTTAAACTTAAACTTTAAAGCTCATTAGATTAAAGTGATACTTCACTCATCACTCTAAAATAAAAAATGTGTCGTCGTTTACTCACCCTCATGTTGTTCCAAAGCTGTGTGGCATAGACAATTATCAAGACGCTCTCTTACAATTAAAGGTTCCTAAAGGGGGGGTTTCACAGTGATGCCACAGAGATTTAAAGTTAATATTTTAATAATTATTGACACATTTGCATGCTTGTGGTTCTCTGATGTTGGTTAATGGTCACATGACATGAAAGTAAACAGATAAAATATTTCATTTTTATTTTGTTTTTTTAATTTTTTTATTATTTTACAAAGGGCTGCATGGATATTTATTATTGTTGTTGTTGTTGTTTTAACTCTAATTAACAATAAATCAAAAAATATTTATAAATACACTCACCTAAAGGATTATTAGGAACACCATACTAATACTTTGTTTGACCCCCTTTCGCCTTCAGAACTGCCTTAATTCTACGTGGCATTGATTCAACAAGGTGCTGAAAGCATTCTTTAGAAATGTTGGCCCATATTGATAGGATAGCATCTTGCAGTTGATGGAGATTTGTGGGATGCACATCCAGGGCACGAAGCTCCCGTTCCACCACATCCCAAAGATGCTCTATTGGGTTGAGATCTGGTGACTGGGGGGGCCATTTTAGTACAGTGAACTCATTGTCATGTTCAAGAAACCAATTTGAAATGATTCGAGCTTTGTGACATGGTGCATTATCCTGCTGGAAGTAGCCATCAGAGGATGGGTACATGGTGGTCATAAAGGGATGGACATGGTCAGAAACAATGCTCAGGTAGGCCGTGGCATTTAAACGATGCCTAATTGGCACTAAGGGGCCTAAAGTGTGCCAAGAAAACATCCCCCACACCATTACACCACCACCACCAGCCTGCACAGTGGTAACAAGGCATGATGGATCCATGTTCTCATTCTGTTTACACCAAATTCTGACTCTACCATCTGAATGTCTCAACAGAAATCGAGACTCATCAGACCAGGCAACATTTTTTCTTCAACTGTCTAATTTTGGTGAGCTCGTGCAAATTGTAGCCTCTTTTTCCTATTTGTAGTGGAGATGAGTGGTACCCGGTGGGGTCTTCTGCTGTTGTAGCCCATCCGCCTCAAGGTTGTGCGTGTTGTGGCTTCACAAATGCTTTGCTGCATACCTCGGTTGTAACGAGTGGTTATTTCAGTCAAAGTTGCTCTTCTATCAGCTTGAATCAGTCGGCCCATTCTCCTCTGACCTCTAGCATCAACAAGGCATTTTCGCCCACAGGACTGCCGTATACTGGATGTTTTTCCCTTTTCACACCATTCTTTGTAAACCCTAGAAATGGTTGTGCGTGAAAATCCCAGTAACTGAGCAGATTGTGAAATACTCAGACTGGCCCGTCTGGCACCAACAACCATGCCACGCTCAAAATTGCTTAAATCACCTTTCTTTCCCATTCTGACATTCAGTTTGGAGTTCAGGAGATTGTCTTGACCAGGACCACACCCCTAAATGCATTGAAGCAACTGCCATGTGATTGGTTGATTAGATAATTGCATTAATGTGAAATTGAACAGGTGTTCCTAATAATCCTTTAGATGAGTGTATATTACTGTTGTAAATAAAATTGTAAACTGTCCTAAAAAATACAACAACAAAAAATATTTAATGAGGATTTTTATTTTATTTCACACTGCAGGCAATATTTGTCTTACATTTTTCACTTTCAAACATTCAAATCTTCAAGCTTTTGTTTTGGCGGAATACTGGTGAAATGAACTTCTGTCTATTTTGTGCAATGGAAAGGTTCCATGAATGTTAAAGAACCTTTATTTTTAAGTTATAATGAAGTTATATCCTCCAAAAGGACAAACAAAGGCACCATAAAAGTAGTCCATATTTTAAATGTAATATTATTGTTTTTTGGCGCAAATGAGTAATAAACAGGCATAGTTCTCCTTTTGTGTTTCACAGCATGTGATTTTGGAACAACATGAGGGATAATAAATAAATGAGAAATGTTTGGGTGTAATATTACTGTAAAGCAAGAAATATTATTCTGAGTTACAACATCTTAGAAATGCCACTTATAAAACATCAGCAGCCTTCAGCCTGTGCCATATGCACTGTTTTTATGACTCAAACAACATTTTCCTAGAGATATCTTGCTATTCCACTCCACACACACACCTACATTATTTCCTTAATCAGAAAGCTTGCTATCAAGACCATAATGGCTCTGAAACTTTATACATTTCAAAGTTGCGGTGAACGGCTTAAACCATCTGAACGTCAGCGTGAAGCGTACAGTGGCCCCAAAAGCACATGAGATCAGACTTGCTAAATTTACTACCCTACTAAAGACAGGATGATTCTCTTGAGCTGCTCCTGCGGTCAACATATATTATTCAAAATAGTGCATAGGTCCATGCCGAGTCCTGCGACTGAGTGTGTGTGTGTGTTTGTGTGTGTGTGTGTCTGTGTGTGTGAGAGAGAGATTGATAGAGAAAGAAAATGTTCTTGCTGTGAGAGTCCTCATCCCAGACAGCACACCCTGCGGGAGATAAAGGGAGAGGGAGAGAGGGAGGGATCGAGAGTAAAAGAGTGAGTGAATGCAAGACTTGAACTAAAGTTAGCATATATTCTGTCCGTTCTGATAAGTGCTCACCGTCTTATATAGTTTGTGTGTGTGTGTGCGTGTGTGTGCGTGTGCGTGTGCGTGTGTGTGTGTGTGTGTGCGTGTGTGTGTGTGTGTGTGTGTGTGTGTGTGTGTGTGTGTGTGTGTGTGTGTGTGTGTGTGTGTGTGTGTGTGTGTTTATCTTGGCCAGCTGGTCTAACCCAGATTGAAGAGGAAAGGTCTGTCTCAAACAGAACATTGCTGAGTGGCCTGAAAGTATCCAGTTTTAGCAAAAGATTTTAAAATGTACAAAAATAATAAGATGTTTTGATTGATAAAGAGCCGCTCATCCACTTTATGGGGTGCAGCGTAATTGAAGTCTGTGCATGAAAGAGCAAAAGCTTGTCTTTGCTCTCCACAACAGACAAATCTGAGTTTCTCATCATCTGCTTGTGAATAAGGAAAGCCTTCTCTGTGGTCTCATAAAACTAGTCAAATCTGAGAAGAATGTAAGATAAGCATAGGAAACTGGAATAAAACTAAAATATACTACAGAACAGATGGTGTTGGTGTCAAAAATATGGTGAGAGTAGACTGCTAATTCAGTTTAAAGGGCACCTATTATGACTCTTTTTACAAGATGTAAAATAAGTCTCTGATGTCCCCAGAGTATGTATGTGAAGTTTTAGCACAAAATACCCAACAGATCGTTTTTTACAACATGTTTAAATTGTCATTTTTTGGGGCTCAGAAAAACGCGCCGTTTTAGTGCGTGCCCTTTAAATGCAAATTAACTGCTGCTGCACGGCACAGGGGGCGGAGCCTCGCGAGCTCGCGAGCTCGCGCTCAGAGTCAGGACAATCTCATCTGATAATATCAGAACAGAAACTCTCAGTTGCGGTGTTCATTTCGACTCGGAGTCGGACAATAATGCCCACAGAGCCCGAGAATATATTCTGTATGGACATAGAACAGGTATAGTTTAGTTTAATTATGGTTATAACTTATTTGTCATCTGCTTTTATCCACTAATACAAGCCTGCTGTAGCAAAACCCGTCCAAATGATGACCAAAATATACTGACGAGTTCAGTGAAGTTTATTGTACATCACACAAAAGATGAGCGTTAGTTTTACTCCAGAGAATCTCTGTAAGAGCTGAATAAACATAGTATAAGAAGTGCGCATTAAAGTCTTATCCATAAACTCTCTCTCTCTCTCTCTCCCTTTCATTATCAACAACATACACAGCGAAGTACACAAAACACTCGTTACAACTAACAGTAAACAAATATACTTTTCAGTGGGTGCTAAATAAACTGGTAAACCTTATATCCGTAAAATGACTCGAAGAGCTGTCATAAAGAGCGCGCTCGCACTTTCATTTCTTCCGTGTCCAGTCACGTTAGGCCTGTTGCCCCGGAGACTGTAAGCTTGATCACAAACAGTACAGATCTATCCTTGAGTAACAACGGGAGTAAATGAAGACTGCTATGTTCATTCTTACATCCATCAACAACACACCTCAATCGCTTAGGAGACATTCTTGTCTACAGCTGCTCAAGCGTCGAACAATGGCGGACTCTGTGTCCAGCTCACTCAGGGCGGGTCTAGGCTCAAACTGAAGTGTCACTCAACAGTCGTGGGAGGGGCCTGCTCAATTCTACGTCACATTGCGCCGAATCTGAGAACAGCTCATTCTGTGACAGTGCTTATGATTTATTGAGATTGTAAAAAAACCACTGGGTGGATTTTTATCATTCTAGGGTGGTTTTGCTCACACACTGCCAACTGTTCAAACACCATGTAAAAGTAAATTTTGCATAATAGGTGCCCTTTAAAGTAAAAGACATTCATAACCCATTTTAGTTTCATAAATTCCATAAGTAAACTGGGAAATTCAATGAGAAAAAAATGGCTAGCGGGACTGGACTGGATACCGAAATTTGAGAAAAACTGCATTATCTACAACAATAACCTAAAACAGTGGCCTCATGACCTTTTTCAGGTTTTTTTTTGTTTTTGTTTTTTTGTAATACTGGATAAGGATTAAAAATATTTTTACTTATATCTATGGTATGATCTATCTAAATCTATAACTTGCTTTATTTAGTATATACGGATTCACGAATATGCAGATTAGCCCCGCCTCCACTCAATCACACAAGCTTAATGCCTGATCCACTCGGTCAACTTTACTGTAGTAAATGCTGCACAACGGCAAGTGGAAATACTGGTTAAATTTAGCCATATATGTTTGAACCAGAAACTGATTCAGAAGGAGTGGAAGAGTGAATTATACAGGCTTGTCAATGCATCATAATGTTCATGCATTTTATGTATTGCTTGACTACGTTATCAAACAGCTGTGTTGCTAATGTTACACAAACCATGTTCCCGTTCGCCATGACGGCTGCCTTCTAAAAATCAACATCCTTAGAAATGCTTTGAACAACTTGAACATGAAGACCGACATGAAGAATGTCAGTGGAGAAAGGAATATAGTTCATCACAACATCGTTGCATATTAATGATATGCTAAAGCCCGCTCGCATGTTGACAGGATTGGTTGCAACCTATAAACAACATTAAAAACTTGATTTTCACCACAGGGGGGAGGAGGTTTTTCATTTTCATTTAATACACTGGACAAAATTATAAGCGCAACACTTTTGTTTTTGCCCTCATTTTTCATTCATCCACCCCGGAACCCCCCAATACAGTAAAACTGTACATTTTAGAGTGGCCTTTTATCGTGGCCAGCCTAAGGCACACCTGTGCAATAATCATGCTGTCTAATCAGCATCTTGATATGCCACACTTGTGAGGTGGATGGATTATCTCTGCAAAGGAGAAGTGCTCACTAACACAGATTTAGACAGATTTGTGAACAATATTTGAGAAAAATAGGCCTTTTGTGTTACATAGAAAAAGTCTTAGATCTGTGAGTTCAGCTCATGAAAAATGGGGGCAAAAACAAAAGTGTTGCGTTTATAATTTTGTTCGGTGCATATTAAAATAAACTAAAACTGAAATAGACATATTTACAAAAAACTAATAAAATTGACAAAAACACAACAAATTATCTGTAACTTTTAACTAAAATTAAAACAAAAACAGAAAATGTAGAAATAAAAACCACAGGCCTAAAACAATGTCAAGGTATTTTATTATTGGTTGACATCATTGGCCCCGCCCCCACTGGGCCTAGATTACGTCATCTGGAAAGGAAAATAATTTCAGAGGCGGAGCCAGTGATTTGAAATAACATGCACTGATGAATTGTGCACAATATGATCAGGAACATGAAATGTGGAAGTACATTTTCCATTTTGATTTCCTGTTGACTGTCAACATGAATGCAGAGTTACAAGATTCTGTCTAAGAAGGCATCGCTCGAACAGGTAGGGACACTCGCAAAGATTCTGGTGATAAAAATAGGCTTTTGTTCACTCTGAGGTGTTTCTGAGATGCAAGTAATTTCACAGAAGCAGCCTCGGGGTCACACTCTGTGTGTGTGGCAGAGATGGAGCCGCAGACAGAGTTGCCCTTAGACAAAAGTAATAATATTTCGAAGGCGCTCCGGGGCTGGGTCTCACAGACCATTCAATACATGAGAGGGACCAAAGTGTTTGTGTGTTTGCAAGTGGAACACAGCCAAGGTGGACCAGAGAACTATGGGTGGGAGAGAGAAAGAGGAAGGGAGGCCAGACTGTTTTTGGGTAAAAGTAATATCACCTTACTCCAAATATTCCAAATCCAAAAATAGACATAAAATCATCGTTGTTACATGTACTCACTATTAACAGTAAATTACGCACAATTACAAGAAGGACTGGGCAGTAATGTTGTAGTCAAGACCACCTAAACTGAGACCAAGACCTGGGGTGCGTTTCCCGTACAACTATATAGCTCGCTGCTTAACTACCATAGTACGATGCATCGTTGGAGAAATCAACTAGCTAGTCACGACTGTTTCCCGAAACTGTATGTTGCAAAGTATCGTTCAACCACGTTGGTTTATGACGTCTCGCACGTGGTGGACTATAACTTATTTTAATTAATCTGTTTGAGATCGAATTAACGCTAGATTTTGTCATATAAGTTACAGACATGGCATCTGAAGACCATTTCTAATTTTTCTCAGTTATTTTGCTTTATTACCAGACTCAATATTTGGCTCGTTCTTACCAGAGCCATAGAGAGAAAGAGTTGCGACACTCTTTGATGTCGCCGCTATGGCTGTCACGTGGTTCATGTAAGCCCCAATAGTTCCAAAACATACGCTGCTGTCATGCTCTTCTATGGGACAGACAGCAGCGATTGCATTATTGAACGGTAAATATAAAATAAAACACACACCCAAGTACTTTTTCAGCTGTTATTGCATTATTACATTTTGTTAATGTCAGTTTTGCATTTGGAGATAAGTTTTAGGCTATATTTTTGGAGGGAAAAGCTTAATGTTCATGTTCGCATGGGTAGTAGCACTGGCTTTAGCGGCTCTAACTTAACTTTTCCATATCATTCATCTGATGATGGACGTCTCATGATATTTATTTTAGCACAACTGGGCTGTATTAGGCTATTGATTCCCGTGATTTTGCTTATAAATTTTGATTCAGCCATTAGCCTACCTTCGTGATCACGCAAAGA
This sequence comes from Squalius cephalus, assembly GCF_949319135.1. Classification (NCBI taxonomy): domain Eukaryota; kingdom Metazoa; phylum Chordata; class Actinopteri; order Cypriniformes; family Leuciscidae; genus Squalius; species Squalius cephalus. Next base: position 56,913,158 of record NC_137123.1, read on the forward strand.
GGTCTGCCGTGGCGGTCCGTTCAGAGTTCGCTTAAATATTATTTATTAAACAATGACAGACAACAAAAATGTGTGAGTGTGTGTGTGAACAAGAAAAACAAAAACCAGGGGCAGGTGATCCATGAAACAGACAGGACTGGTGATCCCATAACAATCCTAGAGGTCCAGCATTGTTCTCACAAGCCGCTTCACTCAAGACAATAAAACATAATGAAAAGTTAGTATATCCCAAAAAATTTAATTAAATAAAAGTTGCTATAAAGGTGGTAGTGATTCATTACCGAACTCTTACTGTCACAGCTGACGAAGTCGCACTAGCTAGCAGGCAGTGCTTGAAAATTGGTTGAAACAACCAACATAAAATATAAATAATTACGCTGTGCATATACAAATGAAGACCAGTAGCCTATAAGCATCGCAAAGGGCCTCTGATACAACATAGACAGTTGACAAATCAAAAGAGGTCGATTTCAGCAACTTAACTCTAGAACAACTCGACGCGCAGCAATGTAAGTGAATGGTGTCCAACGCCAAAATGGAACTATTCCGATCTTCAAATCCCGGAAGTAGGCGGTTAAAAGCGCCGCCATTATTTACAACGGAGGTCTATGGGAGTGTCGCAACTCTTTCTCTCTATGGCTCTGGTTCTTACATAGTAGAGCACGTTCGCACATGCGCAGTCTTCAAAAACGGTGCTTTAAATCTCTTGACAAACTAAAAGATGTAAATGACATTTGTATGTATTCTAAATAAATAACACGGGTTGTATTGAATGTCAGCTTGCTTATTTTGCTAAAGATAAGGATTTATTCAGTCTACATCTCATGTAAACTAGAAACTCTGCTTCTAACCACAGCTCGAGAGCTGTCGTTCCAACCACACAAGTTTGCGATGCTGTTTGCGAACGTTCGTTGGAACGATGGTTTCGGGAAACACCAAATCGTTGAACTATGCTGGGGTGCGTTTCCCGAAAGCATCGTTGGCCAACGATGGTCGCAAGTTCCGTCGTTACCAATAGAGTTCAATGGACATTGCGATGAACTTAGACCATAGTTGGCCAACGATGCTTTCGGGAAACGCACCCCAGAGTGTGTTGAGACCAAGACAAGACCAGCGAGGCAGGGTGAGACCGAGTCAAGAACAAGACCTGGGGTGCGTTTCCCGAAAGCATCGTTGGCCAACTATGGTCGCAAGTTCCGTCGTTACCAATAGAGTTCAATGGACATTGCGATGAACTTGCGACCATAGTTGGCCAACGATGCTTTCGGGAAACGCACCCCAGACCAGCATTCCTCAAAATCATCTAAAAGATCCATGTCTGAGAAATTACCTGAGCGGTTACCAATCAAATCACTAACAATAAAATGAATCTTTGTTGCAGAGGTGGCACAGAAGTTGCATCTGAATTGGTAAAATTAGACCTGCATAAATAATGTTGAGATTAATGTTTTAAAATATAGAAATATGATGGAAAAACAAAATGATACGCCTACTTTTAAATATGAAACTGAAACCGCCAGTAGGTGGCGACAAAACACTTAATGAGTGAGTCGATCATTTATTCAAGGAATTTGTACAAAACATTTTCTGATTCATTCAGTAAAGAAACGCTCGTAAACACATTAAAGTTCTGCTATGGATTTTTTTGGAACTATATTTGTTGTCGAAATAGCAACTAAAATTGTTAACACTTAATATTAACTTCTTGTTTATTGAACATTTGTATAAAATCAATATCACTTCTGCAATCATGCTCAAATTCGTGAAACAAGCTCTCTTGCTCTTGTGATATTGCTTAATTATTTCCTATGTTATAATATAAAAAAACAAGATCTCACAAGTACTTTTTTGCAATCAAATCTTGAATTTGTGGGGCATTTGAATGAATTTGGGGAATTTTACTTTTTTGAGACAAATCTGCATTGATTTCTAACCCAACACAACAGTAACAAAAGAAATCACATTAGAAATCATTTATTGATTGCATTTTAAGCAGTAAGTTTGACATCAAATCACATTAATTAAGACCAAGACTTTCAAAAAATGTCTCGAGCACTACAACACTTCTGGGGGAGCATGACGGTATCATGCTGAAATGATCGTTACCACGGTATAAAATGTTGCTATATCATTTATATCGCGGTATATAAATATATAACAAGTCAAGTCACCTTCATTTATATAGCGCTTTTTACAATACAGATTGTTTCAAAGCAGATTTACAGTGATAATAGGAAATGAATGCAACAAAGATTGTTTTGGCTTTACAGCAGCTCTAGAAGAAAGCCATTGTCTAAGTAAGTTTTTAATTGATTCATTTCCGTTGTAAAAATCCTTAGTTATTAACTTACACAACACCGTTTTCAACTGAAAAAAAGGAAACTTTTAATGCGCTCTGGTCATTAAAATCACATTTGTCATTGAATCAAACAAAAGAGAAAATAACTTACTGCTCTTGACTTATTGTTAACAAGAAGAAATGGTAACACTTTATTTCCTTGTTAACTTGTTACATAGTTACTATAGTAATTAACTATAAATTATGCATAATTACATGCATAATACTAACCCTATAGTAAGTACACAAAGTTAATTAATATTACTCAGTACATAAATGTATAATTACACTGTAACAAGGACATCTTTTTTCTTATTTTTAATAACAGAAATGAGATAAAATAACACAAAATTACTATATCGTGATATATATTTATCGTGTTATCGTGAAATAAAATTGATCATATCGTGAAATAAGAATTTGGTCATTACAACCCTTAAAGTAACCCAATTCCCAAGTACGTGTAGTTAATTATATTAATCAGCTCTTAAATGTATAAAAGGAAAGATTAAAATAATGTGTTACCCAAATCTCTATGATTTTATATTTTGTATACAATGAATGTGAATGGGGAATGGAGCTGCATGTCATGCTCCAAATTGTACAAAAATGCTGCTTGCACAATGAAAGTAGTTCATATAACTTGTGTGATATTTTCAAATGATAAATTAGTGTGATGAACAGAATCTAATTAGATTTTGCATAAAATCTACATGACAGCACTAAAATCTGATTTAAATACTGGGCTTGACAGCCTCAGTCCCCATTCACTTCCATTGTAAAAAATAATAATAGCTGTTCTTTTCATTATATTCTGCCTAACATCTCCTTTTGTGTTCAACAGAAGAACATGATACAGGTTTAGAATGGCATGAGGGTGAGTAGATGATGACACAATTTTCATTTTTTTGGTGTGCATTATTAAGCATTTGATGTGCATTATAGACAGGCTTCTATAATACACAATTATTTTCTACTTTTCTCTCTCTTTCCTTCTCTCTCTCGTTCTCCCTCTACCCACTCATAAAGCTTTGTTTGTGATTTTTCTCATCATTCTTCAGGACAGCACCAGTGAGCTCATCTTCTTTACAGAAATGTATCTGCCCCCCCTCCCTCTCTTATTTATCTCCAAAGAGACAGAAAACCGCCTTGCATTCACCTTTTTTGCCAAAACTACTTTCTAAAGATGCGGTTACCTCATTTACACACAATCTATGTCGACAAGACGCGATCAGCAAGAGCAATTTGTGTTTTTGACGGATTGGATTTTTCATGCTCTCGTCGTCACGCTTCTTTGTGTTGTTAACTGCTGCCCCCTAGTGGTGACTGGTCAACATTACGCAGCAAAATATAAAAAAAGCCTTAGTTTCTCATCGCTATGAAGGATAAATATTACTTCTAGATATGTAACGTGTTGCTATGGTGATGGGCTCACGGTCCTCTTTACCGAGAAACGAAGATGATTCGGAGGACAGCAGCGTAAAGGAATGCGGAGCCGATGACATTGTAGGCTACTGAGAGCGGCGGACTGTTACCATAGAAATAGCGGTTCGTTACACCCCTGAAGCGCGCACACGCGAAGTGTGAACGCTTATTTTTATCAATGAAACAACAGGTTCCGCGTGAGAAAGAGGGAGGAAAGATGTACCAAAATGATGACGAGCGAGGAAGGGGTAAAACGGGTTCAACAAAACATAAAAGAAAAGAAAGCTGTTTTGAATGTAAGAAAAATTTAAAGGGATACTCACCTAAAAATAAAAACTCATCGTTTCACCGAATGGTCGCTGAAGATTTCAAGTCGCAAAATCACAATAAAAATAAGCTAGTCTAATTACAAGTCTTCTGAAGTCATACAGATTTGAGGTGCAGGTCGTTATTCACTCATATCAATAGACCTTATTCACAGCAGCGCCATCTTTTCTTTTTAACTGTAATACAAGCGAGGCTGTGGAGGATAGACATCTCTTCAGTGTGCTGTACAGTTATTAAATGAGTTTTTGAAATGTTCTGCTGACAAAACACTTCAAAATATCTTAAATTTCAGTAGACAAAAAAAAAAAAAAAAAAAAACTCCAGACAAGCTGTGGAAAATTATAGCCTAGTGATCTGGGAGCTTTATACAGCAGATGCCATTGAAAACACAGTGCGTCTATCCCTCACAGCCTCGCTTTCATACCTGTCATGGCGCTGCTCTGAATAAGGTCCATTGAATCAATTGGTTCACTAAAACGTTTCGCATCTGACTGATACGAACGCTTGAATAGTACATTTCATATTCAATCTTTGTCATTTTGTTAAAAATCTTTGTTACTACAGGTACTATTTTTATAATATTGAAGTTGTTCTGAGATTTTTTTTTTTTTTTTTTTTGTCCATACAAAAAAACAAAAACAAAAAAAAACAGTTTTTCCATCTTTAAAGTTTAGAAACTACATAAGTTGTTACAATTTTAATGATCCTGTTGTTCTGACATGTTTTTTTTTTTTTTTTTTTTAGGTAATATTAGATGCTTTTGCAAAAACTACATACAGTATGTAACTACAAAAGGATTTGAAAAACATGGTTTAAAAAGTTTTGGGAGTATAGGACTGCTGACACCACTTGACATGCTGTCACCTGCCAAACACACAAATAAATAAATAAAGAGAGAAGCTGAAGCTCAAGAGAATTGTCACTATTTTGACATTTTGATTCCTACTTTCTACAAAATCCATAGCTTTATACTGTTCTCCACAACCATTTTAGCTGCCCTTAATGTTAGACATGACAAATCAGTGTCAAAACCAAAACTTGTTGGATTGTAGCTAGCATTGTAGGGCTGTGGCATCTCCAAAGCACATTCGTTCAGTGTTCAAACACAGCCGAACACATGGGCACAGGCACTCATTTTGAAAGCATTGTTATTAACAGCTGTTGTTCACAGCTTGTCAAAGGAACAGTAACAGATTGTACTTTTGATTGTACACAACAGAATGTGCATTTCATACATTGACATTAATCCAGTTTAAGGATTAAAATCTTATGTGCTCGCAAAAGTGAATATGCAATGACTCGGATGACAAAGGCAGCAGAAAAAGAGGTAGTTAAAAGCTTGATTTCTTTAATGCAAGAATCATTATTGTACATTAACAATTCAATGGTCTCTGCACAGCTTTTTTTTTTTTTTTTTTTTTTTTTTACAATATGTACCACAAGTCTATGTCAGCACCTACAGGTATTTACATTACATAATGTTACACTGGAGACAAAGGTGCTGGGGAAGAGTGACGAAAGAGGATGACTGAAAAAAAAAGATGGATGCTCAGGAAGAATGAAGGGAAATTATTGAAGAAAAATAAGTGATTGAGAGATGTGCATGACAGCGGAAGTATGGCTATCACAGCACTTGTGCCTGCTGCTAGAGCAGAATTAAGAGAAGGCAAAAAAATCATGAATAACATTGTCAATAACATTAAAATAAAACATTTGTTGCTTTTCAAAGCCGCAGCGTGGTAACTGAAAGCTGGGGCAGTGACAGGTGCTGGAGGAAGAGGCAGGTACCACACACACGCACAAACACTCTTAACACAAAACCCATCAGTCGTTCACTCACACACATCAAGTACTTGTATACACAGTCATACAGACATTGCTCATTATGTTGCGAACATGCACACAAAAATGTTGTTCTTGCGTTCGATAACCTCTCAGTTCAGCCGTAACACAGCCATACACGCACACAATCAACTCACACAGCAATATAGTGAATGAGAGTTGTGTGTTTGTCGACAGGATCCTATGGAAGGGCACTTAGGCCTCTGCACTGAACACCGTCCCCCGTCCCCCACCGATGACCTCAACTGGGCTCTGTAGACCAATCAGAGAATGTGCTGGGCTGTGGTGAGCACTGTTATTGGCTGCTTTTATTTCCTGGTCTGAATAAAGATGGGAGGATGACTGAGGAGTGGCATTTTTTTCGCTGTTGTTGTCGTTGTTGTTTTCTTTTTCTTAAGAGCTCAGATCATCCTATTGCGTTTGTGAGTGGGCGAGTCTGTTATGACATCATTGCACTGGGCGGAGCTTCGTTTCCGAGTTCCGTTGTCGAGGTGGAGCGCCATCTCTTCAGCAATGAAAGTGTTGAGGTCCACGTCGTGGAGGCCGTTTCTGCGGCGGCTGGGGGCGGAGCTAGCGCTCAGGTGTGTAGGTGAACCCGGGGCTCCAGAGCGCATACTGATACTCGCCATGGCTCCGCTCAGACCTGTAACACACACACAGGTAGGAAAACATATGAAATATAAATGCCTGAAATATACTTTTTCCATCAACACAAAAAAAAAAAAAAAAAAAAAAAAAAAAAGGCAAAACCTTCAGGGACATTTTGCAGTACTATTTCTGTGAGAGAAAAGAAATTCAATTTTAACGGTACCAGTGGCCATAGAGCAAACTGGAGTGGAAGTGTACAACTCAAACTGCCCAAAGCAAGGGAGCACTTTATATTATACGCTTCAAAGAATGTCATAAGATACATTTCTGTACTGTACAATGCAAACGGTTTTTTTTTTGCCTGAAAATAACTTGCATTACATCTGTGTTTAGATGGATAGATGCATTATAAATCTAAGCACTGTCGTCAGGCAACACTCACCATGCAGAGCAATGGCCTCCCTGAAAGGCTGCAGGTCTGTTTCTACAGATGAACTCGTCTCCGAGGACGTGGGTCGGCTTGGTGACACCATTGCAAGTCTTGGTGGAGCCCTGGAGCTACGTGGCGGTGGGGCTTTACCACAGAGAAAGCTGATAAGATCCTCACGCCGAATAGTCCGCCTCCTTTTCTTCACCCACGCCAGGACATCTTTGTTTCGTCTCTGATGACCGATCTGAATACCCAGCTCATAACTCCGCTGATGGGCATCAACACTCTCTGGAAGATGGCAAAAAAAAAAAGCATGAGCATTTCTGTATGTATGTGAGGAATCAGCCCAGCTGCATCAATGTCTCGTGGTGATTTGTCAGTCTCATTTAACAATCTGATATCAAAAGCTCATCAAGCAGAGAGTAAGTATTTGATGTGAAGGAGAAACTGAACAGCAGGTGAATTATTGGTAATGATTACAATAAGAAGCTTTTAATAATGTAATTATGTAAACGTTACATTAACTTCCAAAGCAATTGCATAACACCATACGTTTTCGTTCTTCCAGAACAGCAGCATCATCTCTCCTCAGGAACGGCAGCCACTGTTCTTCAATCTATTATTTTCAATCCATAATAGGCAACAAATAAACTGCCTCAACCAAAACTGGCAGGCATGAAGATTTGTTTCAATAGACAGGGTTTCCATCGCCAGGCAGGAATCAGACTGAAATGAATTTTACGCTTACAAAACCTTGAGATGAGGTGCATGAAATGATTCAAGAGATGATTAAATCTCACCGAGGAGTTTATAAAGAAAAATGGGAGGTTTTAGAAAATACACTTGGACTTTGCAATTTCTGGTTCAGTCAAAGTTCACAATGTGAAATTGCACACTGAACTTTTGATAGATAAAAAAAAAGAACATGTAAAGGCGGTGATCAAACTTGAACTGACCACATCCTATATTTGAAAACTTCAAACTATAGCCATCTTGCTAATTAGTTGATATATGTGATCTGGGGCCGTACTCACAAAGAATTTTAAGGCTAAAAGTAGCTCCTAACTGGCGAATTTAGGAGCAACTCCTAAAAATAAAGGGCGTGTCACTCCTAACTTTAGGACTCCTAATTTTTTTCACTAAGAGTAATTCACGAAGCATTTTAGCCCTAAAAGTAGCACCTAAGCCTGGGACAGCTTAAAAGAATTAGAGAGGACTCCTAACTCACTAAGACCTATTCACAAACCGCTTTTTGTGGCATTTCATGTTGCGATGTTTTGAAATGCGTATGCGGCGGCTACAGGAGCTTCCAATCGCGAGGGAACAATTTTGCATTGTAGGCATAACTAGGGATGCAATAACGCCACCAACAACAACCAAAACTAGGCTACTCATTGCATGTAAACTAATTGTAACGTTTCATTGTGAATCAAATTAAAATGTTCTTCTCTTTGCAAATGTAGGCAGAGGCATATAGTGACAGATTAATTCAATAATGTTGCAAAGATATTGCATCAATCCATATGTTTCATTAGGCTATAGGCTATTTGTTTAGCCTTACTCTTTATTCATTTAGGCTATTTATTCAGTTATTCATCATCTTCCGTCCTTCGCACTACTTGTGTAGCGCACGCATTCTCAGACCTGTCACTCATCATCGTAGGGGAGGTGTTAGGAATCATTCCCGTGTTACAATCATCAGCCAATCAAGGTGGTCACTTCAGTCAAGCTCGTGCATGAGTAATGACGTCATCCATAGCAACGAAGACTCACTCTTAGTTTAGGAGTTGTCATTTTTCTTTACTAAGAGTAGGTCTGAAAGGCGTTGTGAATAACTTTTAAGAGAAAACTCCTAGCTAAAATCTTTTAGTGCGATTTAGGAGTACTCCTAGTGGTAAGATAAAATGCTTTGTGAATACGGCCCCAGATCTCCAGTAAATTGAACACACAAACACCTCCCTGTTCCTGACAGCTCCTAATGACGTGACTCAAATCATCCACATGACACATCTGACATCCTCCCCACCTCATCATCTCTCATTACCCCAACTAAAGACTAACTTCTGAATGATGACTCAAGTTTCACTAGCAGACTCATGGCCATGGTGGGTCTCATAACTGCAGTCTCATACACAACTACTTTAGGGCTGTGAATCACATTTCCACAATTACAATCAGACAGATTCTAGGAAGAGGAGTAAACCCATATGATTTTAATAACTGCTGTCAGCCATATTGTTTCTAGTCTCAAACATATGAACAACCAATTATTTTTATGTCAAGTAACCATTTATATAGCGCTTTTAACTATACAGATTGTTTCAAAGCAGCTTTACAGTGATAATAGGAAATTAAAGCAACAGATTGTTTTGGCTTTATGGCAGCTCTAGAATAGAATGAAGTTATTGTCCAGCTAAAGTTAGTTTTGACTGATTCACTTAGCTATTAACTTAACACGACACCGTTCTAACAGAAAAACCTTAGCGCACAATTTGCACAAAACAGTGCCTGATGGCTCGAGAACACAAACCTTGAAATAGGTTCCAAGGTGCAAGCCATAAAACATTTAGAAAAAAAGGTTATCTATGCGCAAACTTCAAAAACGCAAACCTGTGAAAACGCTGACAGCGTGCACATGCGTATTACACGTTAAGTCTATACAGGTATGCGCGTTTGAATATATATGCGCGCAGGCGTGTAGTCTTACTTTACAAACTGACCTCAACTAATTACTTGTCTGGCCTTAATTTATAATAAAGCGTAAATAATGTGCAGGCAGGAGTTATCCAGTAAAAATTTGGATTCTTCTAGCCCTATTCGGACGGTAATTGTTTCTCATGTGGATGTCTGTAAAAATAAATTTGCATGGAACGTGCATTCGGATGACATTTATTAAAGGTGGAGGAGCGAGTTTTGTGATCCTACGAACCCGGAAACGCGCTAATATCCTATTTATTATTTGACCTCAAGATAGATGCGCTGTAGTTAAAATGATTTTCTGTATTGTATTTTATCTCAAAATGATGGGTCATTTTAAAAATGTGGAAATTAGCAGAAATAAGTTAATACAGCCTATTATTTACATGAGGTAAACAAAGCTGCTAGGTTTATATTTTTAATATATAATTGCTGCCATAATAACGGCCCATTTCAACTGTTTACGTGCTTTTCTTCTCTTTCTCTTTTAAGCGGTAATATGAAATATTGTTTTTCCAGCATTTCAGTAATAAAAGTGTAGACTACATCTTTAAAATGCATCCCAAAGCGCAACAGTTATCGTACGGTATTTCTTCTTATAAACTCAGTGATGTGGATTCAGGCGGCAATTAAATTACCACATGATCTTGGTGTTTGTCAAAAAACAGTAGGTAATTCAACCAGGGATTTTTACACGGGTGGTGGGAGGAAAAACTCGGACTTTCTGCATTCGGATGGCAATAAAATCAGACCAGCCCCTGTAAATAACTTGCGTCCCCATGACAAATAATTACAGTTTGAATAGGGCTAATGACCGTAAAAACAGCAGATTGCAAAAAGCATCTTATTTGTGCTATGAATGAGACATTGAATTTCTAACTTGACCAATTTATTAGAAAGGTAATTCACAGCCAAACCCTTTCATCCTCTTTCTATCTTTGTTGTAAACGAGATTGACTTACATAAACTGAGCGAACAACATCTTGTTCACTCAGTCAGCAGCTGCTCAATCATGAAATAAGTGCTTCGTCTGTTCAGTGTCATTCCAGATCATTTATAACACAAACAAGATGCTTTTTGCCACCTACTGAAACAAGTGTAACTTAAGTGAATTTTTTTTTTCTTTCAATTTACTCAACACACTGACTCTGTGAAGGGGACATTTTGTTCAGAATGCCAACCAATGACATTCCTCTTTACACTCTGGACTTAAATGCTATTGGTTTGTGCTATAGTTTTTCTTTGGAATTAATTATTTTAGTTTCACAGACAGGACGTAAGCCTAAAGTCCCAGAATAAAATGCACGTTTGAGCTATTTTAACTGAAAGCAACTTGCACTGACATATCTTAAAATATGTCAGTGCCATTTTTTTGTCAAGATACACACCAGTAATGTTTTTTTTCTTAAGAACATTTATGTAGTCATTCAACAGATTCATTTAAAAGCAGGGATTTGTTGAAACAAAACAATACTAATGCAGTAAATTCCAATCAACTGTAGTTCACATACAAAAGCCCATAGTATACCTCATTTTGGATGTGAACACGTAGTGCACTTCATCCTTGTCCAGTGTCTGTGCCATTTCTCTCTAGAAGGTAGGACCAAAAAATGTCTTTGTACTCTTTTAAAACTACAGTTGCAGGTATCCTTTAAAGTCACCAAAAAAAAAAATCTAAATAGACAATTCTTATTTTTTTATGGAATATTGCAGTATTTATAATAAATTATTTTTCTATGCACACATTATTCATGTGCCATTGTAATCTTTAATGAAAATAACTTCCCCTCCCACTTGCAGCGACATCTCTTCTTTGATGACGGGACAACCTGTCACTCACATGACATCACAGCAATAGCAAACATTCATGTTCGAGAAGCCATTTTACTCGCAGATACATCACAATAGGGAAGAAAAGACTATCACAATTTCCATTTTATGCTGACTTTAATCCCCACAAACAAGCACTTGTCAACTTTGTTGATGCCGTCTCCAGTAGTTTGTTGTTCCATCTCCTCTGTTTCTTTTTGACTAAAAAATGAAATGTCCACAAGGTGGCAACACTACACTGGACCAATTTAATTAGTGCAAAAAATTCAAGGTGCATTGCGAGCTGAGTGTACAGATTACGCATGTTAAGGAAAATCTGTCTGTACATGCGTTCAGTATGCCTATCTACATGTGTACAGTAAGCACACACTATGCTAATGAGACTATTTCACACACACTGTACACACACACACACTCTGGCATATGCATAAAAACCGAAGTATGCATTAGGCTGTAGTCGTGTAAAATGCAAAACTGTTCATGAAAGGTTTCTCAACTTACCTTTGTATAGGTTAGTGACGGCAGTTGCAGCATTTTGAAAGGGAACCCACAAAGAACGCCCCTGTTGTTGACATACTCTATCTGAGGGAGTGATCAAGACAGGACAGGAAATGTTTACGTTGCAAGTGGAGAAGATACATCATTTCCCATTCATATAAGACATATTTACCCACTGTTTAAAAAAAACCCAAGACAACTACACCACCATCAGATTCACATTTAGCACCTTTACAGCACTGACTATGTGTCATGATGAGATAGTGAGCTGCCTACTTAAACAGCACTTTTGGGCACCATAAGCACGCTTGGAATGTTCTAAAAGCGTGTATGATGACCATAAGTGGGGTCTACATAAGCAGCTCTTATGTTTTTAGACACAGCCATTAATTAGACGACGTCTAAATTTGATATGTAGCAAGTGGACTCTACGCCATTTTGTTGTGTAGCTTTAGTTTATCTTATTGTACCGTGTTGTCCAAATCAGAACTTTGTGTATGAAAGCATGGTGTGCTGTATATGTAAACCAGCGTTATAGTGTTTCATTGATTTAATAACCGATATCAAGAAAAACAACACAGCCCTGAAACAATAACGCACAATCTTTGAACTTAGCCTGCTAATCCTGCCTTCGCCATTTTGTTTCGCATATTATTATTGTTGTTCAATTTTTTTACACGTTTTCATCCGTTCATCACAGTTTGTATTCCTAGATCTTTTCGTCTACATTTATGGCGTTTGAGTTCATAACAGATGAGATTTCGATCACAAATCGTTATTTTCATCAGATGAACTCCTCCCTGCACTTCGCCATTTTGTTTCGCTGATAGACAACCAGCTGGGTGAAGCTTTAAATATATTTTAAAAAATTCACAAAACACGTTTAAATGTACTGTGCCTAGTTTTAATAATAAATAAAGACGGACAATAGATGACATTTCCTTACAGAAACTGATTTGTGTGTCAGTTTACGTTGCTCGTCTGCCACTTAGCATCAATGCTAATCTGTAAACGCCACCGGCCTTCAAACCAGCCAAACAAAAGGCGAAATTATACTAATTAAGCACTAAATGTGTGTATTTCATTATAAAATAACCCCTCGACGTCTTAATTAGATCTTGTTAGATTTAATTTGGTGGCTATCCGTTGAGTTTATGAGTTAGTCTCCTTTGTTTGCCAGTGTCAGAGTTAGCTGGCTAGCTCTCGGTGAGTTTTTATTATACATTTCGCACCTTTATACAGTTGAGCGACGGCAGTGGCTGAGTTCTGGAAGAGATGCCAAAGTTTTTGTTGGCTCTGCTCGGTCTCCTCCTCGCTCGGTTCCTCCTGCTCGGCCTCGGCTAGGCACTGCCGCTCCCATTTGGAGAACCAGTGCTCGGGTCCGTGTTCCTGGATCTCCGCTTCCCCCTCCTCCTTCTTCTCCTCCATGGCCACGAAAAAAACACTAAAACCGCTGCTGTAATGATCTAACGTTCGCTTAAACAACTCTCCGCGGCGATTAAACCCGGACGTAGTCGTTTGTCGTCGGCGGCGGCCTCATCGACAGCTGTTAGTTTACGTCTGCATAGCGAACGGTGCTTGCACTTCTCCGCCACACAGTCGATGAAAACAACTTAACGTTGCCGACACACAAACCCCGCCCTCTCGAGTCGGCCTCGACGCTCATTGGCTACAGGCACACAGGGCGTGGCTTGGCGTCAACGGCTCAACTGTTTATTAGATGCACCAACTGTCTGTCATATGTCACGGAGTGACAATGAACGATGACACCGCCCATGTTTATGTGCCACACCGAACACTTGAGCCTCAACTCAAGTACACTGAGTAGGAACGCGAGATTGCGCAAGCCCATAATGAGTCGCTATTCATGCTTTCCAAGGTCTTTTCCTGTTTCTCTTCTGTTCATTACAGTAGGAGACTGTTAAACAAAGAGAGGGATTTTTGAATAAATATAGCCTGTTGTGATTATCTTCTTTGGCCTACAGAGGGCGCCATTATACAAGTACACGAATGCATCTTTCGTGCTCAAACCCATTTGAAACCATCTTAAAGTCATTGACTGTTGTCACAAGACATCACAGGTAAGAAACTAATTTAAAAGGAAAATACATTTTCACGGTGGCATATTTAAAAACACCTCTCTTTTTATATGCATATAATATATTGTACATTTCGACAAAATATAAAAAATAGGGCTGTCGCGATTAATCGCATCCAAAATAAAAGTTTGTTTTTACATAATAATGTAAATGCATGTGTGTGTATTTATATATAGAAAATAATTATACTCCATACACACACATATATTATGTAAACACAAACTTTTATTTTGGATGCGATTAATCGCGATTAATCGTTTGACAGCCCTAAAAAAAAAAATCTGTTGTGTACAACAGGTATTTCAGCAAAGTTTTTATCATGTTTATAATTTAGCGGCCTTAGAAACTTGCGTGTCACACACAATACAGTAGGCTTTATAAGGTTATATGAAACTCAGCAAGCTATATTGAACTGATCTTATTTCTTATAGACCCAATGATGTTTTAAAAAAGGACATTAAAGGAGGTTTCGATTAAACTTCACAAAAAGTATAAGCATGTAGACAGTCAAATTTTTATGTTGCCACAAAACCAATAACATTAAAATTAGTGACATTTTCCCTCTTATTGGTAATATTTAATGTTTATACATTTAGGGCTGTCAAAAGATTAATCGCGATTAATCGCATCCAAAATAAAAGTTTGTGTTTGCATAATATATGTGTGTGTACTGTGTATAAGTATTTTGTATATATAAATACACACACATGCTTGTATATATTTAAGAAAAATGTTGATTGTTGTATAATTTATATATATATAAAAATTATATTTATATATAATATAAATTATATATAAATATATACTGTATATGTATGCAAATATTTCTTAAATATATACAAGCATGTGTGTGTATTTATATATACAAAATACTTATACACAGTACACACACATATATTATGCAAACACAAACTTTTATTTTGGATGCGATTAATCGCGATTAATCTTTTGACAGCCCTACATTTAACACATTCTGATGTTAGAGATTGTTTGGTAACATCCTTAAGGAGTGATGTTCATATTTTAATAGAAGAAAATCACCTTGACCCCAAAATAAAAGTAAGATAAAACAAGATAACATAAAGGGGAAGGGCAGAGTGATTTAACATGCTTGCACGTTCAAGAGAAGTTGTATAATATATGGCATGTCACATAATTCATCTTCATATGAAAAGTGAAAAGTTAGAGTCTTATCAACTTTGTATGTTGTTTCCTAAGTGCTGGTGTTACATAGCAGGAGGTGTAACACAGAAACTGGGCATGTGAGGACTTTGACAGGAGACGTGCAGTGACCCCAGGTTAACGTCTGGAGGAGAGTCCTGAAAAGGTGGGCTGGCTGTAGACTCTTGAATACTCATTCCACCTGGAAGCTTGTCACTTTCTCTCTCCTCTGCCTCATGCTCTCCAGCTCCATGGAAGTGTGTGAGATAAAAATGTTGCCTGCTTGGGAGAGCGATGGCTCAAAGGTGTCTGTAAAAGTGCCAGGTCCAACTCTGACATACCAGAATATTCAGTACTGCATTAGAGAAAACCGTGGACTGTGCCGCAAGAGAGGACCTGAGAGAGACATCCTAAAAAATGTCAGGTTAGTGTCTGTGTGTGTGAGTCTCTAAATGCTGTAGAAGCAGTTCAATCAGATTGTCTTATTCACTAGACGTTTACATGCTTCATAAGATTTACATCTCGCATTGACCATATTCAGCAAAACATACTGCTGTGCCGTCAAACATTATTGCAGATCATTTTGATACAGATAACAGTTATCTTTAATCTGTGTGCTCCAGAGCTATTTGATATGCATATCAGTGTCTTTCTGTGTTTAAATGTTTTTATATCTGCTAAATAAATTGTTCTTGACCTAATGCTATTGAAAATATCATCTAAAGTTTGTCCAGAGTTCAGATGTTTAGAGATTAGAATGAAAAAGAAGTCCTAAAATTGTAATTCTTCAGTTTTTTGTGTGTTAATGTGTTCGTGTTTCATTTTTTGTGTTATTTGCAGCAATCAGTTGCTTGCTTTGGTTGAGGAACTGTGATGGTTGTTTTCTATGTCACAACACAAGAAATATAACCAATTATTTAATCGTTTTTGTATTATTTATTTTTATAAATAATACTTTATATTAATTGCAATAAAAATGTCACATTTTTAATGATAATATATCGTCAATACTAGATATATAGATTGCTCTTTTGTTATATAATGAAATCAGATCACCAAAAATGTGCCTCGCGCATTAACGTTTAAATTAACTGTTAAATTAAAAAGTGACTTTGTAAAGTCAAAAACATATTTAATATGATAAATTATACACTATTGTTCAAAATTTGGAAATTGGTAAGTTTTTGTTGGTTTTTGAAAGTCCCTTATGCTCACTAAGGCAGCATTTATTTCATCAAAAATACAGTAAAAAATAAATAAATAAACCCCAAAAATAACTTTTTTCTAATTTATTATATTTTATAATGTAATTTATTCCTGTGATGGAAAAGCTGAATTTTCAGCATCATTACTCCAGTATTCAGTGTCACATGATCCTTCAGAAATCATTCAAATATGGTTATTATTATCAATGTTGAAAACAGTTGTGCTGCTTGATATTGATATTATTGTTACATTTGTTTATTGATGAATAGAAAGTTCAAAAGAATAGCATTTATTTGAAATAAAAATCTGTTTTGTTGTCTATTTTGATCTATTTAATGCATCCTTGCTGAATGAAAGTATTCATTTCTTTCAACTTAGAACGCTAGTCTAGTGTATATGAAAAATATAAAGCGAATTTTACATTGGTGAAACCTAATGATTCAAGCATATTACAAATATTTTTGACTTAATTTAGATGTTGCCACATGAATCATATTTTTAGGTTATTTGATAAACATATTTACAGTGCACATATAAGACTGTTTTGCTATTTCCTGTTTTAGTGGAATCATGAAAACGGGACTGAATGCAATCATGGGAGCAACAGGAAGCGGCAAAACATCGTAAGATGCTCGGAATCATCATCAGACTATAGTTACAACTGACAACTACGTACAATTTCTAACCTTTATTTTTTGTGTGAAGGCTGTTAGATGTGATCGCTGGCAGGAAGGATCCTCGTGGTTTGCGTACAGGTCAAGTTCTTGTTGACAACAAGGTTGTGACCACTGACCTCCGTCTCATGTCTGCCTATGTCGTACAGGTGAGAATGCACAACTTTACAGTTGTTAGTATGTCCTCTCATGAGGATACAGGAGGAATCTGCTGTGTTGTGTGACACATGTAAATGTTAATGCAATATTATGTGATAGAATTATTTTTGTCTCCTGTTCTGGAATCTTTTGCATGTATTTAATCGGTTTAATTTCCTGCATTTTCTTTGCTTGTCTGTCTGTTTGTCTCTCCCCTTCTGTAGGATGATGTCCTGATGGGAACTCTGACTGTGCGGGAGAATCTTTTATTCTCTGGAAATCTGCGGTTGCCAAGGAAACAGTATTCCACTGCTGATAAGGAAAAAAAAGTGGAGAGCATCATTCAGGAGCTTGGATTGGAGGACTGTGCAAACACCAAGGTTGGTCACAAATGCGATTGCCAGATTTATTCATTTAGATGTGTGGTGCATACACTCAAAAATGTAACTGTCCTGAGATTGCAAAGGGGAAAAAAACCCTTGCTAAAAAGATACAAATTATTAATTAATTGGGAATAATCTTTTATTTGTTTTTAATTTTATTTTGTTTGTTTTTTTGTCTTAAAATGGAAAAAAAATGTAGTGAAATAATGAAGTTTTGTTTTAAAATATTATTAATATTTGGAAACTGCCTGTTGAGGAAATCAAGGTCACAAAAATCTTTTAGGGGCGTTTACACGACACTGTTTTCAGATTAAAACGGAAATTTTTTTATAAGTTTTGGCTGATTATTTATAAGACAACAGCGTTTTGGGGCCTGAAAACGCAAACTTTTAAAAACGGGTTACAAAGTCAAGTTTAAAAAAACTAAAAAGTTACTATATTGTCTCCGTGTAAACTACAAAAACGCAAATTTGTGAAAATCATGCACATGCGTATTACATGTTCAGTTTATAGGCACGTAGTGTTTCTTTACAAAGTGACATTGCCAACTACTGGCCTGGCAGCAGAAAACAGTGTTTAGTCGTTTTGGCGGGTCCGTGTGAACAGGGATCGTTTTGACAATGTTGTTTTCTGTACGTGAAAAACGCCAAGGACAAATGTTTCCATTTTTAGTACGTCGTTGTCATGTAAACATGCCAATAGAGAGATCTTTTGTTCATGCAAAGTTCATGCTTCAAATGGTGTTCAATTGAAAATACTTTTGCCTTAAAAAATTAAACGTGTTAAATGTTATTTAAATATATTAAATAGAGAATATCTTTCTTCCAGATTGGGACAGAGTTCATAAGAGGTGTATCGGGAGGAGAAAGAAAGCGCTGTAGCATTGGTATGGAGCTCATTACATCTCCTAGTCTTCTGTTCCTGGATGAGCCGACCACAGGCCTCGACTCCAATACAGCTAACAGCATCATTTCCCTCTTGCACAGGTACAGACTTGTGCCTTATTTAACAACACTTCATCACCTGGTGTATTATGTACTTCTAACTTAACCTCTTCTTGTTTTAAAACCAGATGATCTCGAAATGTTTACGTTCATGTCATTTTATCTTATCTCTGCAACTCCCCTCTTTCTCTCTTCTGGTCATTCAGGTTGTCACGGGGCGGTAGAACTATAATTTTCTCGATCCACCAGCCACGTTACTCAATCTTCAAGCTCTTTGATCATCTGACACTTCTCCATAAAGGAGAAACCGTTTATGCTGGCCCTGCCGGCAAAGCCATGGACTACTTCCAGAGTCTGGGTAAAATACCCACACATTTGATATGCTGGTCACATAAATATGAATTAAATGAAAATTTCATATCAGACCCATCCAACTCAACCAACTCCACGATTTTTGAACACTAAAATAGTAATACTTTGAAGGTATTCTTTGAAGTACCTTGGAGTACCATAATCTGTGATATATAAATATAGTAATCATACTATGGTATCAAAGTACCACAATATTGAAATCTATTGTTTTCAATGTATTTATTTATATTGTGCATGAAACAAGGAAGCATGAAATAATAAAAAGCAAAAAAGGTGCCAGAATTGAATAAAATCAAAACTGAAAAGGACAATTTTATCTTTCTGTATAATAATAAAAATAATTCATGCTCTAGTCTATTAGCCTTTTTGCTTGTGTATTAATATAAAACACTTCAATATTCATTTAGTGGTTAATATTTTCACTACAGTGCCTTTGCTATAATAGAAAAATAAGGTTACTCTTTATTTTAAGGTGTCTTTGTTACAGTGTAATTATACATTTAAGTACTGAGTGATAATAATTAAAGCATATACTTACTATAGGGTTAGGATTAGGGTTTGTTTTACGGTTAGTCGCATGTAATTATGCATAATTTATTACTATACTAACTACATGTAACGTGTAACATGGACACTGTAAAATAAAGTGTTACCAAAAAGAATACTTGCCATTCATATTTTCAAATATTATTAAATTCATCGTAAATATGGTCTCCTCTGTTGATCAGGTTATGAGTGTGAGGCTTTCAACAACCCTGCCGATTTCTTTCTGGACATAACAAATGGGGAGACCACTCCTTCAAGGCCAACAGGTAATACACAGACATGCAGATATGAGCACATACATGATTATGAAACTGAGGGGTCGACAAATGCAACTTATATAAGGTAATCAATGTTTTGTGGTATTGTTCAGTCACAGTTAAGTGGATTGAAAGTTTCTCTCTCTTCCTCAGAGAAGTCACTGGCTGAGCTTTACAGTGAGTCTCAGTACTGTGCTTCTGTCAAAGAGGAGTTGAAATGTATCACTGGACCATCAGATCCCTCATCTGAAGCCAAGAGCAAGGCACCATCCTATGTCACCTCATTTTTCTACCAGGTTCGTTTCATAAGAAAAAAGTCTTTAAGGCGTGTGTTTATAAGTAAATTTTTAACCAGTACATTACTTTGACCGACTGTTCAACTTTAGCTCATAGCTGTTATCAGGTCAGTTATGGGTGAAATAAACAGTGAGCCATAAACCTTGTCTTTTGCATGGTTGTAACATGAAGTCCACTGAAGGCAAGTTAGACTAAGGAACTAAAACTATGAGAAATTCAAAATAAAAGTCATGAAAATATAAACTTGAAATAAAACTACAAAACAGATGTGACAATGGTTTTATGTTTTTTCCAAGTATGTGTATGTGCATGCTTACTTGAACATGTGTATGTGGTTAAATGTGTGTGTTTGTATGTAGTTAAAAGTGGTATGTTGGAGGACAATGCTGAACGTTGTCAGGAATCCTCAGACCTCATATGCTCAGATGGCACTTAACATCTTCTGTGCTCTACTGATTGGACTCATCTACTACCAGATGCCTTTAACTCTTCCTGAAGCCTTACAGAACAGGTACTGTCATATCCATCCACCCATCATCCATCCATCCATCATCCATCCATCCACCCACCATCCACCCATCATCCATCCATCATCCATCCACCCATCATCCATCCATCATCCATCCATCCACCCACCATCCACCCATCATCCATCCATCATCCATCCACCCACCATCCACCCATCATCCATCCATCCATCCATCCACCCATCCATCCACCCATCATCCATCCACCCACCCACCCATCCACCCATCATCCATCCATCCATCCATCCACCCATAATCCATCCATCCATCCACCCATCATCCACCCATCCATCCACCCACCCACCCATCCACCCATCATCCATCCATCCACCCACCCATCCATCCACCCATCATCCATCCATCCATCCATCCACCCACCCATCATCCATCCATCCATCCATCCATCCAACCAAATATCCATCCATCCACCCACCCATCCATCATCCACCCACCCACCCACTCATCCATCCATCCATCATCCATCCTCCATCCATCCACCCATCCATCCATCCATCCAAACACCCACCCACCCATCATCCACCCACCCATCCATCCATCCGTCCATCCATCCACCCACCCATCCATCCATCCATCCATCCACCCACCCATCATCCATCCATCCATCCAACCAAATATCCATCCATCCATCCACCCATACATCTGTCCGTCTATCCATCCACCCATCCATCCATATATCCAACCATCCATCCATCCATCCATTCAACCAAATATCCATACACTCATCCATTCATACACTCATCCATCCATCCATCCATACATCATTACAGTTTAATTTCTCTGTGTTTGTGTGAGCAGGATTGGAGCGTTCTTCTTTCTCATCATCAACATGGTGTTTGGCAATCTATCAGCAGTTGAACTCTTCATTAATGAGCGAGCTATCTTTGTGTGAGTATGACATTATCATTTGTTCAAATCATAAATTGTGCTTATATTTGTACATTTTCAATGTTATTTTAGTGTTATTTATATACTATTATCGTATTTTTAATATTTTGAATTAGCTTTTATTTTTATATTTTATATTTTCAGTGTTAAGAGTTATTTTAATTTTAATTTAGTTTTAATTTATTTTTATTTTATTTTTAGTTTTATTTCAGTTAGTTACCAAGACAACATTTCAAATTTTCATTTGAAGATTTTTAAGTTTGCATTTTTCATCTAATATTTATATTTTATTTTTATTTCAGCTTTATTTAAATTAATGAAAATTATTTTTAATAGTTTAATAGATTTAGTTTTAGTTAACATAACAACACTGAAATGAATGTGTCCATATTATGTTTGTATTTATTAATATTTCCTTTCATTAAAGTGGTCATGACATGAGAAATCAAATTTGCCTTGATATTTTGACAAAAGGACTTTGTATCAATAAAACATCCTGCAAGTTTCATAGCTTAAGACATCTTCCTCATTATAAACAAAGCATTTATTTAATCAAGCTCCAAAAACACATCGTTTTGATATTGTGGGATCTGTGACGTCACACGGGCAAACATATGACTGCCTCCAGAGCAAGACATCGATGTGTAATTATACATGATCACACTATAGGCCCCGCCCACTGGCGTTCAGTCGACGTTTGCCTACACACCGATTATAATCACTGACTCTGTCTACACTGGATACAGTATACAGATGCGTGTTCAGTTTCTGACATATTTATCACACTTGAGTCTGTCGACAACAGGACAAATGTAAGAGTGAAACAACGTTCGCTTTGACACGTTCAGTTTAAACAGCTCGTTTGTATCTCTGTACAGACTTCAGAAGGATCCAGGCAGCGTCGGAAACAAGCGGATGGTTTAGTTTAATTAAATCCCGGAGTGTCAGAGGATTAAATGTTTGTTCAAAGCATTTTGTTTTGTAAATGAGGCACAGTGTAATGGAGAGTTTGCAAATAAACTTTAGTTGAAATATGAAGCAGTAAACTGTAGCCTATTGGATCTGACAGCAGCACAACACAAACTGTAAGAGAATGATTTCATAAAGCTTTGTCTGTAAAGGATGGCTTTATATGGGTAATGTTTTCAAAACACTTATGTGTTTTTTGGTGTGTAACATTATAAGTGAACTTCAAGGAACATAATAAAAATAAAAATAAACATGTCATGACCCCTTTAATTTTTCTTTTACAAAAAAAATAAGTGTGTTTTATGTGCATGGTTTAGGCATGAGAACTCTGGGGGATATTACCGTACATCTGTGTATTTCCTGTCCAAGGTCTTTGTGGATCTGCTACCAAATCGCATTGTACCGATTTTCATCTTCTCCAGCATTTCTTACTATATGATGGGTAAGCACACGTGTCACATGATATATTATTAGTATGCTAAACATCTGGCACATCATTAAAATGATCAGTAGCAAATACTGTGTACTAAATGAAACTTGAATATGCACAGTAAGTGTACATATATATTTGTCAACAGGGTTGAATCCAGCATTCACATCCTTCTTGTGCTTTGCGTTGACCATGTCTTTGGTCAGTCTGGCGGGAGTCAGCTTGGCTTTCCTGATCAGTGCCAGCGTGAGCTCATTCGCCATGGCCAACATCCTCATAGCCTTGCCCTTTGTCTTCATGATGGTCAGATTTCTAAACAAACACTTGCACAACACATATATTCTTGTTCTTTGTCATTCTTTCTTATTCCATCTGTCTTTCTCTCTCTTTGTTGCAGGTATTTGGAGGGTTCCTGGTAAATCTCAACTCAATGCTCAACTGGTTGTCCTGGCTCAAGTGGGCCAGTATCTTCAAATATGGACTAGATGTAAGGAGGAAGAGTAAAGACGTTCATTTTTTAATGCAAAAAGTGTTTTTGCAAGACATAACACATATTAAAAGAGTGTAGCACATGCTTTTTAAATGCATCGTCACACATTATCAGATTATATAAGCAGTGCTGATTATGCTCTGCTTGTGGGTTGTTCTTTTGTAGGCTGTGACGATAAATGAAATGAAAGGGCAGGTCTTCTACGGTGTCAACACTACGTAAGTTATTTATATTGTATAAAGATAAAGTGTAATGACAGTTCAGTGAAAGTTCACAGAATTGTATAACTGGGAAGTTAGACAACCTCTTGCACATCATGACTGGCTCAAAAGCTTGGGGTCAGAAGAAATTAATATTTTTATTAACCATTATTATTCATTAAATGATCAGAAGTGACAGTAATGACTTTTACATTGTTACAAAACAATTTTAATTAAAAATATAGCTGCAAGCCGCCATTATCGGGGCCAAGCAGAAGACGACAAGACATGACTGAAAGTGTCAGACCAACTGCAACAATGAGCAATTAAAGACATTTAAAGAGGATTTTAGGCGAAATGGCTGAAAATCATTTAAAAGTAACTTAAAATATGATTTAATGGATTATCACTTTCGACCAATATCCATCTCCAGACAGTGCCGA
The DNA here is from genome assembly GCF_949319135.1 of Squalius cephalus. Lineage (NCBI taxonomy): Eukaryota > Metazoa > Chordata > Actinopteri > Cypriniformes > Leuciscidae > Squalius > Squalius cephalus. Next base: position 56,937,175 of record NC_137123.1, read on the forward strand.
CTAAAAGTTATGGATTTCGTGTCGATAGACGAAACCGTTTTCGTATAGCTCAGCAGCAAAGTTGAGGCATGATGCCAAAAGGACTGTATTCAGGCTTTATCTCTGCAATGCCTTGACATATTGATGCCTTCACTCTGACCACATCACATCAGTTTTGTAACTGCGCCACCTATTGGTCAAAAGTGATAATCAATTAAATCATATTTTTTATTACTGTTTATATGATTTTTCAGCCATTTCGCCTAAAATCCTCTTTAAATGTCTTTAATTGCTCATTGTTGCAGTTGGTCTGACACTTTCAGCCATGTCTTGTCGTCTTATACGGCTTGGCCCCGATAATGGCTGCTTGCAGCTATATTTTTAAATTGTAATAATATGTGACCCTGGATCACAAAACCAGTCACAAGTCGCACGGGTATATTTGTGGCAATAACCAACAATACATTGTATGGGTCAAAATTATAGATTTTTCTTTTATGCCAAACATCATTAGGATATTAAGTAAAGATCATGTTCCATGAAGATATTTGGTAAATTTCCTACCGTAAATATATAAAACATTTATTTTTGTGAGTGAATGCAGCACAATCACGTACATAAATGGACAACTTTAAAGGCGATTTTCTCAATGTTTAGATTTTTTTTGCACCCTCAGATTCCAGATTTCCAATTGTTGTTTCTCGGCCAAATATTGTCCTATCCTAACAAACCATGGCATCAATGGAAAGCATATTTATTCAGCTCTCAGATGATGTATAAATATCAATTTAAAAAAATTGACCCATGTGACTGGTTTTGTGGTCCAGGGTCACATATTGTATTTTTGATCAAATTATGCAGTCTTGGTGAGCATAAGGAACATCAATTCTAAAACATCTTACCAAACCCAAACTTTTGAAGTGTAGTGCATCTCAAAACACAATACTGGCATAAAGGGAAATCATTGCTTAATTAAATTTTTGATTGAGCAATTAAAATTGAAACTTTTTTTATAGTGACAACCAAACCTAGATATTTACATCTTCTGTTTGATCTCTTTCTCATGGTCAGACTAACTGGAGAGATGTATCTGAAATCTCAGGGGATCGACTACAGTATGTGGGGCTTCTGGCAGAACGAGGTGGCTCTTCTGGGAATTATACTGGTGTGTATGACATTTGCATACATACAGTTACGCAGGATCAACCGCTGGAAATAAAGAACATTCTCTTCATAACAGATTGACTCATACACACAATGTCATTTCATAAAATTCATATTTTTGTACACCAACTTCATTTTTGTTGCATGTAGATTATAAAATCTATAAACACTGTTGTCTATGTAAATTATATTTTAATTTAATAATTCATTTTGTCTTATCTGGGATGGACACTAATGCCTGTTTGTAAATATGAAATACTTTCTAATGTAAAAAACATGTTGTGCAACATATCTGTATTTGAAGTGCATTAGGCTATTTAAATGCTTTCCTGCCTAAATTAAATAGTAAAACAGTTTGTTAAAAGATGAGACAATGTTTCTCTAGCAAAATCACTGTATTTGTACAATTGGACTATTGACTCAAAACTTAGTTACTGAGATGTGACGTGTAAATATAAAAATATGAAGTTCTCAATTTTGTGTGCTCATGGAAATCATGTGTTGCAAAGAAAATATGGTCCTAGATTTTGTTCTGTATAACCAAAAAGTGATTTATACTTTAATTTTTCATTATGTTTTTATCCAAAAAGAAATCATGTAGCCTGTGAGTGAGTGACTGTGCATAAGTGAATGGATGTGAAGATTGTCTTGTTAGTAATAAGTCATTTCACCAGTAGGTGGCAGCACCGTTCTGAGTCATGACCTAATGTGACTTGCATTCTGCACGTTCCTCCCATATTGTATTTTATATGTCTATGGTCATTCCACGTCTTCTTGCACTGCCCTGATATTAATTATACACACACTACTGTATTTTTTGTAAGTAGTTAGTTTGAATTTTATCCATTAACTTAGTATTTTTAAATGTTGAATGAGTAACTGTTAAATGCACTATTCTGTTTGAGTGTATGGCTATTTGCGCACACACATAAGTCATACGCTTTTGTCAATTATATATTTTCATCTTCAAATGTATACTACCAGACCTCAAATCTAAATCTTAAAATCACAAATTTAAGTCATGTAATTTGTCCTCCAGTTGTTGCTGTAGTGTCCAAAACCCACAGAAAGCAGCTGCAGATATTTCTTTGTTATTGCCACATGGAATATTAACATCTGTTAGATATTAGTATCTCCTTGTGTGTGTGTGTGTGTGTGTGTGTGTGAGAGAGAGAGAGAGAGAGAGAGAGAGAGAGAGAGAGAGAGAGAGAGAGAGAGAGAGAGAGAGAGAGAGAGAGAGAGAGAGAGAGTGTGTGTGTGTGTGTGTCTGTGTGTGCAGTGCAGTCTTCTTGAGTTTCAAGAGCCACACTGTCAGCGTAAAAAATCTTGGAAAATCTCCAAGGTCGAGTTGGGGAGAATTCACTGGAAAATAGTTAAGGTACAGAGGTGCATAAGACAAAGAAGAAACAAAATCTACTCACATTTGCTTTAGAAAATGTAAAATTATTGTTACAAATATCATCTCCATGGCAACAACAAAACTATTGGGTTATGTTGCAATATGTAAACTTATACAGAGTAAGGAATAAAGTAACTAAAAGTGGATACATTAAAGGCAGTTGATTAGTGTAACCATATCTATTGCTAGCTGATTATAATATATGTGAGATGAACCTTTTTATACAAGAACTAAAAAAACAAAGGACACTCTTTAAGTATTTACTGTCCAACAATTTTTTTTTATTACATTGTCATGTCCAGTTGCAAATGGCACATAATGAGAATAAACTAAAAATGAAGTTCAAAAAATTGCATTTTCACACCTTATGAGATCTTATCCCACCAGGGAAGGCACAAACACTTCATCTTTTTCTTCAACACATTCACATGGAAAAGCTTTAGCCGAAAAAGTGCAAATCAACAAGCTAGAGTTACAATAAAAAACACTGTTGTTCCTGATGTCAGAACATGCTGAATACAAGTCATGTAACCCAAAATGTCCACAAACACCACAAATAACACTTTGACAAACAAATGATTTGCTTATGACTGGTTTTGTGTGCCTGTGTATGTGTGCGCGGAGAAATCTGAATCTCTCTGATGTGAACAAGGATATTTCTCCAGTATTTTCTGAGGCCACGTTGCTGCTATTTAAAACCTGGCCTCATTACAGAAGCCAGTTCACTCTAAAAATGTTTTCGGGAGCAGGAACAAACCCTATGGCCGAAGGCTCAGCTTATGATGCACCGCGTTTTGCATAAGCAAAATTACTGACCATTATGTAATAGCACATTTAGATTCTGAATTTCCTAGAAACCGCTATTATACGGAGTGAAATAAGACCATGAAAGCACTGAGAGGCAATGACAGTGACTTAGCATGATTCTACACAAAGTGCATTCAATTGGTTAATGTATTGTTGCATTATTTCGTGAAGACGTATGCTAATTGAGATTAAGCAAAAAACAGTTTGTGCAACAATAATCCAGTTTTTTTGTATTATATTTTGTCAGCGTACCATCAGTTTGTGCTTCATTAAAGGGGAAATTCACCCAAAAATGAAAACTGTCATCATTTACTCAAACCCATATGACTTTCTTTCTTCTGTAGAACACAAAGAAAGTCAAAATATATTCTTTTATGTTCGACTGAAGAAAGTAAGTCATACAACGAGTAAATGCTGACAGAATGATCATTTTTGGGTGAAATACCCCTTTAATGTAATGAGTTTAATGAGAAGTAATTTGTGCATTTGTTTGTACTTTTACATTCAAATGTGTTTTTGTGTCTTAAGCCATTAGATTATGTTGAAATATTTCTGTATGTTGCGTTATGTGGATTGCGTTATCATCTTGTGCTTATGCTATAGAGAATGTGTTATGTTTAAGTATAGGTTTAAAGAACACACATTGTTTGTTTGTGTGTGTGCAGATTCATGAATGTTTCTCAGTATTCCCACAATGTTGCATCAGCAATCGCCTGGCCGCTGGCTTTGAGAACCCCAGCGTGGTCTCCCTTAAGATACTTGCCTTCCTTCGTCTTAATGGCCACTTTATTATAATCACAGAACTCGAAGTGGAAATAGACAGGTGTTCCACTGCTGCTAATCACAGAGCCGTCTGCCTCCACTGTCCAGAACTTCCCCACCGAGTCTGAGGAGAGCAATTAGAGAAATGGTAACTATTTACATCCTACCAAATCCTACCAAGTCAGAGTCACACTGTCACTCACCTTTGAGGCTGTAAGCGTTGTTGTTGTACTCTAACTGGAAGACATCATATGATGAGCGGTTCGAATCAAGTGTACCGGTTCCTTGCTTACGGCAACCGATGAAGCCGTGTTCCCCACGCAGAACTATCAGCGGCCGGTTGATGAGCTTCACCACAAACTCCTCCTGCTCGCCTGTAAAAGACAACAGCACACGCTAGGACATACTCTACATACAACCTGTTAGCTGTGGTTAATCATACAGTGCTCTTGATTTTACATATGCATGATACAAATTTTAATAAGCGTGTTCACACTTGTAGATTGGTTCTCTTGGTTCATTTGGTCCGGACCAAAAAAGAAAATGATACATTTAATCCTGGTTCGCTTAGCGTTCACACTGTCTTTAATTTAAGTATTTTGTGATGAAACTAATCGAACATAACGTGTGTGCGTGCTAGATGCTCTCGTTGTGTGTGCATATGTAACGGAGGCAAGCTAGTAGTCGCTGTGCGTGTAACCCTCACTCCCCTGACCTCATGAGGCTCGCTAGCGACTGGCGGCTGAGGTCTTTAGCGTCCTTGATAGCGCACATGCCTCCCACGCCGGTTCCCGCTCAGAGCAGGTCAAGTAGGACCGGAGGGGTTACATTGGTGCCATGACCTGGATGGAAGTGAGGTTTAGGCGGGTGAGTGTAACGGAGGTAAGCTAGCAGTCGCTGTGTGTGTAAACCTCACTCCCCTGGCCTCAAGAAGCGTGCTAGAGGCTGCGGTCTTTAGCGTCCTTGTTAGCGCGCCTGCCTCCCACGCCGACGATGTCCCGAATCGAATCCCACTTGAAACGGATTGAGTACGACGGTATTTTTATCAGCTGAGAACTCACGAAAGACTTATAAAATGGTTAAAGGGCCGTTCACACCAAGAACGATAACTACACTCTTAAAAACGTTGGGTTATTTTTTTAACCCAACCGTTGGTGTATGCATGTTGGGTCATTATGTTGGGGTATCTTAAAATTTGTTGGGTTATTTGTATATATTTTTATATATAAATATAACTGTAACGATAACTATATTTGCGACCACACCAACAAACGATAACGGTCTGTTTATTCTAAAAGTTTATTCTTAAAAGGTTTCAAAGTGCTTACAACGTCATTGAACAAGTTTTTGCTGTTCTTGTTGCATTTACATGGCTTTAACCAGCAGATGTCCTCGGCATGCTATGTTTTGAGTGAAGCTAGTGTAATGATCTAATAATCTAACAGTGAATTAAACTGACATAGTCAATATAGTGGAATAAAAACAACACCTAGTCTTTTTCACCGCAACTTCAAAGGAAGCAAGACAATGTTGTCGAAACGAGCGCTGGATACCTGAGGTAATTACTTCTCACCATTTATTCAGAGGGTATGAACGATTTTTTCCCATATCCATTTTTTTGCAAATGGGCTTGACTTGTTAAACAATTGTGGATTTTTCTGGACCTTGGCGATTAACTTCATTAGTTCATTAACTTCGATTAAAATCTCTGCAATGTTGTCTGCCATTTTAAATGGGCGAGCCCTTAAATTTGAATTTATTCTGATTGGCTCTCAGTGTTTTATCGTTCAACAGCTGGAAAAAAATCGTTCGGAAAGTGATCCCAACGATATCGTTTCTCTATTTCGTTATCGTTATAGCTGTGCTGGGAAATCTGCTATCTGAGAAAGATTTTAGAACTATATTTTATCATTATATTTATCGTTATCATCCTTAGCCAGGAATTCCTCCGTTACACACACAAACTGAGATCTTCTGCGGGTCCAATGCCTATACCGTACTGTAATTGGCAACATGGCTCCTATGACGAGAGGAACCAGGTATTCTTGCGCATTCTGTCCTTTTTGGGGTTGCGTCTTGTGACATCACATCCTGTTTTTGGTTCGTTTAGATGTCACCAGAGTTTGTTTGGAAGCTTGTTTGGTGGGTTCACACTTATTCAAATGAACCACACTAACTGAGCAATTGCAACAGAGTTCATTTTAATCGAACCAAACCTGCCAAGTGTGAACACACCCTCAGACACAAACCTGCAGAGTCCACAGCGGCCGCCAGCTGTCCGTTCTTCTTGGCTGCCATGTATTTACCATTACTGGCCTTCAGTGCCACTTTTGACCCTTTCCACTCAAGGTCAAAGAAACAACTGGGTGATCTGGGATAAACAGACAGTTTCTTAAAATCAACTTGAAAAATAATAGACTAGACCCTATTTCATTTTGGAACGTACATTTCTGTTCTCATTGAGCACAATTGAGCTTGTGTTCAGCTCTAGCTAACAATAAACTTTGCTTTATGTATTGCAAATACTGTGGCTCTTAGAAAACTTTAACTGTACGTTGCTTTGGATAAAAGTGTCTGCTAAATGCAAAATGTGAATGTAACAATTCATCAGTGCACATTATCACAAATGTCTTTTTTTATTTTTATGTAATGGTATAATTTACTCCATCACTGAAACAACTTTCCTCCATTTTGGTATTTTTAGAAATTATTTTAGAATATATATATATATATATATATATATATATATATATATATATATATAATTGTTGAGTAAACAGAACATCTAGTCAAGACAAGCTGTTATGTTTGCATTCCCTATTGCCTTTATTTAATTCCTCTTGCCATATGGTTCACTCAGCAGGCTAATCTACTATTCTACCCTGTGTCTATTTATATCTATGTGACATTTTCTGAAAGTAGTTACGCATAGTTAATTGTTCTTACTTAGTGGAGGCAGAGCATTGAATCGCTCCACTTGGGGTGAGACTCCAGTACTTCCCATTGCAAGATCGGAAGGCACAGCGCTTTGTCTCCATGTCCATCTCCATCTGAAACACCTCCTGATCAGACTCCTCATCCTGATTGGCTGATAAGTCAACCCCTAAAATAATAATTCAATCAGAGTGCCATTTTAAGACAGACTAGGAGAGTGAAGTTAATCAATATATAATTAAAATTCTAATCTGAAACTTTTCTGCATGCATGTACACACACTGACACAGATTTCCAGAGCTCTTAAAAGTAGCAAAACTCAGAGCCAATATGCATGTTTTTTTATAGCATGCATATCTGTTTGTCATGCAATAAATTGCTTCTTTTTTTTTACAGTAACTTTGATTGGTTTGCTAAGACAGGACAATCATTTTACAAATGTCGGGTATGAAAATAAATAAATGAATTGGGCGCCCTGCATGCAAGGTTTCACAATAACTCAAAAAGAGCAGTCTGGATACATTTTAGTGCTGGATACTTAAATTTACCAAAAAAAAAAAAAAAAAAAGTGACCCATTTGACTTAAATTCACCCAAATATGGCCCAGACCTATTATTAATAGTATTATTTATGAATCCTGCTGCAATCACAGCTCACCTTGGCGCATGGAGATGTTTCTTTCGTTGCTGGCTGTGAGCACCACTTGCCCGTGACTTTGCTCGAGGACAAAAAGCTCATCTTTGCCGACACGCGCGCTCTTGCCAGACTTCATTGTCCCGGTGGGGCCCGTGGGCGCGATGTATTTGCCCGTGGCGTCCCGGAAAGCCACCTTCCCCGCGCGAAATTCCAGCGTGAACCCGGTGCCCGTGCCCGGTTTGGCAGTCAGGGCGCCGCTGCACGTGAGGAAGCGGTTGTCTGCGGTCTGCAGATGATACCGGTGGTCCAGGTACACGAGCGTGAGCAGTGAGTCCACACCCCACGGCACGTCGCGGTCCACGGCGAGCTCGTTCCTCTCGGCGCACAGGTGCGCGTACCGCTTGCGCGCGATGCTGTACACGTTCACCTGAGGATGCACGGCCAGGTGCACGTTCCATTTCTCCGCAGGCGAGATGCTTTGCGCAAAGCACGCGATCCGGTCCTCGGTCCCGCCCAGGTAGCGCGCATGGGGCTCGGACTGCAGGGACCACCGGCCGTCGTCGTGGGCGATCACAAGGAACCGACAGTCCGGGCCGGGTTGCTCGCTGTCCGCGGTCACGTTGCCGTCCTTGTCGGTGGCGAGGTAGCGACCCAGATGGCTTTTGATGAACACGGCATTGGAGTCTCCGTGGTCTCCGGACTGCTCCAGTGTCCACACCTGCTTTTTCTTCATTGAGCTCGCGGAGGCATTGATCTTAAAACCAAACATCTCCGCTGTCAGATATTTGTTACCGGCGTTTATTAGCCCGAACCGAATCACCAAAGTCTCACCTAATCCTTCAGAAGACATGTTGGAGCTGTTTAGACGTTACGGTTCGGTGAGAATCGGTGAGCAGCGGTTCCGAGGTGTGGGTGTGACGATTGATACACGATGGCGCGCGCGCGAGAGAGAGAGAGAGAGAGAGAGAGAGAGAGAGAGAGAGAGAGAGAGAGAGAGAGAGAGATGCTGATGCTGATGATGCTGATATGTAGGCTGTAGTAGCCTATGCAATATTTTTTTAAGTGTCTTGCTGTTTTATTCCACACAGGAGCATCATCGTACTGGACAGCTGTTTGCACCAGATTTACCCTAATAAAATGCAAAGACTGGAAACGCTTTCCACGTCATCTCGCTGCTGTTGCTATGGGAAGAATAGACCGATCTTAAATTAAAGTGCCTTCTCTTGTGAAAAAAATAATTAATTAAATATATTTAAAGAGCTATACTTTAAATTAATTTACTTGCGAACTGAATAGCCTATAGGCTAATGCTTTCTGACACTTAGCCTATAGTGCATGTTATTTGCATCAAAATGAAAATCTCTATAGTTTAAATATTTTGACCATTAAGTCTAAGTACAATAGGCTATGTGATTTCATAAGCCTAATTAGCGCCTACTTGTTTTTGAAATATGGTTATAGGCCTACTTCCAAATACAAGCATTATAAGGTAAAAGCTATTTTAAAATCATTTGTATTGACACTTGTAGCCTATGTAGAAGGCCTACATTTAAAACATTTTTGTAATTAAACATTTGTAATGTTGTTGGTTGGAAATTGAGTACATTTAAAACAGGTTAACTTTAAATGGTAACCTATATTAAATAACATACTACAAAATTATCAAGTAGCAAGTAGATAACCGTGCTTCTTTAAAGCATTACAAAATCATGTTTTAAAATGTACTTTGAAGTTAAAAAATAATTTGACATTATTACAGAAACGTAGGCCTACTCTGCTTATTATAGAAGTTTAAACCTGGAAGACTATGGAAGTGGGGTGTGTGGGACACTTGAGGAGACCTTCTGCAACAACTATCAACCTGTAGCTTAGACTGAGGGGTTGAGCTTGGTCAGTATATAGGAAACCTTCTGGGAAAGCTGAGGTTGCGGCTGTAAGTGCGGCCAGAAGGGGGCGCTCTTCGTGTGATCTGTGTTCTAACGCCCCATAAACTGATGGTCATGTAAAAGGCACTGTTGTTCAAAAGTGATGTTAAAAGGTTCTGCCGTCAATAAACCTAAAAAAGAAGTCCTATAACAATCCCCACATACAAACTCGTTACATCACCAATGAAACTGTGTCAAATTTAGGCCTACTTTTTTGTAACATTCAATAGGCTACTTTATATCAGCCTACCATTCAACTTATTTTTTATTAACAGTTGTAGATGTCCCCCAAACATTTCCTCTGCTCATCTGAAATAAGCACGAAGGAAGTAGGAACTTGCTCGGGTTATTTTCAGGCCAAGCAGCAGCCTTCCTCTTCCTCTTCCTCTTCCTCTTAAAGGACAGGATATTGATTCAGTCCTTTATGCTCTGCTGACTGTTTGATGGAAATTAAATCTCTCCACTCATACTCTCCTTTTTTCTTCCGCACATGAACACACAGCCTAAATACCAGTGGTTAGGTATTGATTGCATTAAAGGAATAATTCATTATTTATGTGTTATTATTTAGAAATTGTGTTTGGTGTCTCTAATTTAATAAAAACAACAACAAAAATCCATTAAATCACACAGCACAGTTCATTTTTATACTGGCAGATAAAGATGTAAAATTCAGGCACAAATAGAATCAACACTAAATGTAAAATCTGTTTACATTCACATACACAGCACTGAACATTACACAAACCATTATATATTTAAATTTGATACAGCTTGACTAAACTAGTTTACTAATGTTAACAAATGTGTTACTCATTGTTAAAAATAGTTCATGTTGATATCTTCACGTGATCTAGAGTTTTAACATATCTCAAATTCTTTAAAAAGAAAAAATGTAAAAGTTTACAGCCATAATAGTGAAGACAAACACAGAAAAAGGCCATTGACAATATGCAATATGACTACTAATCTAACTTGAGCTTCATTTTGTATTTTTTCTTGGGGAAAAATGAACATTACGAGTGCATTGTGTGGAACAAACACTCTGATGGATTAAGATGAAGCATCTCTGTGACAGAATGAAATGTTACCATATTTACACTGATAACTATCACGCCCCTAGACACAACACTGCCTAAAGTAGACCACATTTTTTTTAATTAAACCAGCTTCATTTACTCTCTTAATGAGCTGAACTCTTATGTGGCCCATAACACAGCTTCCAGGCTTTCTGACAGCTCTCTCAGTCCAAAATCAGCATTGACTGAGTAAACTCTGCTAATGAAGCAGTGTAAACGATGAACAGAGTGCAAGTCTCTCGATTTAATGAGGTTCATCTGTCAAATCCAACTAATGAAACCATTAAGTGAAAATAACATCCTAAAATATATAATGCTGAAAGCTAGATTTAGTTTTTTCTCCCCAATTAACTCAGTATTGTTGATCAATGTGGCAGGTTTCTCACTTTGAGGTTAAGATACTGTTGCAATCAACTCACACAAAACATGTTGCAATCTCTTTGTCCAAAGACTGATGAATGAAATTCAAAAACACGAATGTCCTGTTGTCTGGCAAGTATTTCAAGAAGTCAATGCATCTTTAGAGTGCTTATCTGTGTGTCATGAATGTGTCCTTGCATAAAATCTTGCATGATCTTTAGTCAGACTCAATAGCTCTCTCTGCTGATGATTTTGTAGAAGTTGAAACTCTTTTTGTTATAAACTGATTTTTCAGCATTATTACTCTTCAGTGTCACATGATCCTTCAGAAATCATTCAGATTTTTTGATTTGCTGCTCAAGAAACATTTCTTATTATTATCAGTGTTGAAAACAGTTGTGCTGCTTAATATTGTTTTGGAAAATGTGACCATTTTTGTTTAGAATTATAATTTGTGTGACATTATAAATGCCTTTACTGACACTTTTGATCAATTTAACGTCCTTATTATTAGTCCTTAATAGTATTATTATAAAAAGAAAATATATATCTTACTGCCCACAAACTTTTAAAAGATAGTGTATTTTTATTTAATATATTTACATAATTTTTTAAGTTTCAAGTTATTCCTTTATATCTTTTTAAAGCCACATCATAAAATAAGGAAATATAACGCTCTAATATAATGCATTGCATTCATGGATAAGAGTGTGAAAGTAAAACTGAATCTTTTTTTAATGTTTATGCATGTAGAGTTTATGCATGTTCTGACACATATACATTCCTGAAATGACAGCGAGTGACCACCCTCTTTCCTTATGTACAATCAGAGAGCTAATTTGGAACACTATGTGGCTGTTTCATTTTATGAAAGTATGAGAGCTATGTTGTACTGTCATGTTCAGTAATTAGACAGCATAAAGTTGGCTTCTAATACATATCTCAAATTCAAAGCACTGTGCTCTAGTCTGAACAAGTGGGACTGAACAATTGGAAAATACCTGGGAAAGGTTACCTGTGGAAAACAAATATTGTGGGTTACACATCATGAGGCATATGTGCCTTATGTAACTTACTTAAGATCAATCATGCTTAGTTTCCTTTTGTGAACCTCAGTCATTTTGGTTATATTTCCATATTAGGAGTCTACCTGTTCCCATTGCTTATTGAGAGCAGCATCCACCAGTCCATCCCATCAGACTTTGTGTGAGTGTGTGTTACCTGTCAATGTTTCCATATAGGGTACTCGAGGTCTGATGGGTGGAGACAGTCAGTTTAGGCCACTTATAGTGTTTCTATGTAATCTTATTGTGTATTTCAATTCTCCTATGTTGTTACAGTAATTGAACACAATAATTGTTCCAAAATGAATAAATGCAATGACAGCAGAGAGAGAAGCAGAGAGTGCCAATCACTCTTTCTAATTTCCGCTTTAAGGAGTCACGTGACTTCGCCTTGCCTTCCAAAGTACTATACCATGTGACTCATCCAGAGATTGCCTTTTAAGGAGATTGGCTGAATATCTCTTAAAGGGGCCCCGAACAAGCTGTCTTTGTAAACACGAAACAACACAAAGGTTATCTCCTTCCTTTATATTGGACAGCACGTGACATGTTTGAACTCTGTATATGGCTATATGGAAGAAAACTTTTCATTTAGCTCTGTGTGTATGTTGGTACCCTCCATCACATTAAACATGCCCTTATGTCATAACAGCTGCTCAAACTAATAAATGAATGAACAATCACACTTTACAAGCTTTCCAACCAGTTTATACGCTAGATTTCTTTCAGAGAGTAGACTAAATTAAGTTTGGCTTACTTTATATTTCCTTTCTGATACAAACTCCTGCGACTTCCTTTCAAATTTGTCACATGCTGTGGCTGTAAGACTTTTAATCGTATATCTCTCTTCCTCTTCCTCTTTCTGTTTGAAACATCCATATAAGGGCTTCAGTAATCTGCTGATGAGAGAAACAATATAGAATCTAAAACTGATAAAGCAGCATCATTTACACACATACATATGCCATTGTTATTACTCTCACCATGATAGTCCTGGACCCCCACACCCTAAACAACAAGCTGATACTCACACGCCCACTAGGAAACAATGAATGCTGTACCATTGCATACATCACTTTGTGAAATATTTCGTGTTAGTAGGCTGTAATGACTCACTCACCTCTGCTCAGTGAGCTATAGGTGTAACATTACGATTACACTGTTGAGTCACCTGTACTGGGAACCGGTACAGTCAAAATTCAGTGTTAATATTGATGCACGCATATGTTTGGGTTTGGGGTGGGCAGGTGTGTTGGGTGTCACTGCCGTTCCAGCCATTCCAGAAATCTCTTGATGACAAGCTTTAATCGATAGATACATTACTCACTAGGCTGTTGGCCGAACACTACACTTTGGTGGTGGGATACTGATACTTTAACATATAGCTCCTGAATAGTTCATTAACATAAAATACACAATTTGGCTGTCTTTTTAGTTCGACACTGATAAGATAAGGCAAGAAATGCAAAGCACCCCAGACAAGACGTGTTGCTACGCGTCTCAGATTGCCCATGCTGAAGGCGACACACATATAACAGGGATTTGCATCTATTTATGGCACCTATACGTACAAAAAAAAAAAAAAGCATAAACCAATAAAGGATAAACATATAGTTTCCACTGTAAAATCATAATAAATAAATATGGGATCTCATTTGAATAGTATAAGAATATTTTTTTGATGACATTTGGGGCTAATCCCAAGTTATCACAGTTTTACTTTAAGTAAACAACTTAAATAAGTTAACTATTGTTACCCTGGCAAATCTTCAAAACGCCTGAATTCAACATTTAAGACACAAACTGATATTTAACTTATAAATATTATAAGTAATTGATGGTAGCATGTAATATGCGAGCACTCTCAAGATCTGTCTTTTGCTACCTTTAATGCAGCAGCAGCGTGAAACGTAATCGGTTATGACGTATTACGCAAAAGCCGGGTTGACAGGAAGTGACCGGTTCAGGAGACTCGCGAGCAACATGCCCTTGTTTTTCTGTCCCCTGCTTTGCAGACAACCCGAAAATATGTAACATTCCCGCATTAGTTTATCTTAAATACTTTTGAGCAACTATACTGGAGACACCGGTCCAAACGAAGACCGTCAACATTTTACGTGAATTAATTCCCGAATGACCCCTGATGCATCCACAGACTGCAGCTTTAAATTCATATTGCAAACGGATCCAAAGCATTGTGCACAAAAGTGCCCTGCGATTATATGAAACAGTGACTAATTAATCTGTTTTAATATTGATTTACAGTTGATTTTACAAATTGTCATGAGAAATATCTGTACTTTAAATGAGAGCCACGCCCACGTAACGTTAGTTCATCTAATGATCCAAACTGACCCAATAAAACGAATTAATCGCATACCATAGGCGAACAATACATTTATTTTTATGAACTGATCCTGAATGAATTGCTTTAAATTAGTTTATGTCAAATAATGACTGAAAGGGAAGCAGCTAAGTCTATTATGTTAAATAAGGCTCCTCTATTCTACCAATAATAACAATGACTCGCATTATAGGTTCCTACATTATGGTCATTTACAGTGCAATAGCATACATTAAAATACAATTAAATTGCACGAACATAAGGGTTATATGTCGTAATACCAGTGTTCAACGTCCTGTCATTCCTGCAACCTGATTAAAGGCTTATTCAAATGTATTTGATCCATCGCTTGAGTTTCAGTGAGTTAGTAAGCAACCTGTTCAGTCGCTATGTAAAAACAATTAAAAATGAAGCCGCATACTTAGCATTCAACACTCAATCGTAAGGCATTTTCACTGCGCCCTATTTCAAATTATTGAAACATTCTTAATTCAGTAATATATATACTTGTGTGGTATTAAATTGACTTTTCATTTCTTACTTTTTCAAATAATTCTGCCTGTTCGATTAGCCCTCCATACATTATTTCAACTCAGTCAGAACTTGAATTTCAAGCAACTAGCTTGAAACTCGCCAAGTGGACGACGGCTGGCCAATCAGATCGCTCGATGCCGAAAGTTTACCTTATATGGAAGGAGCCGGCCCCAGCGCCGGGTATAAAACTGTGACCCACCTCATACAGAGTATTGTGAGTTTTCAGTGCACGCTGAGAAGAGCTTCATACCCCTTGTTCACAATAACCTACTAATACACAGGTGAGAATGCCTTTATAACATTACATTGTGGTATTTGGTATCATGGTAATGTTAGTAATGTCGCTGGTTGGAGGTTTATTTTTTTAAATTGCTTAAGCTACGCATATTCAGTTCATATTGGTATGTGATTTTGAGTTTTAATTGTGAATGCAGTTTGAGTAAACCGTGTCATTTTAATGTGGATTTTTATAGCTCTAAATTAATCTTAAGATTACAAATATTTTGTGTTTCTCTAAATCTTTTAGTATCAACCGGTCGCAATTATAGCTTTCTTTGCTGGAAGGACTTAACCATAAGTCTTCTATTTGTAACTAGAGGGGCTTAAATCCACGTTTTGGGCGTGAAATGCCTTTTTAATTGATCCATAATGCAGTTAAATGTGGATTTAGTGGCGTAGTTTCCTCCGTGCCTGTGTTCGCAGTTTGAATGGTGGGTGTGGCTACTATAAAGCATTAACCGGCATATTTAACATCACAGCTGTTTGGTTCGTTTAACTGTGGTATAACGTTAAAAGTTTAATATATTTAAGTTTCTTGTTGTTAACCGTTTGGCTGCAATACACTTTACATCCTTGTCATTCCTAATCACTAAATAGGATGGCAGCACTTGCAGTATCTATTGAAATGCCTGCAATACAGATCATTTTGATAAAGAGGTTAGTTTTTCAGGCATCAGGATTATAATGGTGGTCGTTTGGTAAAGCGCTTATCTCGGCCTTTGAAACTGGGAGTGGTCGTGTCCGTTGGTCTGATTCCACGCGCTGAATCGGCGGCATTGAGCTGCTCGAACTTATTGCCATATAAGGCAATAGTGAGACTGCCTGACCACTTCCTTTGTCTCAAATCGCTTAGTTTCAACCCTGCGCCTTTGCGCCGCCTACTGGACAGTCGTGACACGTTCCTCAAGCATCATCGCCACCTATAAGAGAAGCTAAAGGATTGTAGTATTTTAACGATTTCACTTTTCTTTTTTGTACAGCCATGGATGAGGAAATCGCTGCCCTGGTCGTTGATAACGGCTCCGGAATGTGCAAAGCCGGTTTTGCTGGAGATGATGCCCCTCGTGCTGTCTTCCCTTCCATTGTTGGCCGACCCAGGCATCAGGTATATATAGTTATTTTCATCTGTGCATTAATCTCTTACTAAAACGTTAGAAATTGTTTGTGAACTGTTATATGCATAAATGTAGAATTAAAAACAAAAACGGCATTATAATGGTAAACATTTCAAATGAAATTTTATATATATTTTTTTTAAAGCAGCTTCACTAATGACAGGAATTAGATTCATTTTACTTCAATTTCAGTTGTAAAGCAGCTCTACAGATGGTTGTCATAAAACTCAAATTAATTCAGTGGTGTTAATGTTGCAGACTCCTAAAGTTATGACACCTTAAACAGCTCTACAGAGTGTCATTAACTATCAGATGAGAACTTTGAATTGAACTGTCAGAGCAGTGAAATTATATTTTTCTAAATGTTGATTTATCAGTCGTTTAAATGTGTATGGGTTCCCTCCCTTATGGCTTTAAAAGATTTAAACTACTTGATTTTATTTGCACTTTTGACTAATCTTTAATTTTTCCTTTCTCTAGGGAGTGATGGTTGGCATGGGACAGAAGGACTCCTATGTGGGAGATGAGGCTCAGAGCAAGAGAGGTATCCTGACCCTTAAGTATCCTATTGAGCACGGTATTGTGACCAACTGGGATGACATGGAGAAGATCTGGCATCACACTTTCTACAATGAGCTGCGTGTTGCCCCTGAGGAGCACCCTGTCCTGCTTACAGAGGCTCCCCTGAATCCCAAAGCCAACAGGGAGAAGATGACACAGGTGTGTTTTTGTGACTCATTCATATGACCCCTACTACTATTTGCCTTTTGTTCCCTCTGTTCATTTTCTTTTCCATCCATTTCCTCTCAGGCTCTCTGTCCTCTCCCATGAACTCTGTTATGAGGTTCAAAAGGTTCATCCATCTTTGCTTCTCCCTTTTCTTTCTTGCATGGTAGCTTTTCTAACACTTCTTACTAGCATTGTCCTAGTGAGTGTGAACCATATAAGCATGGTGTGCCAGGGAGGTTTCCTGCCCAGTATTGCTTCCTTAACCTTGTATTGGTTTGGATTTTGAAGTGTCTAAAGGGGGTTACTTTTATTAAACTAACTTTGCTCTTTCCTACAGATCATGTTTGAGACCTTCAACACCCCTGCCATGTATGTGGCCATCCAGGCTGTGCTCTCCCTGTATGCTTCTGGTCGTACTACTGGTATCGTGATGGACTCTGGTGATGGTGTTACCCACACCGTGCCCATCTATGAGGGTTATGCTCTTCCCCATGCCATCCTGCGTCTGGATCTGGCTGGTCGTGACCTGACAGACTACCTGATGAAGATCCTGACCGAGCGTGGCTACAGCTTCACCACCACGGCCGAGAGAGAAATTGTCCGTGACATCAAGGAGAAGCTGTGTTACGTGGCCCTGGACTTCGAGCAGGAGATGGGAACCGCTGCCTCATCTTCCTCCCTGGAGAAGAGCTATGAGCTGCCTGACGGGCAGGTCATCACCATTGGAAATGAGCGTTTCCGTTGCCCTGAGGCTCTCTTCCAGCCATCCTTCCTGGGTGAGTTTCATGCTGTGCATCTAAACTGGTTATGCTTTAACAATCCCTGTATCAACTGGTTTACTTATGATAACTAACTTGTTTTCTTTATTTAGGTATGGAATCTTGCGGTATCCACGAGACTACCTTCAACTCCATCATGAAGTGCGACGTGGACATCCGTAAGGACCTGTATGCCAACACAGTGCTGTCTGGAGGTACCACCATGTACCCTGGCATTGCTGACCGTATGCAGAAGGAGATCACCTCCCTTGCTCCTTCCACCATGAAGATCAAGGTGATGCACCATTAAATGCTTGCAAAGATGCAACAATGAGACTTAAAGTTAAGTTTGCTTGCAGTGGTTAATGATGAGCTAACATCTCTTCTCTTGTAGATCATTGCTCCCCCTGAGCGCAAATACTCCGTCTGGATCGGTGGCTCCATCTTGGCCTCCCTGTCCACCTTCCAGCAGATGTGGATCAGCAAGCAGGAGTACGATGAGTCCGGCCCATCCATCGTCCACAGGAAGTGCTTCTAAACAGAACTGTTGCCACCATTTAATGGCCATGCAGTAGGATTCAAACGAACGACCAACCTAAACCTCTCAAGATGACATCAGCATGGCTTCTGCTCTGTATGGCGCATTTGACTCAGGATGCGTAAACTGGAAAGGGAGGTAGTTGTCTTGCAGGGGGAGAAGCTTTCCCCGAGAGGACTTCAATGTACATTTCTTCTTTTAGTCATTCCAGACGTGTCTACCACTTTGCCCTCATCACAGTGGGCATACATGACCTTTGTTATAGTGTTTATGTAAATTATGTACTCGATACATTTGTTTTTCTTTTGTACTTCAGCCTTAAACTTGGCCCAGTTTGTTATTGTTGCAATGGGGAAAGCTTTACCTTTAAAAAGTGAATATCTTGCAGGACTCCCCTAGGGTATGTGATTTAGGGACGGTCCCTTGCATATGTAAGCAAGGTGTCTCTGTACACTGACAAGTAAACCCAAATAAAACGTGCACATGTAAAACCACACAGTGTCTACTGTCTTCAGTATATTGCTCTGGTTTTTTAAACTGACTGAAATGACTTAAAACTGTTTTTCATTTGACCAGCAAACTAAAATCTAATCTTGGTTTCACTTTTCCATCTGGCTCTTTTTTGGGGGGGAGGGACTGACTTCAACCTGTCATAAGGGTTTTTATTTTATATAACAATAGCCAATGGGTTTGTAGTTAAATTGCACATAGAGGCATGATTTAGTTCATAAGTAAGCATATCAGATTATTCTTAACAGTTTTTATATTTATTTGTAGTCTTAACCTTAAAGTTTGGGCCTAGTCCTGGACTAAATGTTTGAGAAGTTATAACTGAAAGCAACTTGCAATGACATATCTTAAAACATATCACTGCCATTGTTTTGTCTCTATGCAGACCAGTAATGTTTAAGGCACATTTATAAAAGGTACTTGAATGCTCTAATTGAACTAAGGCCTAATCTTATTTCAATCTAAACTCTGCCAGTGAAACCAGGTGAGGCCTAAATAGTTACAAGGTGTTTTTTTTTTTTTTTTTTTAGCAAAACTTGGCTAACTTTTTTTCTTCTATCACTGTCACAGAAAGTCAGACATACAAGGAATGTTATGATCTTTTCAATAAGGTATTGGGCAAACAGTTATGGACAATGAAACCTGAATTGAGAGCACTTATTTTTCATTGTCTCTCATGGTGGATATCTTGCCTCAACACACGTTCATAATCTTAATTTATATTATTCAGTTCACTGACTCTACCCAACTCAGATTGTGTGTAAATGTGTACATTTGAAGAACAGGCCTTTCATACGTTTCTTGTCAACACCATAAGTGAATTTACATTCTGTGGTCTTCAATCCTGCTCCTGGGGAGCCACTGTCCTGCGGAGATTAGCTCCATCCCGAATAAAACACACTTGGAGCAGCTCTTCGAGCTTTATGGGATAACGTTAGCTTGAAAATACAAAAGCCGGTGTGCTGAAGCAGAATGGGAAGAAAGAAAAAACAATGGCTTCCTAGAAGCAGAGTCGAAGACCTCTGATTTACAATATCATAATTATTGTTAGATTTGATTGTGAATTGAATACGGAAAAAATTATAATAGAAAATATGTCTATTCGGTGTTTCATATCGTTTCAAATTTAGACCACAGCCGGGGACCTTTTTACTAGTTGCTTCGTAACGGAAGTATGTACGACTCTCAAAACGTTCCGAATGTGTTACATCTTATTTCCGCTATGTGTGTGCCAATTCCTACAGTGCCAAACAGATTTTTGTTCAATGGATGAATTATACATTTACTGAGATGGCAATAATTTGTTTTTGTTTATCATTTAAGTACATGTCAAAAATAATTTCCCTAAACCGGCATGGATAATCAAATTGAAACGGTAAGTTACAATAGAGGACTGATCATTCATGCTAATAGTGATAGTTAGCTTTTACATTTTGTTGCATGCAAAGATGAATTTATTTAGACAACAGTAATGTTTTGAAACGATTCAAATTATTTGGGACACGAAGATGCAGGCTTCTTACGGGACAGATAAGCATGCAGATGTCTAAAATAACCACTTGCTAAATGTCACCATGATTACCATAGTTTCTGTCATAATACTATATTACCGACGTTTGTACTACTGCAATATAGATTTAAACACCGTAAATTATTACCAGCGTAAAAAGAATGTGTAACTAACGGTCTGAAAGTTTTCTGTCATTTTTGACATTTGTTTTGACAGTAGTGGTCACCACAGTTGTATTGTAATAACATTGGAGATATTCCGAAACTGAGCATGATGGACTTTAATGTCACATTTAGTAAAACAATGAACTAAAAAAAAAAATGTTGTTTATGTTTAATGACTCTTTCTTCTTGCTGCTCTCCAGGCTCTGTGCTGCCTAGATAGCATTTCCCAAACTTCTGTCACCATCTCAGACTTCTCAGATGAGATTCTACTGAATATCCTGCGATTCATTCCTAGTCATGACCTGATGCTCAGTGTGAGTCAAGTGTGCCGGAAACTTCAAACTCTCTGTCTGGACAAGAGCTTGAGAGCCCATGTACACTTGCATAATGAATATACGGTAAGCCTAAAAAACACACACTTTCTCTCATGAACTGGTTTAATTAGGGCAGATATAAGGGGCGTATTTTTCTAAAACCATTATACTCTATTCTATTTAACGTAACAGAACTGTTCAACAATTAGCCATCTTGTCAATTGTGTGTTATAGTGTTGTGATGCCTGATGAGGGTTCAGATTTTTTCTCCTGCCATATTCACTGACCCAACACACACAAAATTAAATTAATAAAAAAATGTTTTTTGTGTGTGTGTGACTGTAATTGTATTATTTTTAAGACAAATTTTGAGCCCTTATAATTTCTAATCCAAGACATTAATTTCCCCTCCCCTTGCAAAAACATATCTTGTTTTCTCTGATGATGTATGAGCAGGCGTGAGGTTGGGACAATAATCTCTTCCCTCCAGCAACCTGTCACTCACATGAGACTGCAGCAATTAGCAAATGACAACGATCCACTCAATTCCTGATGGACAAAATCAAGTCCAGCCTTCCGTTTTTCTCATTGGAGAAGTCACTTTTACTGATAAAATCACAATAGGGATGAAAAGATGATCACAATTTCTGTTTCATGGTGACTTTAAATGTATATTTATTTTATTTATTATTTAATGTTTATTTATTTTAAAACTGTTAAAAATAATAATTCTTAATATACATTTTTCACATAAATTGTCATTTTTCTTCATCAAATATACATAGGGGAAAAACAGTTTACAAAGAAAAATTGCAATAACAGCAATAATTATAATTTGCAATAATTATACAGGAAAGTTCAAGACTCCATTAGTTCATAAACACCTTTTCTTGGAAAATGATGATTCATAGGCAACCAAGACTATTATTTAACAATTTACAAATCACATTTGCAATTTCAACAAAAACTAATCTATGTTAGCCATCTATGTCTATGTCATCTATGATAATTTCACCTATCTAACAGGTTTTAAAAAGTTTGACAAGCAGAATTTGCAACTAAATATAACAGAAAACCAAATGTTTAAGTATGAAATGCCTGAAAATCTTACCTTTGAATTGCTTCTTATTCACAGGCAAATGACGATGCTGTGAAGCAGCTCTTGAAGAACCTTTGCAGTGACATCCAGACTTTAAACCTCAGTGGCTGCTACTGGTTGGCCGGCTCTACAGTGGATCAGGTCACCCGCTGTAAGGGTCTAGTCAGCTTGGACCTCTCAGGCTGCCGTTTGACGTCAATTCGGCTTTCGCATCTGCTGACCTCTCTTCGTTCTCTGTGCTCGCTGGCATTAGATGTGGGGCCGGGGTTCGACCTCCAGCAGCTGAGTGCAGAGGGTAAGTCAGCTTTGGCTCGCCTGCAGGAGCTCAAGCAGACATTGTTGACTCCCTCTTATGGGGTGGTGCCGTGCTGCAGTGCCCTGCGACGCCTTCACCTCTATCTGGAGGCCAGCGAGGGCTGGAGGGAAGCGGGCGGGTGTGCGCAGCTGATGGTGGGCCAGAGCAGCGTCCCGCACTATCAGAACCTGCGCTGGTTTTCCGCACGCCTCGCACCGGGTGAAGTCAATCGTACTCTGTTGGCGCTCTACTTGGCTGTTTTCAGTATGAGAGTGCCTGAGGGTCTTACAGGACTGGTGCTGTCTGTGCCAGGACCCGCTCCGCCAAGGCCGGTTGCAATGACGGCGCTAATGGAGAGCATGGCGTCAACAGTGGGAAATAGCGTCAGCGCTCTCCAGCTTCCACGTACATGGTTGGATGGTGCTATTCTAGGGCGAGTCCTAACGCATGGCTGCCCCGTTTACTTGAATGTCTCGCGCTGTTCATCTCCAGGGTTTAACCCTCTACATGTGCTGCTTAGTGCTGGTCGTGACCTCACACCCCTACGGAGTCTTAACCTGCGTGGCTGTGGCCGAGGACCTCTCGCCGAGAGCTGTGGAAAGAGCGAGGAGGAGATGGACACGGAGAGCATCAAAGCACTTACTGAATGTTGCCCGCATCTTATTCACCTTAATTTATCCGCCACGCACTACCACCATGCTTTTCCCACTGGGCGAGATGGACACTTGTGTGGCGCTTTAGGACGTCTTGCCTCCTTGTGCTCGCTGGCACTTCCGGTGTGTGCCTTGGCGCAATCCTCTCCAACACCTGTGAACAGTCAGGACTCAAACTCAGACCTCACACCAAGGTCGCTACTTCTCGGCCTTAAAAAGAGCAGCCGTGTCGGTGTGCCCACATATCGACCCTCAACAGAGGTCATCGAGGGTCAGGGTGAGGAGCAGCAGGACAGAGGCTTCTGCATTCAGCCGCTGCTTCAAGGCTGCCCGCATCTAGTGGAGCTGGAGCTGATTGGCGCAGGCTTTTCCTCGGCCATGCCACGGAATGAGCCGGCCATCCGCAAGGACCCCGTCGCATGCCCCTGGTCCTACAATGTCAGAGACAGTGAGTTAGCTGCTTTAGGAGGGATGAAAAATCTGCGCAAGCTCACCCTCGCTCACTTACCGGGAGTCCTGAAGGGGACAGGATTGATCGAGCTGCTTAAGGGGTGCAAGGACCTTCATTCGTTATCGCTGGCAAATCTCGGATCGTTAAAGGCCATGAATTACACGCAGGCCCTGCTGGAGGCTCTTTCCTACTGCACACAACTCAGGGATTTAAGGTGAACACACATGTCACTCAACACTCCATGCTCAAAATTAAGCAAAGTCTCTAAATGTAGACTTGTCTCAGCAAAAAGAAAATAACATTTCACTAGCCATGCCACAAATCATTTCATATTACAACTGCAGCTCACTAGGGGGCAGCGCCATACTGACAGGATTGCTGGATGTGTAATTTGTATTTTGTATTATTTCCTTACAATAATTTATTTTGTCTCTATGGTGACACATTATGAAATCTTAAGCCCTTTTCAGATGTAAAATTTTTCTCTTGGAGACATAAGATGATTTAAACATTTACAAGAGTTAGTCTGTGGTTGATTGCTGTCTTAAATTAAGAATGTCCGTTATTACAAGAAAAATGTGTTATTTATATATATAAAAAAAATTATATTTATATATAATATAAACTATATAAATATATATACAGTATATGTATGCAAATATTTCTTAAATATATACATGCATGTGTGTGTATTTATATATACAAAATAATTATACACAGTACACACACATATATTATGTAAACACAAACTTTTATTTTGGATGCGATTAATCGCGATTAATCTTTTGACAGCCCTAATATATATATATATATGTTTTGACCAAGTAGCCAGGTCTAATGTTTACCATAGGTAAATGATTTATGTTTTGGTCGAATTTGGAAAGATCACGAGAACAGCCTAAAAAAATCTGCGGTTATGACACTTTCACCATTATGTTTTAGACAGTCTCTTAGCTAAACGGTATCACTGACTCACAATAACATTGTCCATGATTTTGTTTCTCAGAATTTTATTTCGGTGTGCATGAAAAAATAATGTCTCCGTAATGTTAAAGTAAAATGTGACACGCAACAGTCACATAGCTTTTGTTTAGTAGACCATATGTATTGTCTTGATGCACTTGCATGGAATGTGATATTATTTTATAAGAGATGTTAATCATGCATTATTTCAAAAAAATGTATCGCTTAACTGGCTTGTAACTCATTCTGCATTTGCCGTTGGTGAGTTTTAAAGTGGACCCTGGCTAGAATGAGAACTAGGATTACTTAATCAATTATTAATATAATTTTTAGCAGAATATTTTATCCCTATAACTCCTGCATGTATTCACTGTCTGTATGTGTAAAACTGCAGGCTGGAGCAGCCGTACTTTAATGCGAATGCAGCATTTTTTGAAGAGCTCAGTCGGTGTCAGCATCTGCGGCGTGTCTGTCTGGTTTCTCGACAAGGGACCTTCCAGCCCGCCGCTGTGACGGCCTTCATGCAGAGCTGCACTGATGTCATCATGTGCCACATGTTCATGGGAGGTACCCTGGTGGCATGTAAAACACTGCAGAAAACCCTGCTGGACAGGTTAGTGTTTTAAATAATTCTTAATAGTAAAGACTTTGTTAGGGAATTCACTGTAAAAGACCCAAGGACCAGATATGATTAATAAAGACCCGGTGTCAGAAGTGCAGTCAATTTAAGACAAGAGTCAGAATTATAATAAATGAAAGAATTTTTTTACTGAAGATAGTTTGCAGTTTCATCAGCAGAAGTCAGCTTCAAGACTCACAAAGACTCACCCCCCTTACAGTTACAAAGATCACAGCAATTATACCCTTCACCAAGGTCTAAGCTACGTCATTGCTTCAGGTTGAATGATTCTGATTGGCTAAGAAATAGATAAACACACATTTTCCACACATAAACAGATAAACAGATTATGCGGCTGACACTCGGACCCTGAATTTCGGCATGTCGTGACCTTCCAGGTCGCAGATCTGGCTTTCCTGGCACCAACATGTCTAAGAAAACAATTCAGTCAATCTCCAATAATACCACTTGTTCCTTAACCTGTAACCAAGAATACTAACACATAGACAGACACACACACACACACACAGACACACAGCTTCTTCAAGGTTGGATTTGGTCGGGCTCTAACTATAAACAGGAGAGTCTTCTCAAAACATCAAGATAACATATTCTTTCTCTTAATGAGAGGACACTTTTCATCTAACAGTATGTTGTTCACTTAAATGTTCACTTAAACTATTGGTTCCAGTGACCCTTATATGTTTTAACATGTTGAAGACCTTTCTCAAACACAAAACAAGTCCATATTTCATTTCTGGAAGCCGGGCTAAATGAGCAAGCACTGTTACTGCATTCCTGGCATGGTCCAGACCCTTGTAGTCACCTCTCAAATATTTAATACAGACATTAGAGAATACATGAAAAGAACATTTCAGTAATCACACTGGTAACTTCTATAACAAAGTAAAATCTCAACTCATGTGATATTTAGAAGGAAAAATATTGATTAATTCCTTGCTCATTAGATAGGCTATACATTGATGCAGCAGTGGATTTCAGTATCCACCCCTTCAACTTAATATCTAAATAATTTCCAGACAGCAACATAGTGTCGGCCCAGATTCAGCCAACATCTGGGATCTCGTTTATAAAACGTTGCGTAGGATCCTTACTAAAATTGTACGTGCGCCTGAAAGCCAAAAATGGCGTATGCTAAAAAATATTCAGACTTATAAAACCGTGTGTACGCCAGAACCTGTGCAGAATTCTCTTTATAAATCCCAGTCTGTGGAAGATTGTGCGCACATGCGTCTCCACCCCGAAATAACCATATATGAAGCTTACAACGCCTAGTTTTACAATGCAGATTCATCTTCTGCATATCATTTGCATATGCATATTCATCCACGTGATACCACATTTAACAGTACAAGACATTAGGAAAATATGAGATACGGATGTGCCGTCACATTACATTGATAAAAATCATTTAGTAGCCTATCCTTGCCTTGTTTTTGAATAAATAAATCAAATAGTATAAAATACATTTCAGAGAAAATTTTCCACTGTTTTCTCAATCTTTTCCACTGCCCAAATAGTATTTTTAATTGATTTATATTTTTAATGGAAACAGATAGGCCTGTGTTGTGCATTATTTCCACGAAAATATTTTCTCAGACAATCTGCTATTATCATGGTAAGCAATTCTCTCTGTAGTTTAAACATTAAAACACAGCATGCCACAGGAAAAGTGTTCAAAAGCATTGCGTCCACTACAAATATTTCTACTGATTGAATATTAAAAAATGTTGTAACTTCTCAGTAATGATTTCATGTAATTTATGTGTTTAACTCCATTAATGAGAATGGCATATTTAGTCTAAATGTTTATATCAGGAGTAAAACATAGTTTAAATCATTCTTTTATTTATTTAAAGTTTTATTGTGAACATGCACTGTATTGCAATGATAAGGACTCATGATGAAGATTTATGAAGTTTGTCTCCAAACTGTTCCGTCTCCAAAATGTTCGTACGCATGGGTCAGACTGTCAGAGTTTGCGTGCAGGTGCGCAAATTTTCCCGTCAAATTTGTTTTTATAAATCACAACTTATTCGTCGGAAGTTGCGTACGCCTCTTTCAGGGCCTGTTTTGCGCGTACGCACCGGTTATAAATGAGGCCCCTGGTGTGTTGAATCCACGTGTACCAGATGTGGGCCGGATGGGGCTGACACTATTGCTGTCTGGGTTGATATACATGAAGTAACCTGGTGTACATCGAATATTCCCCTGTTCGTTCTTTTCCCCCTGCAGTTTTTCAACATCTCGTCCAGCCCTTAGTGTGGTGATTTACCCTTTACTGCACGAGGACCTGGCCCATGTGATCAGAGGAATGCCACTTTGCCACCTGGACGAGATCACGCTTTTCAAAAGCCGCGTCGCTGAAGAGCCTGTGAAACAACAGCTGTGACTGAAGCAAAATCTGAAAACAGAAATTATGTGGTGGATTAACCTGGGCAATGCTTGATCTGTGCTATTTTATGAGAGAGAACTTAAGCATTGTAGGGACTTTCTTTTGATAAGTAAATATTAGCAATCTGGAGGATTCCAGAAAAAAACATTTGTTTTGACTTGAGAGATCATTGAGCTAAGAGGACAATCACAACTTTAAATAAGGTCATCATTTTCCAATAAAGAGCTGCTATGAACAAACTCCTTAACAGGTTGAAATGTCATCTTAAAACCTTAAAAATAAAGCATTGATAAATACATTTTCTGATGTGTTCTGGAACTTGTTATACATTTTTGGAATCTAAACATTTCGTTTATGGTAAATTAAATTATACATTTTGGCTTCATGTTTTATCATCAAAGTTTTAGTGTGTGGTCCGGGTCAAGAGTTCATTGAACCAGTGGCTGTGGTTTTATGCTCATAACTTCTGCAAATGTCTGATTGTGTAAAAAAAGTAAGGTGTTCTTAGAAAAAGTAATTAATAAGCATATTCTCTAGAATCTGGGAGTATCCTCACAGTTCTGTTTTTTTCCTTCCTTTTTTTTAAATGAAAATAAAAATGAAAACAAAAAATGGAATCAAACAAATTTTTTTACCAGAACATAAACAAAGTGAAAGTTAAATTGTAATGTTAAAGTTAAAAAAGAATGTAATATTTTAATTTGGCAGTCACCAATCATGAATTCAAACAGGACGACTTATGCAAATGTGAATGTTGACATCCAACATGAGTGATATGCCCCTGTTCAGCTGGCAAGTCATTTTTACCCAATGCCACCAGTCCGCACCACAACCCACTGGCATTTTACACACGATATGCTAGAGCGGCATTTAGAGCTCAGGAGTTTTTGTGAAGATGTTACCAACCTTTAAAAAACTATATTAATGCAATGTTTCCCACAGGAAATGTGTAAGTTCGATCCCTGAACTTCAGGGGTCGCAGTCAAAAGTGTGCCATATGATGCAAAATGCTTGCAAACTTTTGCTGACAAATAAACAAGATTATGCAGGTAACACAGAGAGAAAGTATACATTATTTATTTACACATACCGACATTCTAACAATGCGAATCAGTTTGAAAATTGGCAAACTTAGTCTTCAAATTCACAAATCTGGTGCACTTTGAAAACAAAATTAAGAGCTCCAACCCCTTTTAAGTGGCCAAACACTTTTTTTTGTTCTTTTTTTTTTGGCCTGGTTTCACAGACAGGGCTTAGATTTAGCCAGGATTACACCTTAGTTCAATTAGGACATTTAAGTGGCTTTTATAAACGTGCCTTAGAAAAAAAAACATTACTGGTGTGCTTCTTGAGACAAAACAATGACACTGACATATTTTAAGATGTCAGTGCAATTTGCTCTCAGTTAAAACAGCTCAAACATGCATTTTATCTGGAACTAGCTTAAGCCTTGTCTGTGAAACAATCAAATTATCTCTTTTACAAGAGAGATCTGGTCAAGGTAGCAGCCATGAAAGCTAGCAATTAAAATATAACATATGCAACATGTATTTTAACACAGAAACATTTTATTTCGGCGCCGATAGCCTCGGGGGCAAGTGCGCCGACATGTAGCGTTGTTGCGCTTCGGGTGACCCGAGTTCGAGTCCCGGCTCGTGGACCTTTCCTGATACCTTCCTCCCTCTCTTCCATCTCACTTCTTGTCTAGCTACTGTCCTATCCAATAAAAGGCAAACACGCCAAAAACAAAAAAACATTTACATTAAATAATCACGTCTCCTTCACCACATTCTTTATGATTACCTTAAATTCATCAGTAGATATAGTGTATTCAAATGTATATGCTAATTATTCCATTTTCAAGGTACATAATAGGAAAATAAAAAGTAAAAAAGTAGCTTTCAAGTTTTTTCCTGGCATTTAAAGTGAAACCAGATTTATTTCAAAAATAAAAGCCAATCTTTATTTTGAGCTTCCTAATGTACCAATATGCACTTTAAATGAAAGCTTATCATCTATCCATACAGCCAAGTCACTGTAAAAAAAAAATCAGCTAAAATTACGGTAAAAACTGGCAGCTGGTTGCCAGAAATCTATACCGTAAAAAATACGGAAGCAACATTTTAGGTTTTATAGACTTAACTTAAATTTACAGTAAAAAAATGCATGTCATTATCTGAAATAATGTTAATTTACCAACATATTGAAGTATTAATATCTGTTTTGTACCACTGTAATACACTGAGATCCACCAATCACAGTGGTGAAAATAGTCACATGATGAATCAAAACTCAACACAAGCAGCTTTCTCACAAGAAAGTTAATACTAATATATAGAAGCTGCACAGTGTCATTCACACAAACAATAAACACCATCATGGTAACACACATTACATTTTAAAAATGCATTTAACAACATTAAATGTATAAAACTATGGGTTCAGCATTTTTATAAAGCTAACGCATGCTGAACTGCACTGACCACTGAGCTGAGTGGTTTTAGTTTCCTTTTTATTTTTGCTGAGTTATTAAATTAAATGGTTGAGAAAGCACATTAACTCAATGGAGAGGGTATATAAATGTTAGTAAAAAAAGAGGAAATTATAGATGAGAAGGAGAAGGACGAGTGAAAAGGTTCATGTGAAAAACAACACATTCTATTAGAGTGGTGAGTAACAGTTTTTGACTGCATTTCACATTTGAATTGTTATTTGTTATGCTATTTTAAGTTCTGTTTTTTTATTGAGTTTGATTTTGTTTGTTAGACCTGTTATGTGATCTTCATTTTTGCTACCATTTTATGTAAACAGTCCAACAACTGATTATTTACACACACACACACACACACAAATGTTTATGGAATATTGGCTTACGTGAGATCAGGGTTATGGATTATCTCAGTAAATATAAGGTTTTGAGTTAAAATTATATAGTTGTAATACTTTTGTCCATCAATCTAGTTTTTCTAATAGCAGCTGGGTAAACAAATCATCGCAATAAAAACAGACGAGTATACATTCAAGCAAGTGTCAGCTATATAATGATGATAGATTTGAACCAAAATATTTGCCTGCAATCAAGTTGTAACCAAAAGTTCAATGCAATTTTTTCTTGGGCAGTAACAGTGGAAATTAATTTTTGTAGGCAAGAATTTTATTTCTGTTCCTATATATATATATAAAAAAATCTACCCTGCTATGTTGAATGAATCATATATGAATGAATGAATGAATGAATGAGGCATTTACTGTATATAGTGCTTTCATATGTACTACTGTACACCCAAAGTGCTTTATAATCATACCAGGGGATCTCTCCTCAACCACCACCAGTAATACACCACTTAAAACCACTTAAGGGTTTACGAACTGCAAAACACAAAAGGACAGACATTGAACCTCAAGTAAGTGATATAGTTTTCTAAAACATTTCTTAATTTGTTTATTTTATTTGTTTGTTACATTGACTTTTCTCCGTATTGTTTACAAGGACTGTTCGTCTTTTTGACATAAAAAAAATTGTCCATAAGGAAGTTTTATGATTTGCATTTAAAATTGACAGTCTAGTCTTCACAATAATTCTAATTTCAGTCAATTTTTGACCTTAGCATGCATTGTATTTTGTATTGACTTTTATTGTCCGCTGTTGGGAAAATCTGTTTCAGTGTTTCAATATACATGGCATTCACACATAAACAATCAATGGACACAAATATAAAATCACCAATATAATCCACCCATACTTATCCCTGAGACCTGGACACTCTTTTTTATATTATTCTGCAAAAATTAATAAAAAATTAATAATAAAAGATTATGATGCTTTGCATGGTATGTAACAGGATTTTTTATGTACTCTTCTGATATAACTTCCTGCAACTTGGCTGGTAGTAAAGAAAAGCGCGAGTAAAACAAACAATTAAATTAAAGGCATGCAGTTGGACACACAAGTGATGCTTACAACTTACCAACAAAGTTCTCCATGGACATAGACGTGCGAAGAATAATTTTGATGCCATGGGAAATACATAATGCAAAGCCTGAAGACATACAAAAGCCTCAACACTTTATCTGTTAGACAACACTATCAATACAATATAGACAGATCTAAAGCATCACCACTGTACATCGTATACTAATTTATACCACAGAATCCAGAAAAATACATGGAGAAATATTAATCACATCTATGCATTTCTTTTGCATTTAATCTTTTCAGAAAATTACCAGTAGGCTAGTTATGAAATCTTATTAGAGTATAAAACTAATTCTGGAACAATTTCAACCGAAACCACCAGAGGAAAAATACATTAACAAGAAGAGTTTATGCTACGACATTTCACAGACAGGGCTTATGATAACAGATTAGGCCCTAGTTCAATTAGGAAATTTACGTAGCTTTTATTAACATGATTTAGAAAAACATTACTGGTGTGCATCTTGAGACAAAACAATAACACTGACATATTTTAAGATATGTCAGTATTTGTTGCTTTCAGTTAAAACAGCTCAAACTTGCGTTTTAGTCTGGAACTATCTTAAGCCTTGTCTTACATGTGCTATACGCAGTGAGTGTGGTTGTTTAACCTTCACTTTATGAAATCCATATCAGAGACAGTATAAAGCGGAGACAAATGACTCAGGAAGTCAGTTGGATTTTGGTAAATAGAGCCACAATATTTTGTGATATTCTGTAACAAATATCAGATGAAGAGTTCAGATGCAAAAGCCTCTAAGTGCCATCTGAAATTTCCTTCTAGAATGATCATTTTTATAAAGTTTGTATATTTAAGTTCAGTAATTTCACTTAAATGACAATTAATAGGTAATTTGCATTGCCATTTAAGTGAAATTATTGAACTTAAATATACGAGCTTGATAAAAATGATCATTCTAGAAGAAAATTTCAGATGACACTTAGAGGTTTTTGCATCTGAACTCTTCATGTGCATGTTAAGTGGACTAATGACATTTTTTTAAATATATATTGTAGCCATAGGGAAATATGCAAAGAATAAGTTTGTGAGCCTTTAGAGTACTGTAGTATTTGTAGAGCTGCCTATGGCCTTTACGTTTTATTATTTATTGAGTATTTAATAGTAGACGTTTATTTACACGGATGGTTTCTTACATTCCTGATTATTGTCTCTTCGTTGATAATAGTTTGATGATTGACTTGTACTGCTATAAATTTGAGGTATTTATAAGGTTCTATCAGAAATGTTTTGTCAAAATTGAGTTATTCACATATTCTTATTCTGTGGCAACTTTAGATTACGAGATGTTTTTTTTTTTTTATGTGTTTTCTTTTTCATTTTTTTAATTTTTCATAAATTTTTTTTCAACTTTTTAATTAGAAAACAAAAAGGGTCGATCTACAAAGTCAAATGAAATGCAAAAAAAACGTTTAAGCTCAATACCTCAAAACTTCTCAAAATGCAGATAGCTTATAATTCCAAGGTGGCGAAGTGTTTATTTGTTATTTAAATATTACACAATAAACGCTATCATAAAAGAATAATAATTAAAAAAAAAAATCACATGTGGTTGTTCTTGCAGAGATCTTGATAATTCATCATCTCATCCTCTTCATCATGGCGCTGGTTCTACATGTGCTGATGCTGTCGCTTCTCTCCGGTGGTTCGGCCAGAGTTGTGACAGATTTTGAGCAGGAATGTAATCAAAGGTTTGCAGGTGGAAAATCACCAACAACATTTCCTGGACCATCACAGTATGAGCAGATCTGCCAAACTCTAAATGGTGTTGTTTATTATGCCACATATTATGATACCAACAACAAGATCCCAGTGTACTCAGCCTACAGGTTTAATGGGAAAATGGACTGCACAAGAAAAAACAATTGGTACATTGAACCTCAAGTAAGTGAAATATTACTCTAATTCTATTAAAGGTGATATATCCTGTTATTGTTCAGTATTTGTAGTTTGTAGTTGGTTGTAAGAATGGTTTTCCATGTGTGGATAGAGTCTTTTCAAATTTACTGACAACAGTACGGTAATTAAAGTGATACCAGAAATATGACCTTTCTATTAATAAAAAACAACCCAGCATATAATAAAATATTAAAGCAAGTAACAAGACTTTTTTTCTAGCAGACCATTTCACAAAATGAAGTTTGTTTAGTCTCACATTATAAATCAGCATATAAACCATTGAAGACAAAAAGTATTAAGATATTTCTGTATGTAAAACATGTCAGATTAAGCAGCAACTGCTCATTTTAAGAGTGCAATTTTTATGATGAGGCAGGAATGAAGCGGAGAGCGAATCCATATGCAAACATTACTTTAATAAAACAAACAGGAAATCCAGGCAGACAACAGAACTCACAGAAACAGCTACAACGACCGACAAACAACAATTGAAGCACAGAGGTTTAAATACAAACGCAAACAAGATAACAAGGGGGCGTGGTAAATAAGAAACACCTGGGGAGACTAATCAACATAACGGGGAACTGCTAAACACGGGACAAGACAGAGGAACACAGACATGAATCATTACAATAATGAACAATCTGCAGCAAAAGCTTATACTTGGAAAGTATATTTCCAAGCCAGCTTAATCCGTCTCAAGCAATCATTTTATGAATATAGAGAGAAGTCAGGCAGACTTTTAGCTTGGCAGATTAAACAACTACAATCGAGTAAAGCAATAAATAGCATTTACACAACAGCTGGAAATCTGACATCAGATTCGGTAGAGATTAATGAAAATTTCACCAAGTATTTCCAATCGTTATATACTGCAGAATCTACAGGTCTAGAGTTGGTCTACAGGTAAATGCTATAGTGAAGATGAAGAGTGGTAAAGCAGCTGGCCCTGATGGGATACCTATTGATATATACAAAACCTTTAATGATAAATTAGTGATTCCGCTAAATGTATAAAGAGTCTCTACTCGAGGGCTGCCTTCCCCCTTCTCTTAGAGATGCGTTTATAACACTCATCCCCAAACCTGATAAGCCCCAAGACAGATGTGAATCATATAGACCGATTTCTTTAATGAACTCTGATGCCAAAGTTATAGCCAACGTTTTAGCCCTTCGATTGGCAGATAATTGACCTTCCCTAATAGGAATTGACCAAAATGGTTTTGTCCGAAATAGACAGGCCTTCCATAATATCAGGCAAGTACTTAATATTGTTTATGAGAAGGACGGCTCTACAGATGCATGTATTTTGTCGTTAGATGCAGAAAAAGCATTTGACAGAGTCGAGTGGTCTTATTTATTTGATGTACTCGGACGTTTTGGATGTGGTCAGAACTTTTACCTGTGGGTAAAGATTTTACACCATAGCCCGACAGCAGAGGTCATTACAAATAATTTAATTTATACCGCGGGACTCACCAGGGTTGTCCACTCTCACCGTTATTATTGGTAATGGCCCTGGATCCCCTGGCAATTGCGATTAGTCCGTGCCCAGGTAAAAAGAAAAAACTTGTGTCCAAGCACAAACATTATCGATCAACGCTCGTTTTAAACTGATCCAATATAACTGGATAATGAGAACATACATAACACCTGAAAAGTTGAATAAATTCAATCCAAATATTTCAGATATCTGTGGAAAATGTACAACTCATAAGGGAACATTATTTCATTGTATTTGTCAATGTGAGCGCTTACAATCCTTTTGGAAAGAAGTAATTGGTGTATTATCTAAAATTATTGTTAAAGAAATCCCTGTTTGCCCTAAAATCTGTATTCTTGGTCTTCTTCCACCTGCCTTATCTTTGAAAATACATGAGCAGAAGCTTGTAAAGCTGTGTAACACCAGATTGGTGCCAATTATTGTCATGTCTGCATTGTAATGCACAACTTTGCCTCTCCTTGTTGTAAAACAACGTGCCTCCAAACAACTTTAGCCAATGTAACCACCTATGTCAGTGTTGCTTTACGAATACTATAGCATATCGGATTATCAAAAATTGTTAAGTGTGTGCGTTTGTGTGTTGTCATGTAGGCTAAAGACTGATTGTCTTGGCTTGCATCCATGAAATATTGTACTGTTATAGGCCTACTTCATATTGAGAAAATTTAGACCGGTATTGCGCAACAATCGGGAGATGGGGACCCCCCCGAATATTGACGGGTATTTCACACACTGCCGAGGACCAATTTGCATATTTATGGTTCTGCATGTACTAAATGAAGCAAGGTAGACTAGAGTTTAATATGTATTTTTGATTATCAAAGATGAGTTTTAAAAGATAAAATTATTGACAGTAGGGGGACTTTAAGTATTATGCTTTTGTTCTTATTATTCAACTGATTCAATATTGCAGCTTGATGATGTGACAGCAGGATCAGACATGGCATCTGAGGGGTCTGTGACTGTGAAAAAACGTGGAGTCCATCAAGCTCTCAATGAAGATTATGACAACTCTGGGTACGACAAAGGTCATCTAGCACCAGTCTCACAGGCAGGATCACAGAGCTGTTCTGACGCCACCTTCACTCTCACTAATGCTGCTCCACAAAACCCCTCTTTTAATCGAGGTCAGTGGAGGGTACTAGAAGCAAAAATTGCGGGTGATCTATCTAACCAATGTCTACCAAAGTATACTGTTTACATTGTAACAGGGGTGACACCAGGTACAAGTAAAATAAAAAATAGAGTGAATGTGCCTAATTATTTCTGGACTGCATACTGCTGCTTAGACAACAATAACAAATGTCAAATCTCAAGAGGATTTATTGGAGAGAACAAGAACATCCCTCCCCGGGAGATAACTGTAAAAGTTTTAGAGACAGAGTTAGCAAAACATTATAATGTCAGTTCTTTTAAGGTGTTTCATAGCTCTACAGTACCCCCATTGGCAAAGAAACAACAAAGTAAAGCATTCAAAATAAATGTAACGTGTTGTCAGTTTTGGTTTCGTTTTCTCTGTGTTTTGTTCCTGTTGTACCTGCCTAGTTAGTTTCCCTGGTTATTAATTATCTCTACACCTGTTCTGTTTCAGTCAATCATCCTCTGTGTTTTTAAGCCCTCAGTCTCCTGTGCTTCATTGTCTGGTATCGTCTTACGATTAACATGGTTGTGTTTGTTTATTTTTGTATTCCCTGTTGGATTTATTAAAGACTATTTTTGTTCATTACTCCTTCGTCGTGTGCTTCTCTACAGCGAAACCGTGACAATAAAGCTTTGATCTATTGTCTGAAAGAGAAAGGGAACTCGCACTGTGTCAATGACGCTATTGGGGTACGGCTCAGTGTGACTTTTTTTTTTTTTTCTTACAATAAAAAGTATTTTTATTAATCAGTTATTACAAAGAAAATACAGGCGTGGAAGGCTCAGCACAAATAAAGAAATAATGAAAATGATAATAATAATAAATAAGGAAAAGAAAGAAAAAAGAAACTTAAAACAGATTATTATACAATTGTATTGCACTTCGATTTTCCTTTTTAGTGAGGGCATTTGAGAAGTAAAAAATGAACAAAATTCTACATATATGTATAAAGTATTTTGCCAACAATATAATGTTATTAATCAAATCAAATAACATACAACAATCATTGGTTGTCCCATACATTATATTTTGTAAGGTGAAAGTGAAACTGTTAGCCACCACATCTTTTTCTATCAGCCAGTCCTGTAATGTTCTTCAAAAAGAATAAGAGAAGTTACATTATATATATATACACTCACCTAAAGGATTATTAGGAACACCATACTAATACTGTGTTTGACCCCCCTTTCGCCTTCAGAACTGCCTTAATTCTACGTGGCATTGATTCAACAAGGTGCTGAAAGCATTCTTTAGAAATGTTGGCCCATATTGATAGGATAGCATCTTGCAGTTGATGGAGATTTGTGGGATGCACATCCAGGGCACGAAGCTCCCGTTCCACCACATCCCAAAGATGCTCTATTGGGTTGAGATCTGGTGACTGTGGGGGCCAATTTAGTACAGTGAACTCATTGTCATGTTCAAGAAACCATGTTGAAATGATTCGAGCTTTGTGACATGGTGCATTATCCTGCTGGAAGTAGCCATCAGAGGATGGGTACATGGTGGTCATAAAGGGATGGACATGGTCAGAAACAATGCTCAGGTAGGCCGTGGCATTTAAACGATGCCCAATTGGCACTAAGGGGCCTAAAGTGTGCCAAGAAAACATCCCCCACACCATTACACCACCACCACCACCAGCCTGCACAGCGGTAACAAGGCATGATGGATCCATGTTCTCATTCTGTTTACGCCAAATTCTGACTCTACCATCTGAATGTCTCAACAGAAATCGAGACTCATCAGACCAGGCAATATTTTTCCAGTCTTCAACTGTCCAATTTTGGTGAGCTCGTGCAAATTGTAGCCTCTTTTTCCTATTTGTAGAGGAGATGAGTGGTACCCGGTGGGGTCTTCTGCTGTTGTAGCCCATCCGCCTCAAGGTTGTAACGAGTGGTTATTTCAGTCAAAGTTGCTCTTCTATCAGCTTGAATCAGTCGGCCCATTCTCATCTGACCTCTAGCATCAACAAGGCATTTTCGCCCACAGGACTGCCGCATACTGGATGTTTTTCCTTTTTCACACCATTCTTTGTAAACCCTAGAAATGGTTGTGCATGAAAATCCCAGTAACTGAGCAGATTGTGAAATACTCAGACCGGCCCGTCTGGCACCAACAACCATGCCACACTCAAAATTGCTTAAATCACCTTTCTTTCCCATTCTGACATTCAGTTTGGAGTTCAGGAGATTGTCTTGACCAGGACCACACCCCTAAATGCATTGAAGCAACTGCCATGTGATTGGTTGATTAGATAATTGCATTAATGAGAAATTGAACAGGTGTTGCTAATAATCCTTTAGGTGAGTGTGTATATATATATATGTATGTTCTGTATCTTCAGAGAGACAATTGCAAAGATGACAAGGCAGAATTTCAAAATTACATTGTAAATTCAGAAATTTATTAGAAGGATATATGGCATTTAAAATCTTAAAGTGTGTCTCTTTTGCTTTGGGGGGAAGAGGAAATTTTACATAAGATGTTCTAAAATATTTTACAGTATCTTTTTACAGTATCTAATCAAATGTATGATCTAATTTATTTCTTAAAATTTGACAGGGGATGCAAGATTGGATGATAACTTGTCTTATGTATTTGTTACTGCAAACTAGTTTATTTTCAAATTCAATATCACCAACATATAGCTAGGACTGCCATAATTTTTGAGTATGATAAGGAACACTTCATTAACATTTTTATACCAGAGGGTATTGCATTAATAACTGTAAAAAAACTGTTTTGGATGATAGGCAAGTCCGTGTTTTAAAGTGTAGGCATTGTAATCCAAGATGTTACCATTCTCATCCATAAGGACGCCTCAGCGTGACTGATGACTGAAGTACTGTATAATCACGGCAACCGTATTGGCCGGCGACAGCCATGACGTCACCTGTTAGTGCGACCAGGAAGTATAAGAGTGCGGCTAGAGAACATGTCATTCTTTTTTTGTCTTAAGCAGGGACTGATTTGCTGTTACTGTCAAATAAGAATCATGGAGACAAATGCTTCAGGATGTGTGCCGACCAAAAAAAAAATTTGTATATCGTTCCCCAATAGCGTCATCGATGCAGTGCGAGTTCCCTTTTCAAACTAGTAGGGATAACTGCAGGCTGGTGCAATGGGCGTGCCAAAAGGTAGGAAAGGGATGGGGTGTGCCATCAGGGGGGTAATCTATCAGCCGGAAACTGAAGCTTCCCCGGGGGCCGCCAGCGAATAACTTTACATCTGAGGCGTTTAAAGACCATTTGTCCATTATTTATTTCTAAAGAAACACGAACATGTATAAAAGGCTCCATTACCTTGTATCAAAAGTTTCTCCTGCTCCTAGCTCATGGACAGCTCCTACTCACACTCTCCGTCTCTGCAAGATTCGGAAGGGAATGATTCAGATTTCTCTTGGCACAGCTACTAGAAGACAGACAGTTTGCTCACGTCACATCTACGTCGTCAAGCTCAGTTTGAGTCTGCGCAGTACGCTCAGCCATCAGGAAGAGAGTGCTTCTAATTGACTTCACTTTTCTCCGTTGAATCCAATGGGGTCGCTGTGTCCATTTCTTTTACTGTCTATGGGTGCCATAAGGTCTTTACAATTGGATGTGAAAGCTTCCTGTTCTGCATAAAAGCGAGCCATAAGCTTAATCACCATTGGCCAACAAATAATTATATAAGACCAAATACCTTTCTTTCACTGTTAAAATAGCAATAATGATATTGAGAATATTACATTCGAATGTACGTTACCTTCGGAACTTCTGCATGACGCGGGTTATCACAGTCATTCAAATAAATCATAAAAAACTAATTACAATTATTTATTTTAAAGATAAAAAATGTCTCCTGACACTATTAGAGTCATATGGAAGCCCTGAACCGCAAGGTGAGAAAAAAAATAAAGAAAACTTATCTCGTTATTTCGACTTAATAAGTCGTTATTTCGACATAATATCTCGTTATTTCGACATAATATCTCGTTATTTCGACATAATATCTCGTTATTTCGACTTAATAAGTCGTTATTTCGACATAAATATCTCGTTATTACGACATAATAAGTCGTTATTTCGACATAATATCTCGTTATTTCGACATAATATCTCGTTATTACGACATAATAAGTCGTTATTTCGACATAATATCTCGTTATTTCGACATAATATCTCGTTATTACGACATAATAAGTCGTTATTTCGACATAATATCTCGTTATTTCGACATAAATATCTCGTTATTTCGACATAATAAGGGGACATTCTAATATGCATTAAGCTACATTTAGCGTTCTTATAATGAGTTTCTATGGGAGGAAAATGCTTAACGTCAAATTAAACGCTTTGCGTTCATATTCTGGACTTATCTGATTTTTGTAGTTGCCTATAGCCTACTTTATTATGATTTTAGTATCATATTGATTAATAAATGCACGCACAATTATCCGTGAACTTGATAAATGTTGCAGATATGTTTTAGGCTACTATCCACAAACAAATTGCTTTCAATTATGTGTGCAAAATTCAGAATTCAACGAATGCAGTGCAACAACAACAACAATAATAGTTAAATTAATATTAGTATTATTAATAATAATAATAATAAAGGTCGCAGTAGTGCTAGGCTAAGGCAGTGCAAGCCAAGTCAAGTAAAACAGAGTTTCTTTGCGTTCATAGTCTGGACTTATCTGATTTTTTTGTAGTATACTTTATTATGATTTTAGTGTCATATTGATTAAGAAATGCACGCACAATTATCCTTGAACTTGATAAATGTTGCAGATATTTTAGGCTACCCATAAACAAATTGCTTTCAAATGTGCAAAATTCAGAATTCAACGAATGTGCAGCGATTTGTACAAATAGAGACATTTTTGTGTATAAAAGACATTTTTTTGTTTTATTTTGTATTAGTGATTATAATTTGCGCGTCCATTTATTGACGTCTGAGTCGATCTCATTTGAGTGTATTCGGCAATTTGCTTAACGTGGAATTAAACGCGTATATTCTGAGCTCATCAGATTTTGTTGTGCATATACTTTATTAGTATGATTATTTACTGTGTTTGGTCTGTTAGTAAATATGTTAAGATTTGTATTCATTTCGATATGCCACTAGAGGGCAGAATAAGACCGGGAATTATAGAATGCATTGTAGTTATGTTGACCTACTGTTTTCATAACACTGGATATTCTACTAATTTATACTTTTCTAAAACGTTGCATATTAATGGCAATTAACTTTGGCAATTACACTAATAATAATAAAAATTATAACAGCCGCAGTAGTGGTATAAGGCAGTGCAAGCCAAGTAAAACATAGTTTCTGATCTGGCCAATAATGACCAAGCATGAAGCAAAATAGGCTATCTGCGATTGAGTTGTGTAAAGTTAACAAATAAACCAAATCTAGATAAACTATAAAGCTGGCTGAAAGAGCAATACTGACAACAAAACTAGCACAAAACTATGTGTAATTGCCAAATGTTAAACAGTTTGAGAATTCATGAGTAGGCCTACGGTTTATAAACTGAGCGGACGGGATGGGTACTTTTCAATCAACATCTCTACTACATTCATAATCTGGACACCTGTTGGGTACGCACTGCTCAGTGTAACGAAATATTGTCTCTGCTAGTGTCTCAAGGACACTTCTCTTCACTTCA
The DNA here is from genome assembly GCF_949319135.1 of Squalius cephalus. Classification (NCBI taxonomy): domain Eukaryota; kingdom Metazoa; phylum Chordata; class Actinopteri; order Cypriniformes; family Leuciscidae; genus Squalius; species Squalius cephalus. The sequence continues at coordinate 56,978,773 of NC_137123.1, forward strand.
AAATCTTTTGTTTATTTGTGATAATCTTAGCACTTTATTATTATTGTCTAACCTGTATTATGACTGATATTTGACGAATTGCCTTGTTCCTTTTTTTGTAAGTTTTGGACAAAAGCGTCATCTAAATATGTAGCCTAAAATGTTATTATTAATATTTGAGTTTATAACTATAAATGAGTTAACTTAAGACAGTAATATGTTTATCATAAAATAGTTTATGAATGCTATATTTGTTAGCAAAAATTATGCAAAAAATATAGGCCTATTTTATCCAAAACTGTAAAAGCGTTTATAAAAATAAAGCATTGATAAATCATATTATTAAATTATATTATGACAAACATATTACTCTATTACTAAGTGAACTCATTTATAGTTATAAACTCTAATAATAATAATAATTATTATTATTATTATTACATTTTAGGCGTGGAGGCGCCGGCGAGATCACTTGCATCTTCCTATCAATAGTGGAATTCTGGACTTATCATGCAGTGTGCGCTCCACAATAATGGTGGAATATGTTGGAATAGACGATTTAATATGAATGATGGGCGTCAAAATCTTGTGCTTATTTGTTATAATCTTAGGACTTTATTATTATTGTCTAACCTGTATTATGATATTTGACGAATTGCTTTGTTCCTTTTTTGTACGTTTTGGACAAAAGCGTCTTCTAAATATGTAGACTAAAATGTAATAATAATAATAATAATTATTATTATTATTATTAGAGTTTATAACTATAAATGAGTTCACTTAGTAATAGAGTATATGTTTGTCATAATATAATTTAATAATATGATTTATCAATGCTTTATTTTTATAAACGCTTTTACAGTTTTGGATAAAATAGGCCTATATTTTTTGCATAATTTTTGCTAACAAATATAGCATTCATAAACTATTTTATGATAAACATATTACTGTCTTAAGTTAACTCATTTATAGTTATAAACTCAAATATTAATAATAACATTTTAGGCTACATATTTAGATGACGCTTTTGTCCAAAACTTACAAAAAAAGGAACAAGGCAATTCGTCAAATATCAGTCATAATACAGGTTAGACAATAATAATAAAGTGCTAAGATTATCACAAATAAACAAAATATTTTGAAGTGAAGAGAAGTGTCCTTGAGACACTAGCAGAGACAATATTTCGTTACACTGCGCAGTGCGTACCCAACAGGTGTCCAGATTATGAATGTAGTAGAGATGTTGATTGAAAAGTACCCATCCTGTCCGCTCAGTTTATAAACCGTAGGCCTACTCATGAATTCTCAAACTGTTTAACATTTGGCAATTACACATAGTTTTGTGCTAGTTTTGTTGTCAGTATTGGTATTGCTCTTTCAGCCAGCTTTATAGTTTATCTAGATTTGGTTTATTTGTTAACTTTACACAACTCAATCGCAGATAGCCTATTTTGCAGATCAGAAACTATGTTTTACTTGACTTGGCTTGCACTGCCTTATAGGCCTACCACTACTGCGGCTGTTATCATTTTTATTATTATTAGTGTAATTGCCAAAGTTAATTGCCATTAATATGCAACGTTTTAGAAAAGTATAAATTAGTAGAATATCCAGTGTTATGAAAACAGTAGGTAAACATAACTACAATGCATTCTATAATTCCCGGTCTTATTCTGCCCTCTAGTGGCATATCGAAATGAATACAAACCTTAACATATTTACTAACAGACCAAACACAGTAAATAATCATACTAATAAAGTATATGCACAACAAAATCTGATGAGCTCAGAATATACGCGTTTAATTCCACGTTAAGCAAATTGCCGAACACTCAAATGAGATCGACTCAGACGTCAATAAATGGACGCGCAAATTATAATCACTAATACAAAATAAAACAAAAATGTTTTTTATACACAAAAATGTCTCTATTTGTACAAATTGCTGCACATTCGTTGAATTCTGAATTTTGCACATTTGAAAGCAATTTGTTTATGGGTAGCCTAAAATATCTGCAACATTTATCAAGTTCAAGGATAATTGTGCGTGCATTTCTTAATCAATATGATACTAAAATCATAATAAAGTATACTACAAAAAAATCAGATAAGTCCAGACTATGAACGCAAAGAAACTCTGTTTTACTTGACTTGGCTTGCACTGCCTTAGCCTAGCACTACTGCGACTATTATTATTATTATTATTATTAATAATACTAATATTAATTTAACTATTATTGTTGTTGTTGCACTGCATTCGTTAAATTCTGAATTTTGCACACATAATTGAAAGCAATTTGTTTGTGGATAGTAGCCTAAAACATATCTGCAACATTTATCAAGTTCACGGATAATTGTGCGTGCATTTATTAATCAATATGATACTAAAATCATAATAAAGTAGGCTATAGGCTACTACAAAAATCAGATAAGTCCAGAAATATGAACGCAAAGCGTTTAATTTGACGTTAAGCATTTTCCTCCCATAGAAACTCATTATAAGAACGCTAAATGTAGCTTAATGCATATTAGAATGTCCCCTTATTATGTCGAAATAACGAGATATTTATGTCGAAATAACGAGATATTATGTCGAAATAACGACTTATTATGTCGTAATAACGAGATATTATGTCGAAATAACGAGATATTATGTCGAAATAACGACTTATTATGTCGTAATAACGAGATATTTATGTCGAAATAACGACTTATTATGTCGAAATAACGACTTATTATGTCGAAATAACGACTTATTAAGTCGAAATAACGAGATATTATGTCGAAATAACGAGATATTATGTCGAAATAACGAGATATTATGTCGAAATAACGACTTATTAAGTCGAAATAACGAGATAAGTTTTCTTTATTTTTTTTCTCACCTTGCGGTTCAGGGCTTCCGTAGTGTCACACTCGTTCATCATTTGGAAATAACCTGTTTTAGCGTCTATTACCATTTTATTGGTAACACATATCAGAAATACATTATAGTAATTTGTACTGTTTTGAACTGATTTCCAATTTATTTTTTTGTCCTGTTTTGCTGGATAAAAACAAATATATTGATAAACACTCACCACATAGCCTAATAAAAAAAAAGAGGAGTAAAAACTGTTTAATAACCTTCTGTTAAGTGACATTAACTAATTTAGCAAAACAGACACCGTTTTATCCACAAAACATTTATTCAGTTGTCATTTTTCAACAATTCATTTTTTTGAAGCGTCAATTCAATTTCTGTCATCAAAGGCTTGTGTTCAAAGTCAGAACACAAAGAAAACGCAGTGAAGACCCCCTTCTTTCCATTGCCGCAATATCCAGTGGTGTTTTTGTAGATGAATCCACAGGCATCATAGCCTGGAAATCCAGACCTAAATCTAAAAGATTAATGGTCTGGCGTCGACTAATGAAACTCGGCCAGCTTAAGGGGCGGCACCAAGCGTGCATTTGAAAATCTCACTGCACGCAATTGGATAACACTACGACCAATCACAACAAACAGCTTTTTATTGTATTTTTTTTCTGCTTTTGATGTCTTTTTATTTATAAACTGTCCTTGGACCCGGACCCTGTCATGTTACCCTTGTTATATACTACATACTATGGCTGTGTGAATGGTTGTATGTCTAGACAGTGTACTGTAGAAACTGAATTGCCCTTTGGGGATTAATAAAGCTATGTATCTGTATCTGTATCAATCAACCCCATACGCTTAGCTACCAGCGGAGCTAACTGGTAGATTAGACTCAAAACAGCAAAAACGTCCTTCTTGCAAAGGAATGATTCGAGCGGCGTCTTTTGTTCCTGTTTTAGATAAAAAGCCAAGTCTAACTCGTTCATTGTAGCGGCCAAAGCCGTTTCAAACAACTGGTATTCATCCATAGCCATCTTGCAATGTTTACTAATGACTTCGACGTCACAACGCTGTCGTCATCTCGCCTCTGGCCCGCCTATATCAGATAACCCGATGTGATTGGTGCAGCTCAGATCGAGGGGCATATTTAATGAGCATCATTATTTGACACCAGAGTAACTTGCTGAGCAAATTCAACTTGTGCTCTCGCGAGAACTCTGGATTACCCATAGACAGTATAAGAAATGGACACAGCGACCCCATAGACTTCAACGGAGAAAAGTGAAGCAAATTAGAAGCCCTCACTTCCTGATGGCTGAGCGTACTGCCAGGTACTGCGCAGACTCAAACTGAGCTTGACGACGTGGATGTGACGTGAGTAGCCTGTCTGACAGTTGTAAGTCTTCTAGTAGCTGTGCCAAACGAAATCTGAATCATTCCCTTCCGAATCTTGCAGAAACGGAGAGCGTGAGTAGGAGCTGTCCATGAGCTAGGAGCAGGAGCAACTTTATGATTCTCTATGGGCTTCTCCTTTGACTTTATCGGACTTTATGCCTCCACGTCCCCCCGATTGACTGCGAGCTTCTCCTCCTGTCTATACGGGTAATTTCCAGAGAGTCGCGTGGTTATGACGCAATCATTAGCCTATTTTTACAAAAACTGCTTATACGGGGCCATAACGTAAGATACAGGGTAATGGAGGCTTTTTTATATTGTCGTGTTTCTTTAGAAATAAACAATGGACAAATAGAGTCTTTTAACGCCTCAGATGTAAAGTTATTCGCTGTCAAAGTGACGCCAAAATGAATGGGAGTCAATGGAATGCTAACAGCAGGTGATGACTTGTCAGCCAATGACAGCCCCCGGGGGTGATATGCTTTTCGGGTGCTGGATTACCCCCCTGGGATTACCAGGGTACATCAGGCATCACACCTGGTGAGCTCAAACTCCACTGTATTCCTCTCTCACTTCCCAAATCTTGCTCTGTCGTCTGGTTCCATATCTAACTTTCGTCTCTTTCTGTCATCTGGTTCTGTCGTTTTAACTGTTGTCTCTTTCCGTCATTTGGTTCTGTCGTCTTAAAGGAACACGCCGACCTTTTGGGACTTTAGCTTATTCACTGTATCCCCCAGAGTTAGATAAGTCCATACATACCATTTTCATGTTTTCAGAGTTGTGACAGATTTTGAGCAGGAATGTGGTGGCTTTTTTGCAAATGGAATATCACCAACAAGATTTTATGGACCGCCACAGTATCAGCAGATCTGCCAAACTCTAAATGGTGTTGTTTATTATGCCACATATTATGATACTGACAACAAGATCCCAGTGTACTCAGCCTATAGGTTTGAAGGGAGAAATGAGCTGCGACAGACAAACAAATTGGTACATTGAACCTCAAGTAAGTGAAATATTACTGTATCTTAATAGATTAAGCATTAAGATAAAACAATTCTGTTTTTAAACTCTACACCATTACAGTAATACAAAATTTCAGCTAAAAGACTTGGAATAGCACATATTTACATGCATAGGATAAGAGAACATATTTTACTATCATTACAGAAAATGAAAAAGGTAATACAGTACCATGACAATATGGAACTGAGCTTTATAATGATGACAAGAAGTGTCTGTAGTGCAGTTCATTGCTTCTGTGAAGTGCTATAGTGTAAGTCAAAAGAAGTGACATTTAAGACATTTCAAGAAACTTTCTTAAAAAAGACACTGAAAACCACACACATAAGCAGTGGATTTGATAAATTTGATAAAAAGTATGAAATAACCTAGACAAGTTGACATGATTCCAAAGTAAAGAGAGATTGAGTCTAACATATGAGTGCTCACACAAGTGTGTTGTAAAGCAGGATAAACAGAGATGTACAGTTGTTTCTTCTTATATACAGCATTCTCAATTGCATCTTTTCAATGTTATATAATATATCAAATAATATTGCAGCTTGATGATAATAATGCAGGACCAAACATGGCATTTTCAAAGACTAAGAAAAACAGTGGAAAACATCAAGCTCTCAGTCCAGACTACATGAACTCTGGGTACGACAAAGGTCATCTGGCACCAGTACCAGGCAGAATCACAGATCTGTTCTGACGCCACCTTCACTCTCACTAATGCTGCTCCACAAAACCACTATTTTAATAGCGGTCAATGGAGGGCACTAGAAGCAAAAATGGCAAAAGAACTATTTGAGCAATGTCTAAATAAAAGGTATACTGTTTACATTGTAACAGGGGTGGTTCCAGGTAATAAGAAAGTGAACAACAGAGTGAATTCTGGTCTGCATACTGCTGCTTAGACCAGAATAACAGATGTTCATTCTCAGGGGGAGTCACTGGAACCAATGACAATAACGCCATTATTACGACAATGACTGTGGCCCTTTTAGAGGAAGAGTTAAAAAACCTTTATGGAACAACATTTAGGTTGTTTCAATACTAATAACAAAAACAAACAGAGGTGCCTCAAAATCCTTATTGACCCATTAAACTTTGAAAACATTTTTGAGGGAACTATTTTGATCAATGTTTTATGCAGATTGGTATAATTTCATTATAACTAATCTCCTGTAAGAATAGTAAAACAATTAATTTCTAATGCAGATAAAATACTGCAAACCTTGTGCTGGATGTCATTGCTGATTTAGAGACAGACTTGGGAAAACTTCATGGAACAACATTGAAATTGATTCATTAAAAGGTTGTATTAAAGTTTGTAAACATTTTTTGGGAACTATATTGAGTGATATTATGTTGTGTCTTAAATGAAAAATTAAAATGACAACTATTTGTAAAATAAAAATGAAAATTATTATTATTTCACTGTAACTATTACCATTGTAATGTAAATCTATTAACCTCTGGTACCTCCAACAAAAATCTTTAATACTGCAAACCTTGTATTGGATGCTTCTAGAAATAGGAATGTGAATTTGCACCTGATTAATCAAAAAAACTGAACATACCCAGATTTTGTGATCTTATGAGACAATGGAGGAAAACAAACAACAACAAAAAGTTGTGAAAATTTTCAGTTTAGTTTATTAGAAGAATCAGTAAAGATTTCATTATAATGGACTGTATTTTATTGGATTGAACTGGTCTTGACTCTGAACTGGTCGCAGACATAATGTAATTACTAACAATCTGCAAACTCTGACAAAAAACTAAAGCATAAGCGCTCTCAAAATGACAAGCTCCAATCTTTTATTGTTAGAAACAGTGTAAAAATGACAGTAAATGATGGGATGACGAGGGGGAAAGCCTCCATGACCACAACACAAGCACTGTAGCTTCACAGGCTGCGACAATAGATGCTGTATGTGGCAAGGTTTCATCTCGTGCATGGCGTGAAGTACTAAAATCACTGCACTAAAGTTAAAGGATCAACTTTTCCCCATTCCATTACCTGCGTCTTGTGTTTTTCAAAGCAAAAACATGTTTTGTGTGAACTATAAATCATTGTCAGGGTCCACTTTCAGATTTACCGGTCCCTAACATTACGTCAAAAAAGCAAACAGTATCAATGGGTGCTTTTTGGCCAGAATAAGTTTTTTTGCAAATAATGAAACTATTCGTTACCTATCCTTGGTTTCAGGTTAAAGTGGAAGGCCATAAACATAAACTAAAACTAAGACACCAACACAACTTTATCAACCAGTCATAAAGTAGAGGTATAAAGCAAATCCAGTAAATACAAATGGTGGCCGTACATCATTTAAACATGACAGAAACTGTAATATACATCTACGGTATTTATTTAACAATATGATGGTTATTCAGACACTCTTGGATAATATACAAATGGGTATCTAAACACATTTTAATGAGCTAACATCCCTGATTAAAAAATCAGCATAGCTGATCACCAGCATATGTTTTGTTTTGGATGCTGGTTCCCAGAATGAAACACTAATATTCTGGTGTCCCAAACCAGCTTAACCAGCAGACTTTCCTTGCATAAACCAGCCTGGACCAGTATGCAAACTCTGGTCTAAACTGGTGTTTCAGCAGGAATAGTCTTTAGAAATGTTTTTTATTCTTACATAATTAACAACTATACAAACCAGTGTGAGAGAAACACTCAGTGGCCAGGTATATAGCTGTGTAATGTGAGTGTGTTGTTGAGTTTCAGTGTGTGAGTATCGTGTGCCTGTGATCGTAAAGCTATTTTAGGAGAAAAATTTCCCTTGAAAAAGTATATTTACACTAAAATAGCAATAGGTGGAAAAATTGTATCACAAGCTTTTTATTATATCATCAAATTTAATGATGCTCAACAGAGAGAAATATTAAACACTTTTTTGCATTTGTTTGCATTCATTCCTTTAAGAAAATTACCAGTAGTTGCGAGATCCTGTTTAGAGTGTAATGTTTGGCACCATTTCAACCGAAACCACCAGAGAGAAAACATGATACTGACAAGAAGAGTTTACTTAGTGTCCTGTTCAGTGAGTGTGGTTGTTTAACCTTCACTGCATGAGATCCATTGAGTGTATTTCACCAGATAAAGTATAAAGAGGAGACAAATGTCTCATAGAAATTGAATAAGAAAAATGCAGTATGATAGCTGTAGAAAAGTTGTCAGGGAAATCGTCTGATCTGTTTTGCTCCACAATAGGTTTTATGTTTACTATCTGAACTAACTGGAAAACATTTACCCTGACATGTTATCAAAACAAAACTATATATGTCAAGCCGAATTAGCTGTAAATGCACCCAGCGTTATCCGTCACAATTGCATTTTTACTAGTAAGATTTGAATTAAAAAGTTCTTTAATTTAATTCTTACTAGTTACAATAACAATTACAGAGCTTTAATAAAGTTGTTAGTAAGAAATACAAATTGAGATCTATGTCATTATGATGAGTAATGCTGAGAACATTAAAATATAATTTGGCTTGTTTTAGAAAGCTTCTTTGGAGAATTTGATCTTTACTTTTTGAAGTAAACCGGATCTATTCAGGATCTATACTTGCATGACTAGAAAATGGTCACCATGTGAACCGACTTTGATGTCAGTCAGCAGTTCTTCCACCTGGCAAAAATCAGAGTCATGTGATATATATTTTATGTTATGCAACAAACGTCAGATATTGTTTACTTTAAAGCATTATCTTTTAGATTCATAAATGAACACATGCGTGTTGGGTGTACTTAAGGAAATTTGTTTAAATATGTATAGATTAAGGGAGATGTGATCAAGACTGTGAGTCCCAGTTCACATTTCCTTGAAATTGCTCATCTGTTGTATGACAAATCAGGAGGTTATAAATACTCCAGGCACCGCAACACCAGTGTGTTCTTGCCTTTGGTGTCGGTATGTACTGTAGCATTTGAAGAGCTGCTTTTGGTCTTTTACATTCTACATCTGTATTTAATATTATGTTTAATTAATCCATGGATGGTTTTAAGTAAAGTTTTTTTCCATACTTGCATTATTGTCTATTCATTGATAATAGCTTGATCTTTGACTTGTTCTGCTATAAATTTGAGGTAAGTGTTTATTTGTTATTTAAATATTACACAATAAAAGCTATTATAAAAAAAGTATCACATGTGTTTGTTCTTGCAAAGATCTTGATAATTCATCATCTCATCCTCTTCATCATGGCGCTGGTTCTTCATGTGCTGATGCTGTTTCTTCTTTCCGGTGGTTCGGCCAGAGTTGTGCCGGATTTTGAGCAGGAATGTGGTCAATTTTTTGCAAATAGAATATCACCAACAAGATTTCCTGGACCACCACAGTATCAGCAGATCTGCCAAACTCTAAATAATCTTTACTATTATGCCACATATTATGATACTTACAACAGGATCCCAGTGTACTCAGCCTACAGGTTTAACGGGATAATGGGCTGCACAAGAAGAAACAATTGGTACATTGAACCTCAAGTAAGTGAAACATTATTCTGTTAAAGCTACACTGTGTGATTTTTACCCCCATCTAGCGGTGAAATTGTATATGACTACCCAGTGAATATTAGCTTCTGTTCCTCTCAATTCCGAGGGCGTTTTCACTCCTACGGTGGCCGTATTATTCCAAGATTAACATGGCTTCCAGTTATCACTTCGTCCATGACAATAATAAACAATACGTCTAAAATGAATAAAACTACAGGACAGATGTCAGGAGGTAAACGTCACCCTTGGAATCGGCTATCCCAGCATAATCAGATTAGGCTAACGTTACAATGTGTACACAGTAAAAGCAATTAAAAATAACTAAAATTTACAGTGTCCTTTTTTTATATAGCTTAAAAAATTGTGCCTTTAAAACTATTCATCACCTGTGATCCATTGCAGCACAGATTTCTGTTACAAGGTAAACAATACTTTTTCACCATTGATGTGAGGATGAAGTTATACTAGAGGTCGTTCTGGCGTTATGCACAACCATGCTATGGTTAGACAAGCAACTCTAAAACTTCGAATTTACACAAATGAATTACAACAGGCTGAATTACCTGTCAAGAAGAAAGCAGGCAACCTCGGCGTCCGTTTTAAATCTTTTCTCCTCATGAGCTCTTTCCATCTGGGAAAAGTTACTCCAATATTGACTATGGTCTTGCTGATTTGTCTGTCGCGTTGACGTTTTAATTCTCTCTTTCAAATGTGAGTACGCACACACACACACACCACACTATCTTTCCGGCACTCGCTAGCTCGCGAGTAATCTCCCCCTCGCATTCGTCACGGTGTCACTGAGTGAAAAACGCAAAAGGCGAAGCTTGAATTTACAGGTATGTCCCTCTTTGGCTAATGTAGTTTCAAGATGGAGGGGCAACATGGCGACCAGCATTCGAACCCCTCACCCGTATGTACTTTCAATGGCAGATTATAAACTTAAGAGAATACTTTATTACTTGAAAGAAGTAAATATACATTAATGAGCACATATATTTTTGAAAGAACTAAGTGTTTTTTGCTAAGAATCAACTAAAAAAGTTACACAGTGTAGCTTTAAGAAACATGAGGAAACTGAATAATCAAGGCTTTATACCAAACAATGCACAATAGGGGAGACCGGGGATGGTTGTAACAGTTTTGACCTTTCTGTCTATATCTTGTAGTACTTTGAAGTCAGTGTGTTCAAAATGTGATCCAAACTAGTTACAAGTGTCTGCTATTAAATGACATTGCTATTATCTTTGCAACACAAACAGAAAATGCATGGTTTAGTTTCAAACACGAGGAGTGAAATGTTACAATTCACCCCATAGTCTGGGTTAGTTGTAACATACCCTGGGGTGAGATGTAACATTATGATATCCACCGGGGTGATATGTAACATAATGAAATAAGGATTTTGACAAAAAAATTATTTTGAAAGGTTTTTATTCAACACTGACTTTTCAATATAACTGGTGTGTGTATCACTCTTAGTCTCAGTGTGTTTGTCACTCTCAGTCATAGTAATTGACCATTATAAATTGATAAAATTATAATAAATAATAAATAAAATAATAATAATAATAAATTGAATAATAAAATTGTAAATTTTAAATAATAATAATTAATAAAATTGAACACTTGAACATTGTGTGTGTGTGTGTGTGTGTGTGTGTGTGTGTGTGTGACTGTTGTTACTCTGTCAGAGTAATTGACCATAATAAATTGAACTTGAACACTTGAACATTCTATTTGTGTAAGCATGGTTGTTACTGTCAGTCTATAGTATTGGCCATAATAAAATTTAATGTTTCATTGTTGTTACAACTAACCCAGAGTCTTGTTGTTACAACTAACCCAGAGTCGTGTAGCCATGAACTAGCTCACCTTACAGCTAACAGGCAAAACATTAGCACTCACAACTTGCATGGAAAATATCTACAGACACACAATAAACATAATAAAAGTTTGATGAGTTTAACTACAAAGCAGAAATTCCCATAACAAAAACAAAAAAAGTAAAAAAAGTAACTTTCTTATCTCAAAATTGTTTTTTCCACTCTAACATGTGCTGTGTCTGCCACAGGGCTCTACTTTATCACATGTGGAATAAGAACTAAACTGAGCATGTTTGAAGTGAATCAGGTGATTTGTAACTAGTTCCTGATTGGACAGATTGGAATTGTTACAACTGACCCGTGTTACAACCATCCCCGGTCTCCCCTACAAATGAACACAGAGTCAGATAAATGCTTATAAAACAAAACAGAGATTGATACTGTAGTACATTACAAATCTGAATAGTAGAAGGAGACATATGGAAGGGTATAAAACCAGTGGATTTGGCCTAAAAGTGTTTGCTATGCTTACTTAAGAGTCTGTGTCAGTTACTTTTATTTATCTTCTAATGAAACTGTTCTTAAGCTCATGTTTTCAATTGATTTAATATTGCAGCTTGATGATCAAAATACATCACCAAACATATCACCTGAGGGGTCTGTGAAAGATAAAACACTACGTGGAGTCCATCAAGCTCTCGATGGAGATTATGAGAAGTCTCTGTACCACAAAGGTCATCTAGCACCAGTCTACCAGGCAGAATCACAGAGCTGTTCTGACGCCACCTTCACTCTCACTAATGCTGCTCCACAAGTGCCCAATTTTAACACACCTTTATGGAGGGATAAGGAAAAAAAGCTGGCAGTACTTCTGGAAAGACAATGTATACTTATCTCACAACCTGTTTACATTGTAACAGGGGTAGTACCAGGTCCTGGTAATATAAAGAATAGAGTGAATGTGCCTAGTCATTTCTGGTCTGCATACTGTTGCTTAGACCAGAATAACAGATGTTCATTCTCAGGGGGAGTCATTGGAACCAATGAACATTACTCCAAAATAAGTGAAATAACTGTGGATAATTTACAGAAAGAGTTGACAACCCTTTATAAAACAAACTTTAGGTTGTTTCAATAGGAATAACAAAAACAGACATGTTTTTTTCAAAATCTTTATTGAGCAATTCAACTTTGCAAACATTTTTGAGGGAACTATTTTGAGTGATATTTTATGCAGATTAGTATAATTTCATTAATTTATATAATTTTAACATCCTGTTGGAATTGGAAAACAATTCATTTCTAATGCTGATAATAAATAACACTGCAAACCTTGTGCTGGATGTCAGCTGATTTAGAGTCAGACTTTAAATTTAACAAAACTAAATAAACAACAAAAGTTGTATTAAAGTTTGTAAACATTCTGTGAGAATTTGTATTGAGTGATATTATGTTGTGTCTTAATCAAATGACAAATTAGAATGGCAATTATCTGTGAAATTATAATGAAAATGATTAGCATTTCACTGTAACTATTATCATTATAATGTCTATTGTAAATCTATTAACCTCTGATACATCTATTAAAAATGTGGATGCTTCTAGAAATATGTAGCCTATGTGTATTTGCACCTGATTACTAAAAGAAAATGTAACAACCTGCAGTTGTCAGTGACAGTATGGGGCTCTGATACTTTAACTGTATCAAGGAAAACAAACAACAAAAAGTTGTCAGAACTTCACATTTTAATGGACTGGATTTTACTGGATTGAACTGGTCTTGAATCTGAACTGGTCATCCCATCATGTAATGTTATTTTTACACTGTTTCTTTTTGGCCATATTTTGATAACGCTTTAGATTACAGCCCGGAAAGTACTGCGTAATTAAGACGAATTTACAGTGTAACTTTCGGTAGTTATAGGGTACCTATAGTAGCCTATAAGGGAATAACATGTACAGTTTGGGGAATAAAGGGGTTACAACCAGGAGAATTAAACAATTATTTATACTGTAAGTATTATAGAACTAAAGGGTACTTATTTTACTATTATGATACAACAATCTTACATTTGGGACTGGGAGCAATTTAGCGAGAACATACACTGTAATAATGGTGTACCAATACATACTTTATAGGCTTTTTAAAAATTACAGGGTACGTATATCTAAGTGCAGATGTTTAAGTTTGGCCGTAAATGTTTCAAGGCAAGTAAAGCTAAAACTATTGCAATTTTTTTAAATACTGGGAAATATACTCTTGTTCCATGTAGCTACAGGGTAAGTACAATAAAAATACATACACACTTATACACTCTTATATCACTGACTCGGAAACCTTTATTTAAAAAACAACTCATTACAGTTGGTCTGAAGCGATAGTTTAAAAAGTTTAAAATATTGTAATTGTTTTTTTTACAAACTTATCGTTTAACTTCAGAAGACATTGATCATACATTGGGGTTGTGCGGATTACTACAGTTATTGCAGTATGTGCTGTTTGATCCTCCAACTTTTAGGAACACATGAGCTTGCATTATATGTATTTCCAGAGATGTATTTTTTTATTTTTCTAAAAACCTTCATTTGTGTTAATCTGAAAAATAAAGTAGTGTACATCTTGGATGGCATGAGGGTAAAAGATGAGTAAATGGTGAGGACGTATTTCTGGGTGTACTGTGAAGGGGGTGGATTGGAATCCACTGCTGCTTCAATGTATATGTAAGAAGTGATTATAATCAAGGTATTAATCCATATTTTTTTTCCTTCTAAATATCAAATGATTTGAATGACTTCTCTGGAGATTTTACTTTGTTATTGAAGTTACCAGTGTGATTACTGAAATGTTATTTTCATGTATTCTTTAATGTCAGTATTTGATATTTGAATGTAGTAACATTGCTTGCCTATTTACTATTTACATTGCTTGTCCATTGCTTCCAGAAATGAAATAGGGACTGTTTTGTGTTTGAGAAAGGTCTTCAACATGTTAAAACACATTCATTGAAGTCTATAGTTTAAGGTACCATTTCTCAGTTAAAGCCTATATTTTCATTTAGACTAAAATGTCCTATCCTGAGAGAAAGAACTTGTTATCTTGATGTTTTGAGACGAGACTCCTGTTTATAGTTAGAGCCGGGCCGAATCCAACCTTGGAAAAGCTGTGTGTCGGTGTGTGTGTTAGTCTTCTTGCTTCCAGGTTAAGGAACCACTGGCGTTATTGGAGATTGACTGAGTTGTTGTTCGGGACATGCTGGCGTCCAGCAACCCAAATCTGTGACCTGGAAGGTCACGTCGTGCCTAACTTCAGGGTCCGAGTGTCAGCAGCATAATCTATGGAGATATGCTTCAGTCTGTCTGCATATGTGTGGAAAATTACTATGTTTATGAATTTCTTAGCCAATCAGAATCATTCAACCTGTAAGCAATGACGTAGCTTAGACCTTGGAAATGGTATAACTGCTGTGATCTTTGTAACTGTAAGCGGGGCGGCTTACGAACTCCTGTGTGAGTCTTGAACTGACTTCTGCTGATGAAACTGCAAACTATCTTAAGTAAAACTTTTCTTCAATTTTTTTATAATTCTGACTCCGGGTCTTTCTTCAACATCTGGTCCTTGGGTCCTAAACTGTTAACCCCTACAGTAAACTGTTAACCCCTACAACTGCATTTTCTTTTAATACAGAATAGCAAGAGACATGATATCTTCTTCAGATTCATCAGTGGAAAGAAAGAAAAAAAAGAAACCAAGCAAGAGAAAAAAGGGGGGACAAAACATGCTACTTTCTGTCAAGGCTTAAATGAAAAAGAAGTGTTGTAAATCTCGTTTGAATTAAGTTGTTTTTCAAATAAAGGTTTCCGAGTCAGTGATATAAGATTGCGTGTATGTATTTGTATATACTTACCCTGTAACTACATGGAACAAGAGGGTAACAAGCACCACTACATGGAACAAGAGTATCTTTCCCCAATATTTAAGCAAAAGTTGCAATAGTTTTAGTTTTCAGTGCACTTTTGTTAAAAAAGATTACTGTATAAATGCATAAATATGTAATTTTTAAAAAGTCTATAAAGTATGTATTGGTACACATTACAAAAAGGTACACAGTGTATGTTCTCGCTAAATTGCTCCCAAATGTAAGATTGTTGTATCATAATAGTAGAAAAAGTACCCTTTAGTTCTATAATACTTACAGTATAAATATTTTTTTATTTCTCCTGGTTGTAACCCCTTTATTCCCCAAACTTTACATATTGTCACCTTATACTTACATGCAAGTACTTTATAGATACACTATAATTACTGAAAGTTACACTGTAAAATCGCATTAATTACACAATACTTTCCAGGCTGTGATCTAAAGCGTTACAGATTTTTTTTTGTGAATAATGAAACTATTCGTTACCTATCCTTGGTTTAAATAGGTTAAAGTGGAAAGTCATAAGCATAAACTAAAACTAAGACACCAACACAACTTTATTAACCAGTCATAAAGTAGAGCTATAAATCTTACAATAAATTACACATGGTGGCTGTACATTTAAATATGACAGAAACAGTCATACATCAGTTTATTTAACAATTTGATGGTTATTCAGACAGTCTTGAATAATATGCAAATGGGTATCTCAACACATTTTAATGAGCTAACATCCCTGATGAAAAATCATCAAAGCTGATCACCAGCATATGTTGTGTTTTGGATGCTGGTTCCCAGAATGAAACACTAATATGCTGGTGTCCCAAACCAGCTTAACCAGCAGACTTTCCTTGCATAAACCAGCCTGGACCAGTATGCAAACTCTGGTCTAAACTGGTGTTTCAGCAGGAATAGTCTTTAGAAATGTTCTTTATTCTTACATAATTAACATCTATACAAACCAGTGTATGTGTGAGAGAAACACTCAGTGGCCAGGTATATAGCTGTGTAATGTGAGTGTGTTGTTGAGTTTCAGTGTGTGAGTATCGTGTGCCTGTGAGGTCAGACTGTATGTTGAGTAAGACACTGCAGACCCGAGCATCAGTCCAGCCATATATGATACAGTCATGGTGTTCCCTGTAAAATAGTCATTGAGAAAACAAAATTAGTGGAGAGAAAACACAATAAGATTTCAGTATATCAGTTGCTTCTCCAAATGACAGAAATGACATCAAATGGAAAGCAAATGGAGAATTTTTCTCCCGTTTTGACAATTATTCTCATGAGAAAAAGCCTCTAACAATTCCGACAACAAATGATTTGAGCTATGCTATAAAATGCTAATTTTATAAATCTTTCATAGAGTACTGGGATTTAAATGAAATGTTATGTGTGAAGGAATTATATTTTAGATTAAAGTTACACTATGTGTGTGTGAAGCATAAAAAGTATGCAATTATCATTACCATAGGCTTAATATAGAGAATCAGGTTTTTTTTATGAAGGCTATTGAATTTTGTAGCCACCTATTCTTAAAAACTTACACAGAGTAGATTTAATCTGTTTAAAAACATTTTCTATTATGTATTCACATAAATTTTGTTGCCAATTCTAATTTGAGACAGTGCTGAATTATTTTGGTGATTGTGACAGAAAATATAAGGACAATTACTTAAAAAACAAAGCAAAAACTATAAAGCTCACCAGAGCATTTGTGCTTCAAGACACTGAGTTTGAAGGTTTTCACACTTCTGACAGCGTTTAAAAAAGTATTCAGTAATGATTACTGATCTGAGGACAAGTGGTTTTAGGGGTAGTGGGTGATAATGTCACGACTTTGATAAAATAAAGAAATAAAGAGCTGGTATTAAGTTTGAATTTGTATTAAGTACATTCTAGTGATCATCTATGGCTAATTTCAAAGAGGAAAAGCTGCTGTTTTAAAACTAATCTGCAAAATTTCAAACTAAACTAGATCTGTACTAAAGCTTCCTCTAGTCTAGATGGTTACTTTTCGATGGTTACTTTGAAGGAATTTGTTTTATTAATCATAACTAACATTGCTTTTTCTTAAAAGGATTAACATTTGTGCTTTTGAGAATGAAATGTCACCAACACTTGGCAAAAGTTAGTGCATGTTGAAATAACGGAAGCAGATGGACAAGACTAGACAGCTGTTTGAATATATATATATATATATATATATATATTTAACCTCAAGCTGAAGTAATAAAAAAAAATCCAATTTGCTTTGCCCAGAAACACAGGAGGGGGTTTGCTGTATTGCCAATCATATTAGAGAAAACTGCAATGAATCATGTAACCTTTGCCATGCACCGATTCTATATAAACTTTTGTACTCTTTTTGTTGTGGAGATTCTCCACAAGGGGAATTTGTAGGGGAATATCAACCACACTACACATTTCGCTCACTCTTCATGTGTGTCTGATATACTCACCCGCCACTTCTCGCTGCTGAAGTGGCACCTTGCCGGCCGCCTGTATCATTGGTACAGAGCCAAGGTACCCGTTACTGATACCCAGCATCATGGAGAGGGCGCAGGGCCAGGCGGGGTGCGCCAGCAGGGGGCGCTGCACAGGAGACACACACATTACAAACAGGGGCAGGAAGAGAACACGAAAACACGAACACACCAGCAGCTGCACACCGCCCCACTCGTACGGACACGCTGCCAAGATCTAAAGAGAGCGAGAGAGAAATAAAGTCACCATGAAATCAAAATTGACAATTCTTGTTTTTATGGAGTATTGCACTATTTATTATAAATTATTTATCCTTGAATGTGCCATTGTAAACTTTAATCAAAATAACTTCCCCTCCCTCTTGCAGAGACATCTTCATCTCTTCTCTGATGAGATCACAGCAATTCATAGTTTTCACATGATGTCTCACCCTTATAGGAGCACCCACCTGGAGGGCAAAACAAGGATTCCTCCACTGACCACCAGATATTTTCACCAGGTACTAATGTAATAAGCCAGTGATATTAAAAGACCAAATTCAATATACACCTTATTGATGATGCATAATATACAGGCAAGTCTATGAACCCAGAATATAAATGTAACACAAGTATATTAAAAGTATAAAATTTCATCTGTTTAAATTTTCTTTTTATTATGTATTATGTATTCATACATATTTGGTGTAGCCTACTGACAGAAAATGTAACCATTTAGTTTTTGGTGTAGCTAGGGACTTAAAATAAAGGGAAATATCTAAAACCACAAACTATTTTAATTTGAGAAATAAAAATGTATAATGTATAGTTTTTTATTAAGCGGTTTTCCATAAAAAGACTTCATAAAGAAAACGGTTAAACATTTAGTGTGTTGCATTCAAATTCTTGGCTCATCTACTCACCTATATTATGGTATGCATCATCAATAAGGTGTACAATGAATTTGATCTTTCACTGTTTTAGTACATAAGGCATTTTAGGTGTTATTGCAGGTTAAGTGATTGAAAAACTGCGGTGGATGCATTATATGGATCGCAAGTACCCAAAACGAGCAAAAATTGACAGATTCGAGCTACAGTTATGTGAATATGTTGCCCTCCAGGTCTCCGTGCCAGTGATGTGACTGAAAACTATAAATAGCAAACCACAACAATCCAATCATCCAAACAATTCCCAAAGGACGAAATCAAGTCCCGTCCAACATTATTTCTTGTTTAACAAGCAATCATGTCATAATAGTGAAGAAAATTTTGTCGCAAGTTAAACTTCCATTTTGTGTCTCCTTCAAACATTTACCTTTTTTAAATGATATTATATGCTTATAAATGACATCAAACTGTTTCATTTCACCTTGCCCACAAAGTCAGCCATGTTGAACAGAGCCATGGTGAGAATAGGCAGCCATTCTCCCAGTGTATCGTTACGTAACTCTGACTCCAAACCAGGGAACAGACACAGTGTGATGAAATATGTCACCAAGATTGAGAGCATATAGGGCCAGATCATCCGAGCAACAGCGCACCTCTGACCCAGAATCTCTGGAAGAAAGCCATCATGTTACAATACTTCAGTGCTAAAAATGTGACATTAATTGAACTTAACTTTATTTTACAGTCTGTACACAGAATAGCTACTGGTTGTGATTAAAACTATGGCTCACCCTTCACACTGATCCAGGTCCCTTTGTTCTCTGGTTTGGGCACATCAAATCTGACATAAACTTCATCTCCATGGGAACCGTTACTCAGATTAACTGCATCAGCCTCATCAACTGTGCTTGACGCCACTCCATCCTAATGTGTGGAAATGCCATGAGTCAATGTACATTTCTGAGAAAATCATTCTAAACAATTTATGTATATGTATAGTATCTAGAATAAAACGTTTTCGCTGAGATTTGTCACAGTGCATTGTGGCATTGCCTTGTGTCAGAAGTGTGCATATATTCAAAAAGGTTATTGTAGGGAGCTCATTATGAAACACCATGTACACCTAAATTAAATATTTTTTGCAATGTAGTATGTATATGGTTAGAAGATGTCTGTCTCACGTGACCAGGTTATTTGTACACGCTGTGACTATACAAATCACAACATGTAAATAGGAAAATGTTGGTGTTATTTTGTCACTTATTGGGAGCAGTATGCTAGCTGGAGCTGTTTACCTCCAGTCTTTGTGCTAAGTTAGGCCAGCGGTGGGTGCGTCAGACAGAGTTACGGCACGGAGATGAAAAAGGTATGTATGGACTTATCTAACTCTGGGGGATACGGTGAATAAGCTAAAGTCCCAAAAAGTCGGCGTGTTCCTTTAAATGTAAGAAGGAAAACAGTTAGACAGACCCACAGAAACCTTTCAGAACCTGTCAGATGGATCCATATCTCACAAAAAGTCCCCAAAAGTCAAATGCAAACCAGTGCTTCTGTGTGTGAATTTACCTCTTCCTCTGCACCGCTGTCATAATGTATCTGGTAGCCACTGCGCTTCTGTGTCGGAACATTATTAATCTGTCCTTTGAGCCAGCTGTGGCTGCGGCGAGCTCTGTCGGTGTGATAACGGACAAAGTGTGTTTGTCGCACCACCACGTGTAACAGAAAACAGAGCGTCTCTATTGAGATAGAGAACAGGAAGAAGATGATGGTGTTGTTCTTCTCGTCTTCCACCAGCAGCTTTGTAAAAATCCGACTCAGAGAGACAATAACTCCAGCAGTGCCTGAAACAGCAATTGACAAAAAACACATCAACTGCAATACAAACAAACACCAGCACATTATGAGTAAAAATTCTGTGAATTCATATTTCACATACATTATATTTTCTAAAATGTTTTATTAAAATTGAAAGTATTAAAGGACCACTAAAATTTATTGCAATTGTGCCATTATCTTTGTGACAATTAAGGATATTTCCCCCACCAGTTATGAAGTTTCACCACTGTCATTTTTGTTGTCTGTTGATTTTGTCATTCAAAATAAAGGTAAGGTAGGCAATTTTTTTAATAAACACTTTTTTATATAATGGTTGGAACACTCTTCACATCCTGATAACAATTAATAATAAAAGTTGTCTATATATTAAAACATGTATATATATATATATATATATATATATATATATCTTCTGTAGAAGTCTCAGGACCAAAACATGTTTGTCCAATCACAATGTCCTACCAGTCAACATATGTATTCCCATACCCCCGCGCACCCTGCTGTGCAAGCTATAGCCGTAATTAGATGATGTTTACTAGGAGCTGTTCACGTCCTCAGACTCAGATTTTTGCGTTTCAATGGCAACACTATCAACGCTGAAATGAATCTGCAGCAGTCAGGTGGTACAAGTAAGAGCTCTAAGTTGTTAACGTTCATTATTATTGTAATGTTGTGTGCTTTAAGACATGAAGTAATTTAACGCCGTCTCTCGCGAATGCTTTGCAGATTCTGCTGTGTGTTTAAGAGAAGGCGTGGCTTTGGAGATGCTCAGAAGGGAGGGCTGGATCTCATGCTTTCAATGCTAGCTTGTTATAGCTAGCCTCTCCAAAATTGCCTACCCTACCTTTAACATAGTCATTTAAACGTAGCTCTCAGCAGTGTGGGTGGCGTCGGGATGTTCGTTAAAAGTATATCGCTGCAAAGTTATTTCACACTCCTTTTTACTTCCAAGCAACAAACGAAGAAGAATTTTGCCTTGTGTATAACGGGGCAATGAATCATGTTCAATCACTTGCATGTTACCTGTGCATGAGTGCGAGCATGAGCAATAAGTTGCCGGCTGCAACTCACTTAATGGCCACCGATGTCGCCAATAACAAGGGTTTCTTAATTCTACAAATAGCCCCTTTAAATAATAAAAAATATATATATTTTGTAACAACTGTATTTGTTGTACTGCCTCTAATTTAATCCTTGTATTACCATATTTTTACTATATCACTTGAAAAATTTAATTCAGAATTACACAAAAAAATACATTTATTTTAATATAATGATTGTGATTTCATTCATGCAGTGATGGAAGTTCAGCTCACTCTCTCCAGTCATCACGCCCTGTGTGTACCTCTTGGGCAGCATCCCAGTGTAACCGTAAAAACTGGACTGCTGCACTGCAAAGGGCAGAAGGACAATGGACAAAGTTTCAGATCACAAAAACACAATCTAGGCCAAATGCAAGAACATGATTGCTTGTATAAATGTACCTGTGCATCCAAATGCAACGATGGCAATTGCAGCCAGAGTAACAGCATAGGACTGCTGAGTGTCAAACAGCTCCAACCAGACGTCACACACACTCACAAACACCAAAGGTCCCAATGCAAATAGATATCCTATATATGCAAAACAAGAAATTTAGTGATATTGCATTCAATAAATAAGAGTAATGTAATCTGCATGTAGAAAATGGTGCGGAGGAGCCTTTCATCGTTTTATTTTGAGGCGACTTTTGCATGTTCTTACCCACACAGATGCGAGTGTGTAAGCTCAGTCTCTCCACGAGTGCGTTGTTCACAATTACGGCACTGAGAGCCACAAGTATATACGTCAAACTCATGTCGAACACAATAGAGGTGCCTGACAATAGAAAAGAGGGGAATTGACAAGCATAACTTGTAGAGAAATATTACTGTGCAATGCATAGTTGTCACTTTTTCCATCCACAGCTCTGTGAATTTAATTTAGTCTATCCTGTGATGTGCGACAGGTTGGTTGCATCAAACCTTTGAATTTGCGGTGGAGATAGTCCACATCAGTGATGAAACTATTGTATGGCAGTAGAAAGCCGACACCAGCCAACAGCATGGCAAAGTAGATGCCATGGTAGCGATCATCAGGAATGGATTCCTCTGAGTCTGAAATGAAGACATGAGCTTGCATTAATACCAACCAGAATGATAGAGCAGCTTGATAAACCTGAGCCCCATTTTTAATTAATAGAAATTAACATTCTTAAACAGTAGAACATGGTGCTGCAATGCCATGGTCATGGGTTCGATTCCCAGGGAATGCATGCACTGATAAAGTGCATACCTTAAATGCAACGTAAGTCGATTTGATTAAAAGTGTCTGCCAAATGCATAAATGTAAAAGTCAAGAATGCTTTTGTGTTGTACATGATGGTGTCTTGCACCAATGCAGGGCTTCTCAACCTGGAGTTTGTGAACCCCTGGTGGTTTGTGAGGGAACTGCAGGGAGTTAATTAGAAGCAAATAATTAATTAAATCATAAAAATGTCAAATTAAAAACAAATTAATACTTAAAAAAATGAATCAAAATTTAACACCAACTAAAAACATGAAAATATTGTATTGTTTACCTACATGTCACAAAAAATTTGGAAACTAATGTATGCATTATTTCACACATGCATGCATCATACATTTATACAAAGACCTCAATGCATGCATCAAATGCATCAATATATACACGTCATTTTGCACGTGCAATTTAATGCATTTTGTATGTGCGAATTGTAATTCTGTGTTGTGTGTATCTGCAACTCACCATGAGCACTGTGAGGTTTTATCCAACCCCTCTTCTCCTCCTCTGGCAGCTGACTAAAGCTGAAATTCGTGATCACAGCCTTCTCTCTACCCTGCCGATTCCTGCTCCACTCCTCTGAGTACATGCCTGGGAAAAAAGGTCCGAATTCACACGTGGGAAAAGATTCATACTGTCAAGATGCAGTTGGCCTTAAATTTAGTAACTTAATATATATATATATATATATATATATATATATATATATATATATATATATATATATATATATAATGAATATATAAACAAATATAATAGATAGCCTATCAGCTGCTGAAGTGAATATTGACATGACATCAAAAACAGAATACTGAATACTAGTACTAGAAATACTACACTTTCCCTGTAAGAAATACTGACCGGACTTGCACAGCATGTATGCTATGCTGTGCAATAAGAATCAATCATTTTTTTGTTTTATGCAACCAAGCATTGCAGTGGTTCTTCTATCTTTCTTCCTCCACCTGTTTTCCTTTGAAGCATGCATGAGCATGAATTATTCTCCCATATGTTGTTGGGTCAGTTGGACTAGGTGATAAACGCGAGATTCGTCGATGTCACCTGACAGATCCACCAAAGCTATTTTTAGAAATATCGAGCGTCCATGTCATAGCCTGTAATTTTAACGGCGGGGATATTGAATTGAAGTAGCCTAGGCTACTACATCACATTAATGACTGATGTTTTTGAAGGATGATTTGTCTTTAAGGTTATTTGACATCTGGATGCCTTACACATATTCGCAACTAATGGATAGACTCACGCAGTATGATAATAAGTGAACGTCAATCAGAGCAGTCGCGCGCTTTCGTGAAGATAACAGGTCTCTTACCTGATGTGCCAATGTCATTCACGCTGTCACAAGAGAATTAGGTATATTTAATTACGATCCAGGTTCTCTTTCCAAAGCGGGGTTATTTGAGGGTGCTCGTTTTCTGCTCTCTCTCTCTCTCTCTCTCTCTCTCTCTCTCTCTCTCTCTCTCTCTCTCTCTCTCTCTCTCTCTCTCGAGGCTCTCCTCCCTCATGCGCAAGTCACGGAATCATCACGCACTTTACGATTGATCAGCAGGGCACACTATCTAAGGATGGGGTTCATTTGTATAAACATATAGGCCTAGCCTACCTTTAAATATTGGCTACAAAACTATTGAACATTTCCACCGTTATTGCCCAGGAACAGAACAATTCTGCGTATTGATTCTCAAATCAGTTCATTGTTCAACAAACGCTGATAGCGGAGCATGTTGTCACACTGAAATATTTTTTATATAGATGATTGAAAAATAATTTATTGAATGAATGAATTAAATTAATTTATTTTAAGGAATATGGTTTTAGGATTAAAGTGAACCTAGGCTATGTTAAAAACTATAACATATGCCTACAAAACTGCTAGAGAAAACACATGATTTGTGTAACTTTGACAATTGAAGCTACTGAGATACAACCACTGTGACAACTAGCCCCAGCCTCCCCTATTTAATTCAAAGCCACAGTAATGTAAATCTAGGCCTGCATCTTTTACATCTTTTTTTTTGTTTTGTTACCATGTTTGGTTTATTTAGACTACTTTATATGCACTCTGCATTTGTTTTGTTTTTTGTTTTTTTGCAGTGATACTGTAGTCTGTAGAATAACCCTTTTTATATTTCACCCAAATAACAGTCCTTAAAAGAACATTTTTTTAGTGTAATGAAGATTTTGAAAAATCTACAGAACCCCTTTCCACTATAAAAAACCTTTTACGCAATGGAAAGATTCGGTTATTCATGGAACCATCGATGCCAATAAAGAACCTTTATTTTTAATTGTGTTGAGCATTTGCATTTCAAGAGATAGTGTTGAACTGTTCTCTTTTCTTCAAAAACCAAAATTTCTCTTGAAGTTCTTTTTTCACAACTGGCTTGCTCCGGGGCAGAAAGTCCTCGGGAGATTTTGGAAGCAATGCAAAGCTGAACCCTTAAATTATCTATTACCCTCATTTAGGTCACAAAACCTCAGAGTTCTCATTTTTGTTAAAAAGAAGCAGAATTTAAAAAGGGGGATTCAAATGTAGGAGAGCAACACAGACGAAGCTATTCTGGATGCATTAGAAGATACTTTTAGAAACATATTGTCTCTGAGAACAAGTGTGATTCTTTTATTACATGCACAACATAAAAGAACTATACAAAAAGTGTCATCTCCATGGAAACATTGTGTGTGAGATCTCTAAGGAGATGCTGAGGAAACAAAAGCCTTCGCCCTTCTTCTCTGCAGTGTGTGGGTGTGTGCGCTTCAGCTCAGCAGTCTGCAGTTAGAAATCCTGCACTGCAGTCTGTCATGGAAGATAAGTGAGAAATCTACTGACACGATGCAAGAGCACACACACACATGCACACACACACACACACACACTCGCCCGCGCGCGCACACACACACACACACACACACACACACACACACACACACACACACACACACACACATAGGCTAGCTCAGTATCTCACTAAACACATTCATCTTGTTTTGAAATATACTTACATAAGCTGCAGTGGGAAAGTCAGAGAAGTTAATCAGAAGTGAATTTAAATGTCATGAATAATCATTTCAGAGCAGCAAAGTGATTTATACACATCTATGTCTGTAAACCCTTGTGAAAAGAAGTGCACTTAACTGTATTGAATGTAATGTACATCAAATCTAAAAAAATATGTAAACAACTCACAGATTACTGAAATAAAATGTTTCATTACTTAGAACATCATACAACTATTTTTAATACTTTGTGTGTGGGGAGGAAGATCAAAGAATTTTGTGAATGAATTTTAGGGAAAATGCATGAATATTTAGGGAAAGTTTGACTGTAGTTGCATGGTGATAATGAAAATACAGAGCACAGATCTATGCCACTCATCACTTGATTTAATGGCAGCCACCCCAAGAAAATAAAAAATAAAAAGCTATTAATATTGATACAGGAATAATGCATTTTGCAGTAAGAGAGGGAATTATTTTTTAATCTTCAAATTTGCCTATATTATTCTATTATTTCTATTCAAACTGTGCAAGCAGGCCTCACAATAACAATGCTTATCGAAACATTTTGGAATGTAAAAATAGGGATTTTTCTTGCATAGCCCTATTTGTATTTAGACAACATTTATTGTCCTTGTCACGTGAAATTATTCGATACATATGTTCAATATTAGTCACTAGATGGCAGTTCCACGATAGAGGTGACATTGCTGGAGTGTCAACAGTGTGAAGGCGAGGCGAACACACGATAAGTCCTACTAATCGATCCCGCGCATCTTTATTATTTATTTTGTTGGATGCAATTGAGAGTTCGTTCGTTTAATGTACATGTAGATCAAAAGAAGGTCTCATTATAAAAGTCTTAACAGAATATTACATAGAATGCGGTGAATAAATAGCTCGATTGTGATTCTATCTATTAGTAATGTCTTGTTAAACTTCCGTTGTGGGCATCATGGCGACTTACAGAAGTACATGTGAAAAATTCTAGCAGCGGTTTCTATCACAGTTTATTCGCTTTTAAAAGGTGATAAATGGAGTAACTAGGGTTTAATTCAAGATCGATGGCCAAAATGTTGCGTTCTGCACGTATGTGGGGTATTTTCACACGGAACACAAGTGTTAATGTTATAAAGTGGGCTTCAGCATCCTCAAATGAGCGAAGATCTTCTGTCCGTCCTTCTGAGCGAGTGCATCAAGGACCCTTGAGATTCTTTAGTGAATCAGTGACTTTATCACCTCCTAGATGGACCGAGAGCAACAATACTAGTTCAGACGCATCTGCATCTGATCGTGTGAATGAGGAAGATCCCAGTGATGTGTTTGGTGATTATTCCAGAAATTTCTCCTCCAGAAGAACCTTTCGCAAAACATCCTCAGAGTTGCTGGATATGAGATACAGGGATGAGGAGGACAAGCCGCTGGTGGAAAAGTTCAGGTCCAAAACTGGTCGGAAAAATACAACATACTGGTATTTCCTCCAGTGCAAAAGGCTTATCAAAGAGGACAAAGTACGTTGTCAAAAACACGAGATTTTAATAACACATCATTACTGTGGCAGTACTGTACATGTAATTAATATTAAACTATAATAATTATATAGAAGGTCACTTAATTGTACTTAACGAGAGTACACTGTTTGTACTTTGCAGTAATTTTAAATGAAAAGTTTTTTTTCTTTAAAGTATTTTTTTTAAAAATCATTATGGTTTAATAATGTCATGCTTTAAATAAGTACACTTATTTTGAAGTTTTGTCTAACATATTAAAGGACTTGTAATTTTATAATTTTAACTGTAGTGTATTATTGTATTTTACATTTTAAAGTTCACACATTGTGCTAAATTGCAACTTGAACTAAATGCATTTAATATAAATTTTAGCTATAATAAATGTTCATCTAATTTCATTTAACATGCAATTAAGAGTCTGAAAGCATAATTTAGTTATAATAATAATTATTAATTTTGCTTGCACAAGTATGTTCCTTAAAAGTGTATTATATCCATAAAAGTACTCTATTATGCTATTCCCATGTTGTTGTGTGTGTGCCATGTAAATACAAGTAGGCTGTATATCAAAGAATGTCTCTGTATCATATAAACCAATGCACACTTTATTCTTTTTTTTTGTCTAGCTGGCTGAGGCATTAGTTCTGTTTGAGGCTGATATGCTCAAAGGTGAGAGATTACAGGCTGAGGAGTACAATTACACCGTTCTCATCGGCGGATGTGGACGTGTGGGCTACCTAAAGAAAGCCTTCCAGCTGTACAATAAAGTAAGATGGTAATGCACACTTCACATTATGATGCTCTTAGATGTCATTATTTATATTAGGTGCTTCTAATGATGTATAAAGACACACTTGATCTTAATTTAACCCTGTTTTTAACATGTTTTGCAATGTTACCACTCACTCAGATGAAGAAGCGAGGGGTAGAGCCATCAGATGCTACATACACTGCACTGTTCAACGCTTGTGCAGAATCACCTTGGAAGCAGTCGGGGTTGGACCAGGCAATAAAGCTCAAGCAAGAGCTCCTCAGGAAGAACATCCCTCTCAGTGCCATAACCTGGCATGCTTTGCTCAAAGCAGTCGCTCTTGCTGGAGATCTGAAGTCGTGCTTTCAAATTCTGCGGGTACTAACTAATGTCACTACACATTTTAGTTTTGCTTTTGAATTCTTTTTGCTCTAACACCACAGTAATATCATTTGGTTTGTGTGTAAATGCATGCATAGGAGATGCTTCAAAATGGACAACCCATCACACAAGAGACATTTCATTATCTGCTGATTAACTGTGCGAACGACAAGCAGCATGGGTTCAGGCTGGCTTTACAGGTACTTACACACACCTACGGACTAGAAACACACATTAGCATTGATACACATGTTAGCATTGATGCACAGAAATTCATTTTATAACGAAACACAGAAAACCCGAAATTAATGTTTTCATTTAGCTGAAAATTTAACCTGAAGTATTGATAATTACATTTGGGTAACTTAACTCTTTATGCTGTTCAGAATGTTGTGTTCTTAAATTAAATAAAATAAAACCATAAATAAAATAAAGTAAAACCAGTCGTTGTAAAGGTTTTCAGAAGGTAACAAGCCTATTCAAATTTTACATACTGCTACTCTTACACCATCTTTGGTCACAGTAAAGTGTGTCCACACTGCTAAAATGATTTATCTGTTGATTTATCCACGTGTGTATGAAATAGACACTGACACAGTCAAAACATGTCATCAGAGAAGTGCTAATAAAATCAACTTTTGGTCAATTAAGTTAGTTAGTAGTAAGTTAGTATTATTGTATTGTTATTTGTTTTGTAGGTGTGGCACCAGATGCTTAGGATTGGAATAAAACCAGACACTCAAAATTACAACATACTCCTGCGTGTAGCACGAGATTGTGGAATGGGTGATCCTGGTCTGGCTTCTGCGTTACTGCTGAAGAGAACGGACGAAGTGACCCCAAAACTCACAAGTGGAAGGAAAAGCCGTCGGACAAATGTCAAAGTGGGGACATTGTGTCAGCCGTTAGATATGGATGCATTTGAGAATGAGCTGTTTGTAGACACACACACACAGAGCCATGGGCAAGCCAAAGAGAGTGATTTCACCCATCTAAAGGAAAAAGATTCATGCAGAATAGACACATCTCAAGATGAGACTCAAGTGCTGCCTGTATTATCAAGTGGCTCTCTGACCTGTCAATCACAGTTATCAACACAAAGTTCCCACCTCCCGAACCTTCTGGACCCCAGCACTTGCCACGCAGGTGTGGTTGCCTTGGGTCCTGTGAATAGAGCTTCGGATAGACTTGCTCTGATTGGAAATCTTGATGGTTTTTTGGAGGAAATGGCCAAGGATGGACTGGAGCCCAATATAAAAACCATCACACTATTGGCTGATGTCATGGAAGCTGGTAGCCAATCAATCCAGAGTTTGATTAATGTGGCCAAAGAGAGCGGTGTCAAGCTGGATGTGACATTCTTCAACACTATGATCAGAAGGGTGGCCAAAGCTGGAGACTTGTATGGGGCTAAGGTTAGAAACACATTTAATCATCTGTTCATAATGTTCCAGTAATGTTGCTTTTATAAAATAATATATTCCTGTAGCTCAAACAGTAGAGCATGGCAGCCTACAGTTTAGCCATGGCGAAAACAGCATCGTCATTTGTCAGCATTTCGTTTCCTTTGCATTTTTAATGATACTAATAATGATAATATTAATAATAATTAGGGCTGTCAAACGATTAATCGCGATTAATCGCATCCAAAATAAAAGTTTGTGTTTACATAATATATGTGTGTGTATGGAGTATAATTATTCTCTATATATAAATACACACACATGCATATATATTTAAGAAAAATGTGTTATTTATATATAAAATATTTATATATAATATAAATTATATATAATATAAATATATATACACAGTATATACATGCAAATATTTCTTAAATGTATACATGCATGTGTGTGTATTTATATATAGAAAATAATTATACACCGTACACACACATATATTATGTAAAAACAAACTTTTATTTTGGATGCGATTAATTCGTGATTAATCGTTTGACAGCCCTAATAATAATACATACAATAACAAATTGCTATTATTATTATTATTATATAATTAAAATTGCATAGATGTAAATAAATAATAAGTAAATAAAAGCATCTGCCAAATGCCTAAGTGAAAATGTAAGTAAGAACTGCTTTCTCTCTTTTTAGAAAGTAAAAGCCCTTATGGTTGAAAGAGGACTGGCTTCGAACACTCAGACGTTCTGTAGTATTGCTCTGGCTTGCCGCAGACAGAAAGATGCGATACAACTCTTTACTGATATGGAGGTATGAAAACCAATTTCATTCCGATTTTGAGTTAAATATTTAAAGGTGCTTTTTATATTATTTTTTTACTTCAATCCGCTCTTATTTTTATTTGTCTTGTTTTGTGCAGTCTTGTGGACTTGTGCCGAATGCTCATATATACAGTGCCCTGATCAGCCAAGCAAGTAAGCGTTTGGACTACGCTTATCTACACGAACTTCTTCTACACATGACCAAACTGCAGGTGCCGCCCAATGATGTCATCATCAGACAGCTGGAGTTTGCAGCTCAGTATCCTCCTTCTTATGACAAGGTTAGAAACTGAATAATGCAATCTCTCATATCAACCAAGATTCAAGATTTGTATTTTGTCACATGTTATATACCGAATACAACTTGTGAAACCGGGTCAGTTATAAAGTAATAGTAATAATAAAATAGCAGCAAGGTAAGTAGGATTACATGGTATTATTCTTAAGGTAATCTATTTAAATAATTATTTAATAACGTAATTTAAAAACACATCTAAGCTTCAGTGAAAAGTGGTTCAGTAAAATTGAATACATGCAATTTGTGAATGTTTTTCAGCATGTTATTGACCTTTGAGCAAGATTCTATATGGACTACCGTGGAATAATTATGCCTTCTATATCTTATTTTCTTCAGTTAAAATCACGGAACATATACCTGGACAAGATTGATGGATTCCGTGGTTTTTACAGAGAATGGCTGGAGTTCATGCCTGGCCAGGAAACTCCACACCCCTGGGCAAAGTATCGATCCCCAAAACCAGAAACAGAACAAGATGGAGTCACCTCACAAAATCAAGTTTCTGAATAAATCAAATTCCTGAAATCTGTGTGTATGAGGATAATCTGAGGCTGATTTTGCATATTTCATGTGTAATAATTGTAGATATGATTTATGTACATTAAATCATTGTATTTATTTTAGTGTTTGTCTCATTTAAAAAAAAAATATATATATTTTAAATAAAAATCATCACCATAAAATGATTTAAACCTTTATTCAGGATGTAACTAAATTAGTGAACTAGCAGGATATTTCAGTTGGGTCACGGTCACGCTCTAACCTTGAAAGGCAGATTGCTTTCATTTGTCCACAACAAAAAACTTGTTGTGTACAAACGGCTTGTAACTTCCAGGATTTATGTAATTGCTTTTGGAGACAAATCTGATATAAAGATTGAAACGGCTACACTGAAAAGTCTACACTGACAGTGCCTGTAAAGTTGCTCAGGCTTTTTATAGATGATCTACATGTGGTGTTGTCCTATTGTAATAATAAAAAGCAAGAATATGACATGTCAGTTTCTTTTAGCATTTTTAATTAAGATTGTGTTAATGTAACTAAATGCAAATCATTTTTAGATTTATTGGGGCCTTGTGGGAGTTTGCTGAGGCCCCCAGATTGAGAACCACTGATGAATTCAGTTAAATGGATAACTTAAAATGATCTAAGAGTTTAAAAAGTTCTGCACAGGACTTTTAACTGGATTTGCAATTCCCTTAACTGACAAGAGTGAGATGTGAACATTTTCTATCTATGATACACCGACGATAACTCTCATTATATTTGGTGTGTATTTTGAACAGCTGAGATGGAAGTATAGTATTTTTTTATTAGTAATATACAATATATTCGTGGTATGGTTTGAGAGCAATTTGAGCTGAATTAAGAAACGGTGAGCCTGTGCAAGCTCGTTGTTTGGTTAATCATCGAACATGCACTAGTCTATCCAATGTACAGGAATATTACATATATATATATTCTTCTTTAACTTGTATTTTCTATCAATATTGGACACATTTGAAGTATAGGCTTATAAAGTGAATAAAAAAAAAAAAATCAAATTGTATGTGCGCCACCATTACAAAGAAAGCTGTAAAATAATGAAATAATTGTGGCAAGTGTTTGGGAAAGAGGATGGAAGCTGCGATTGGGATTGTTAGATGTTCTGCAGGCATCTCGGCTTTGTTGTCTTGACCAATAAAGTCTATTGAAAGTTTTGGACTCTGGAAATAGTATATGTTTGTAGAATAGCCTAGGAGTAATATGAGTAAAACCAGGAAACCTGAAGCTGTCTTCCTAGGGCACGAGTGTCTTAAGAGAAATATCATTTTCCTATGTGTGTTGAATCAATACCACTACTTATACTTAATTTTGTTAATCTTACATGAGTTAGTTTTAATCATGAAAGATACATTTTGTTTTTGACATCTATGCATGTGTAAATCAATGTTTTTTATTGTATGCATTGAAAACAGAAACTCTACTTTTATTGTTACTCAATATTTGATGCTTTTGAGAGAGGGATTAGAGGAGGAGGACAAAGTAATTGCTTCTAATGTTAACTGTTTAAGAATGTAAGGGGACAAGTTAAAGGTTTTAAGCAGGTCGCTGCCCAATGGAGGTTATATTATATGACATGCATGTAAGATTTTGACTGGAGATGTTAAAGTTATTTGAGGTACACAAATGCAAGTCCTCAGATAACTACCCAACACAGGCCTCCTCCTTCCATCACATTCTTGGTAGAAGACTCAGATATATTGCCTTTTTATCTCTTTTTTTTGTCTCTCTCTCTCATGCCTCTAGTTTTAATCTGCGAGAAACAACTTGTGAGTCATGCTTCTTTCTGTAGTCAAGGTCAGTAGGCCTGGGAAGAGTCTAGGGAGTCAGATAAAATGTTTCCAATTAAAAAATATTTATGTGCGCCAGGTGGACATATTTGGGATGTTGAGGAAGACCAGTGTGGATGAAAATGAACCGGAAAGTGTATATTTATGATAAAATGAAGTAGGAGGCCTTATGATAATCTGTTCATTTGCTTATCCAGTCAGCTTTGAAAGTCTTAGTTCAATGATAAATAAATATGTATGATTTTTAGGTACTCTATTTTGCATAGAGCTCTTTTTTTTTTTTTTTTTTTTGCTGTCTGAGATGTTCTGATTGTAAGCGAGGCAGATTGTGATGTAAGAAAAAAAAATGTTGTATTTAATTTTTTAGCACTGAGTGGCCACAGACTTTAATTTTATTGGGGAATTTCCAGCACAGCTGCTCTCTTGATATAAATGTTGCATATGATGTTTGCCACATCAGTCTTCCTGTTTAAATGCTCTTTGTAAATTTTCTTTTTTTTTTAAATAAAAGTCTAGTTGGCAGTGTGCAGCCTTTAAAAATATGGGGTTGGAATGGGGATGGGCCAAAGAAGAAAAAGTGGAAAATACCCAAGTTCCCTGTGACTGGTCAGAACAGATTCAGAAAACTGTATGAAAGAAGAGAGCTATGACTGAGGTGGTCACATAGAGCTGGCATCATCTGGCTTTTGTTGAACGGAACAAGAAAAGGTTTTGGCATCTGGAATATTTGGGATTTATTTATTTTTTTGCAAAGAGAGAAGACTTTCTACAACAGAAGTTGGTAGTGGTATGGAAAGGTCTATATTTTTCCTTAAACATGAACTGAATGACTCTATTTTCTAACGCTAGACATTTGCGGAGAATCATTAGTAAATACATGACAACAAGATACTGTTGATAGCCTACTGTACAGAAAGAGAAATATTAAATGTGGTCAACACTACTGGTACATATTGTGTATTGTTGTATTTATGATGTTGTAATATATTGTGTATAAAAGGAATTAAAATGAAAATAAAATTAAAATTGAACTGGGGGAGGGCAGAACACGACACGAGACACGACACTGACACTGACACCATTTCCGATTTGCCAGAGTCACGTGATTCAGCAAAAGCGCCAAACTTTGAACGCGCTCATCCGAGGGTTCATTTCGACAAAATATGTAAGTTTAATTGTCTAAGTTACAGAAAACTCGAACAAAGTAAATGTTAAAGCTTTTTTATACGAGGCACACGCAATGTTAGTTGAGTTAGCCTGGTATTCGAGGTCGTTTCTTCCCATTGCCTGTCATGTTCCGTAGGACTCAGCACAACATACCTATAATCATTTTGAGCGATGAAGATGAAGATGATGGTGACGCCTTGACGACCCTCAACGATTCCTCTGTGCTGATTGTTGAAAATGAGAGGAACGAAGCAGGTAACGTTAGTCTGCGTTACACACATTTAACGTTAATCATAACAAATACAAAATTTACCATACCATTTGTGACCATTCATATGCACCATAAAAACCGTTTTTGGACATATACCATGGCGATACCATGTTTTCTTTGACACAAACTGTAGTAAATGCCATGGGTTTCAAAATTACCATGGAAATAAATATTTTTGTTTGATATACCATGGCAGTACCTCTGATATACCTTTATATAACGTTACCATATATACTATGGTAATCATTCAGTAGCATTGTCATCTCTCTGCTTCTCTTTGTTTTCTGTTGATCTCAGATATATCCAAACATATTGAGGAGTTGGATGAGGACTTGGCCATCACATACTCCCAAACTGCAATAGTGCTTCCACATGCTAGATACGACTGCACCCTGGCTTTCTGGTCAGTAAAATAAGCGAGGCCACTGTCCTGTGAAGGACTTGTGTTGTCTGTGATTGTTTATGTGCCATTGTGTGTTTGCTTGTTCTAGTCGAGCAGAGCAGGACGTCTCAGGACCTCTACAAAATAATGCACAATACTGTGATCAGTGTTTTTGCTACATCTGTGACAACCTGGCCTCCATGGTGAGTTCACTAGCTTCAAACCTAAATCGGACTCATGGTGCCTTCACGTGCTATGGTAATTATGGTAAATACCAAAAGCCGACGTGGAAAATGCACATGAACACCCCCTCATGTGGTATTTTCCACTGGGCAGCTCGTAGAATATTTTGATGCACGAGTTGCCGAGATGAGATAACCATTGACCTTTTCAAAATGGTGGGGAGCAACGCAAGAGTCGTGAATACTGTTAGCAGATAGTTTTTGTAGCCTATACAATGTTGTGTCATTAACAATTGTAATATAATGCGTTAACACTCAATTTTCAACTTCGCTGCAATTTCCTTGGTTCATATTTAATCATTTTATGTCGTTTTATTATTTTTTATTATTAATTATGTTTTAATCATCAGAAAGCACCACATTTACGTTTTTTGTTTTGTTTTTTTGTAAAGATAAAAAAGATACTCTACTGACACAGACCTTGCGGGTACTACATTACGACAACAAAAGTACTTGAACACAACACACTGGTAAATACCAGTTCACAAGTGGAAAATATCATCTTTTCCAGAGCACATGAAGGCAGACTCAGTCTCATCTATCTAGGCCTTATGTTAGTTACTCATATAAATGGCAGAGTGTAATGTCCCCCAAATCAGAAGAGGCAAAAGTGAATAAAATTTTGCTAACAGAAAGTAAATCATGTTTTTTTGTGACATTTTCGTGTTAAATGAAATAAATCCCATTATTTTAATCCTGTCCAGACAGGTAGTATTATTTATTATTTTAGAATTTAACATCAACATAAAAAACAAATACTACTATGCATGCATTATACTAGTTTTACAAATGAAAAAATATACTATTTTTTGCTGTATTTAGTTATATTAGTAAATACTGGCTAAAAACAAGGCCACTTTTGTGTTTGTGGAGCATTGGTAAAGTGCTATTACTTGTTTGTGTTTTAAAGTGTAAGTTTTGGACCATCCCTGGCTTTTGCCACTGTAATGGCCATAAGCACAGCGTCTACTGGAAGTCCCTTCGTGATAAGAGCCTGTTGGGATATCTGCATGAGCTGAACTTCACCTTTGAGCCGCTGGATATGGATTCAGACCTACGACGTGCAGGTATGTTCTCTCACGCGATTTAAACTGCAGATTTATTGTCTCTCACGACATGAGCCAGCCTAAATCTTACAATTGTGTGTGTGTGTTTGTGGTAGAGGCTTCACTGCACACATTTGCTGGTAGTTTGGCAATGAAGTATGCAACTTTCTTGTTGGGGTTTGAGAGTTCGAACATTCCAGGCTGTCGGTGCATCTGTCACCGCAACAATAACGACACAACACAGAGTCAAGCCTTCGGATGTAAAGGATGCCATAAACATCACTTTAAGATTCTGGAGTACGAGTGAGTGGTCCACCTTTTATATCATTTTTAGTATAATTTAGCATTTTGCTATCTGCTTTATAAAATTGGAGATCAGTCACAATTTGGTTAATTTAGGTAAAGTGGGTGCAATTGATAAACTGCAAATTAATTGTGTTTTGGGTAAGAAATTAACATTACATTGATTGTTATTGCAGTATTAGTAACTAGATTTTTATCATGACCAATAGTAATAGTGATTCTTAAGGCTTGAATACACAACACGACTTTTACCCCAATTTGCAGTCTAGATGAGTCGGCAATAGTTGCCGAAAGTCTGCAGGTTTTGGGCAGTCGGAGTTAACAGAATTCACGCGCAGTGTATGATGGGCAGAGACTCTGATTTTTAGCTTCATACTATGATTTCATCCAGTCGGAGGATATCAAAACATGTTTGATATTTTGAGCCGATTTGAGAACACAAATATGTGCACTAGTAACAGAACATCAAATTAGCCTCAGTATTTGACTCATGGACGCACAGATGTGTGTGCTTCAGAGTCGCTATAACAACTACTGTGGTCATCTGCAGATCCATGTTTGTGTTTCATCTGTCATGCATCTCCAAGCAACAAGACGTGTTTCTGTGTGCGTTTGATGTATTCGGTACGAAGTCTGGTAGTTTATGATGCCCAGTTTTTCCACTGTAACCATTTACAAAGTCGGCAAGTGTATGATGCCTAGTGTTTTAAAATCTTTTGTGTAGTGTATTCAAGCCTTTAGCGAACACCATGCTATACTAAAGTTGTTTCTTTTCTCTTTTTTTTTTCTTCAGTTACACTGTCGTGAGTCAACATATCAAAATGTTTTTTAATGAAGCAAAGAAAGAGAATCCAAAGGCTTCTGTTGTGATGCTCTTAGGCGCTATCAAGCTTTTCGTCACTCACACTGTTCCTGGGTAAAATACTATACACTATTGCATATTCTGACCCCTGGTTTTGGTATGTAATGTATAATTGCATATCTTGGTTTGTTATGTCTCCCTTGCAGAAATGTTCACGCTGCTACCACTGTATCTGAAACCGTGTCAATGCTCCTGTGGAGGTAATGCTACAAACATGTACTTTTGTGTGTTTACTTGGACAGTCCCTTTTGCATTTCCTAGTTTTCTTATAAACTGTACGTTTGTCTTCCAGATTTATGACGAAGGTGTGGACGCTTTTAGTTGACTTTGATTTTTCCAGCACTTTCATAAAGCAACTGGAGTATTTCTTCCAGAGGCTTCCTCTGCCTTCAAACTCCACATTGCCAAAAAGGTAACAACACATACATGTGCTGTAATTTGGGTTTGGAAAAGCCATGCACTTTTTGCTTCTTGAAGAAAATGTCATCCAAGATGATAATTTCAGTCAGCATTTGCTCCCCTTATGTTGTTTCCTAGTTTTAAAAAAATTGTTTCTGAGATTTTACTTGTTAATACAATAATTGTTCAGTTGTGGTCTGCCATTGTTTTGTTGTTTAATGATTAAATGGTCTTTTCTTTGGTTGCAGTCTGAGTGTGCTTCCTTGGGATGACCCCTTGCTTTCTGGCGTGATAAAAGGTCAAAATATCACTGGAGAGAGGCAGGTCAAAGGTCGAAAGCTTCAAGTCTTGTA
Organism: Squalius cephalus; assembly: GCF_949319135.1. Taxonomy (NCBI): domain Eukaryota; kingdom Metazoa; phylum Chordata; class Actinopteri; order Cypriniformes; family Leuciscidae; genus Squalius; species Squalius cephalus. The sequence goes on from NC_137123.1 coordinate 57,017,346, forward strand.
TGAACCCCTGAGCGTGATTCAAGCGAGAGTCTGTAAACTTCAACAACAAAACAAGTAATGGCCCTTCCTTAGTGTACTTTTTATGCTTTATTTTATGCTTTATTAACTGCTTATCAAACCTTTTAATTTACTTAAATGATATATGCAATAAACCTGCACAAAATCCGCACATGCAGAATTCCACAGAAAGAATTCATACATCTGTCATTCACAAAGTTGTATGCATACTTAAAGGTAGATTCACCTAAAACTGTATTTTTTCACTACTCTGAAGCATAATATAAATGAAACAAAATATTTAAAAATGATCAGTAATAGTGTAGCACTGTGTTTAACACATTTTGCCCTTTTTAAAGAGGATCTATTATGCTTTCTTACATTTTCAACATTCTTTGTATGTAATGTTGCTGTTTGAGCATGAAAAAGGTCTGCAGTGTTACAAAGCACAACGTTCACTTTTTCTCTATATCAGTGCGCACTGATTCTGAATTTCCTTGAAACTCCTCAATTGTATTCTTGAGTTTTCTTCTGGGAACAAACACGTCACAATATTCCTCATTTAGGCATACGCAAAAAAGGGGGCGAGGCCTGGTTGAGTTGTGTTGAGTTCTGAAACACGCTCAAAGCGGTTGACCAATCACAACACACTGGTCCAGCACATTTTGCTTTTCGGAAGGAGGGGCTTCATGGAGACAGGAACTAATCAGAGCTTTACTGACAGTCTGGGAAAGAGAGGTGCTGCAGCAATGTAATATATGTGGGAAATTTTGTTTTTTGAACATTCAAGCATGAAAACCTATTTTAGTAGACCCCAAAAACAAATTCAAGACTTTACAAAAGGGCATAATAACGCCTTTTTAAACTAATTCTGGGGATTTTTCCTTGTAAACAGCACAGAAAATGTTGGGCAAAAAGTTTGTGTTAAGTGTTATTGCTTAGGACCTCGCTAACCTTAATAAAATAATAATAATAATCTACCCTTTTTTTAACACGTTAGGTACCGTGAGCTGGCTCGCTATCTGAAAGTTGTCAGAAGTACCAATAGCCCCACGTGAGTGCCAGCTGCATATCATAAACATTGTTGTCATATAAGCAGAATATTATTACAATTTATGGTACAATCTTTCATTGTGTGTCTGTCTGTCTGGTATTTAGGTTGCAGAGAATGAGAGACTTGGTTCCCCTCTACCTGTGCAAGGTACATCAGAATAAAGCCTTTTCCATCAGTGCTTTCTACTTTATTTAATATACTTCAGTTTTATACACTAGTAATTTTAGACATTTAAGTCAGGACTCTCAGGAGTTTTCTAACTTTTTGATGCAGAGGATTTGTGGCCAGTATGATGATCTACACACCCCTGTATGAAGGACACCCTTCATAAAATATAATTGATCTTAAATATAAAATTTGGTAAAGGTAAATGATTGTGACAATGTAAATGCCCTGTCTTAAAGGAATAATTCACTTCAAAATGAGAATTGTCATCATTTATTCACCCTCATGTTGTTTCAAAACTGTATGAATTTCTTTCTTCTGCTGAACACAAAGGAAGATAGTTTGAAGAATGTCGGTAACCAGACAGTTGATGGACCCCATTGACTTCCGTAATATTTTTTTTCCCTTCTATGGAAGTCAGTGGGGTCCATCAACTTCCTGGTTACCGACATTCTTCAAACTATCTTCCTTTGTGTTTAGCAGAAGAAAGCAATTCATACAGTTTTGAAACAACTTGAGGGTGAGTAAATGGTGACACAATTCTCATTTTGAAGTGAACTATTTCTTTAACTGCATTTCTGTTATGTGTGTGTGTGTTTAGGTTGCCGACTACAGTGGTGCGGTCCACACAATGTTATCGCCAATGCTCGGTGCCGCTTGCCCAGCCTCTCGACTCACACCTCCACAGTTCAGAGCTTACCTCAGAATTTTTACATCAGGCCTAGTCCCTGATATAGCACAACAAGAATTTGATCCAGGAAATGGCCATATGATCATACCTGATCCTTTACTGAGCACCAACTGGACACCCATTGAAGGTAGAGCATTGACAGTGTTTATCTAAATGACATCTTCAGAAAGGTTTGTCAGGCTCTTGTTTTCCTGCATTTGTATGTATCTTCCCTTTAACAGATTCTGTATTATTTAAGCTCAACAAACAATGAATGTTTATGCTGAATACAAACCCTGTTCCTTCATTAAAGGGTTAAATACATTCAAGATGATGGAGGTATTGAAGTTTGCACTGAGGGTTCTGGACTGCAACGCTGCTGTTTTTGCAAATGTAGGTAAAATATTATATAATGTTTATTTTATATAACTTAATCCACTTTATTTTTAAATGTAAGAGCAGGCACTGGCATTTGTAAATCTACCGTATTGTTCCGAATATAAGACCCCCCCCCCCCTCCTCCCTCCCCCTTTTCAAGATGTACCTTTTAAAGAAAATACTTTATTTGAAAATAATTTTCATATTGCACATTTTTTATATTTAAAACAATTTTTTCTGGTAAAATTAGGGCTGGGCGATTTAAATCGTGAGATTGTTATGCGCATCTCGTCAGTAAAGCCGGTTCCTTGATTAGTAGTAAATCGCCATCACCTGCTTTCAGATGGAGCGGCATTTACTACAAAGAGCCGTAGTTAACTGACAAGCTGAGCCATATCGCATTAATTATCGCTGGCGATACGTCCACGATTTTAATGCGATATGGCTCAGCTTGTCAGTTAACTACGGCTCTTTGTAGTAAATGCCGCTCCATCTGAAAGCAGGTGATGGCGATTTACTACTAATCAAGGAACCGGCTTTACTGACGAGATGCGCATAACAATCTCACGATTTAAATCGCCCAGCCCTAGGTAAAATGCTCATTTAGTAGATTTCACAATTATGGATTTCTCACCTTTTTTATGTACAGTGACAGACAGATGTTGGCATGTTAAAAAACACAGGTATTTGATCCGTATTACCTGATTATCTGATCCAGGGGGATATGAATGTTTTTTCCTTTGGCCGATCACATAGTGCTGAAAAGACAGCAGTTTCTTCCTGAAGTCGGAGGGCAAGCGCTAATCCATTACGCTGCATCAAAGCGGCCACTTCGAGGACATTGACAGGCAAGTGCGTCAATACGTAGTTGAAATAAGAAATGGTGGGCCTCACTGGTGGGTATGTTCAGCTCTTTGGCAATTTCCAATGCCTTCAGCTGGATGACGGCTCTTGTTATGGGCAGCCCCTCATGTCTTTTTTCGGCTACGTACTGACACACTTTCCTGTCAGTTTCCTGTCAGTGGCCGCTTTTAGGACCGCGTTGAGCTTTTCTTTGACTGTTAGCATTTTTAAGACATAGTCTTAACTTAACTCTTTTTAGGCTCGCCATCTACTAACATTACACTCTGACACAGTGTAAGCTCGCGCTCAATCGGCCCAAAGCGCGGCATCCGACAAGCGCGGAAGGTCTTAACGTGTTACTGTCCTTTTCTCGAGGCAAAGTATTTTTTGATTAAATGCAATACATTTAGTTATGTATTCTCTCGTTATTTCATCTGACTCCATAAATGAAAAGGTTTTAATGATATCTGTGGATCATTAATTATGAGTGAATGTTTGACTATTCCGTTTGACTATTCCGTTTAACTCTTCAATGAAAATATCAAAGTCAGTTAGAATAATCAAATGTAACAATTTATTATGTCAGGTAAATGTATCATGTCAATTTTATAATCAATTCAAAGATAATCGATACAAAACATCAAATGCTCTGGAATAGAGAGAAGATGCAAACCCAACTTTAAGAAATACATGAGGCTGAGAGATCTCTCTCTCAGCCTCACGGACCAATCTGAGTTACAGAAAAGGCCTCGATCTCCCTGCTGCATTTCCTTATATAGACAAACCTTTCGCTGGGAAACATGTGCTAACAATAGAAATTTGCATTCAGAGGTAGCACCTCTTGGGGGTGTGTGACCATTTGCTTGAGAGACCATCTTCCTTTTTGTGTCAGTTATCCATAAACTCTTAAAATCCTTATTACCTTTTGTTTTACTTATTCTGAAATGAGACATCTGTACCAGTCGCACTGTGACATTTTAAATGATACCAAACATGAAAATACTCTGTGATAATCATTCACATTAAACTATACATTTTCTTGGGTGAATTCAGGTGATCATCTGAGCATGAGAGAGAGGGGGTGAGGGGAGAGGGAAAGAGATGTAGATTAGGATGACTCGGAGGTGAGACTTTCGTCTCGATGGTGCATGAGAGCCAGTTCAAATGGTAATCTCCAGAGAGGTCCTTTTGTCCTCTCGGTCTGGTCACCCCCGAAACAGACTGTCCGGCATTTTGTAATTTCTCAATTCTTACAACAGCATATTTCTTGGGTGCTTTATGAGAGTTGTTTGACTCCTCTGCGTTTATCAGTCTCCAGGGGGAAACATTCGTTTTACACATATTTGGCCCTCCCCATTGTTGCGGGTGTATTATTGACATGTAACAGTTTGGACCGTGAATTTAAGATGACACCATTTTTTTCAGATGTATTTCCAAGAAAAAAACATTTATCACTGGCCACCAAACTATATTTTGCATTATTTATTAACATTCTGTCAGTGTTAAAGGCATTATTTAGCTTTTGCATACTGAATGTGTGACAAACAGTTCAGCATCAAATGTCACCTATCATAAAAACATCAAAACCCTTCATATTAACTCATTTCATTCATATTAACTCTTCATATGTGTTGTGAAGTCTGTTGTGAAGTGTGAACTGTTGTGAAGTGTGTACTTTTCAGATCTGTTGTCTTTTATGACTAATGTCTCTTTGTTTGTAGTCAGAAACCTGGGTGTATCTGCTTGGCATTGTCAGTTCCAGTTTTATTACTCCAGATGGTCTTGTCGTCGGTGCATTCTATGCCGAGCCTGACGTCACCTTTCAAGCGGTAAGAAGAGTGTTTATCTTGTGTCTGTCAGGATGGAGAACATACTGAGATGTTTTGGAGACAGATAGTTATGTGTTTCTGTTCAGGTGACCAAAGACTCTGCCAATGCAATTCTCCAGGAGCTGACACAGACTTCCCGTATACAGATCCCCAAAACCTTTGAGAATGTGAGTTTAATTAGTTCTCTGCAGTTTTTTTTTTTTTTTTTTGTGTAAACCTTGGATTATTCGTGACTGACATTTATGTGGCATCTATAAAGCAGTGTGTCTGATGCCCAATATAATGGCAGTATATTTGTGTATATAATGATAGTAAATGAGAAACACAAAATAAAAATAAAAAAACAATTTCTTCTTAGGCCTCTGAATATGCCTGGCATATCTTAAATAAAATGATGACAAATAAATAATACTCTTTAAATGCAAACCAGTTCTATATTATACATTGCTTTGTCTTATTGGTGCTATGTTTTATTTTTATTTTTTTCCCATTAGGGTTATCCTGACCAGGCTAGACTGCTGTTAGCAACTCAGGCTTTGGTGCTGCGCATTTTCCACTCCCAGCTCAGCCCCATCCTCGACGTCATCATTTCCTTCAGGGTGCTTATTTTCTGTAGTTATTAGTTAAATTTAGTAGTTTTGATTTTGTGTGATTCATATGTGTAATTGTGTGTATGTGCCATTTGCCTTCAGTTCAACCACTGGGCGCTCCGTTGGTTCTTTAACAGTCTACTGGGGAGGCCGGATGTGCTGCATTACCTCCTGTGCTGTCTTCTGCAGGAACTGTCTCATGGGGAGCAGTACCAACTCATACAGGGGTAAGTCTGTGTGCTCACACACATACACTAAAACTGAACAAAACATCTATGATAAGCATGTACATGCTCTATATCTGTTTCAGAACATGGAGTGAAACTGAACATTCCCTAGTTGCATCCTTCCTCTGCTTGTACTTCCTGGAAAACAGTGTGGTTTTAGACTCCTACACCTATCCCATCAATAGTTTGCTTGCCACTTGGAATGAGTAAGAAGCAGCAGTCAATCACTATAGTAAATTCGTGATATGTCATATTTCAGCACTGAACAATGTTTGCTGTACATGCATGAATATTAAAAGAGGTTATTTCTAATTGAATATTGGAATTGCGTTGGACATTTTGGATATTCCTAATACACCTTATCCAGAGGGATATAAAAAGGAAGATCGGGAATAAATGAATTCCACTATAAAGAAGTTGGATCATTTTGTTCATATTAAATGCATATAATATGAAGTTTAATTTATCAACAATTTGCATTCTATTTGATTTCAGATTGTACTGCCCTTGGCAATTAAGTTTGAGACTGCAACTTGAAAGCAATGTAAGAATCTTTTCCATTAAAGACTTGGTGTAACAAAAATTATACAAAGAAGATATAATTAGATCTCAATAACCCAAGTGTTTTTAAGGTGATCTTCTCTTCTCTCTCTTGCAGGTGGCCAGACTTACTACAGAAAAGCGTAAAATCTTGCAACAAATCCAACGCCAAGGAAAATAAGCCTGACCAACATCTTGAACAAATGAACATGCACTGCATTTCATTCCATGCAATAAGTTTGGATGAGATCAATGTTTCATTTATCCTTTATTATCTGCTGGGGAAATGTTTTATCACAATGTTTTTGTTTGGCAAAGTGTGAGATGCATTTCTTGACTTCGCTGTGAGACTCACTTCTAATATAACGGATCTTGTTAATTGCACATTTTTCAGTCAATTCAGTTATTCAGAATTTTAAAACTGTAAAAACTAAGAACTCTTTATTATGTATATATTAACATTTGACTTTTCGACAAAATGGACAAACTGTACAGTTTTAATGTACAGAAAGAGTGCCTCTAATGTTTTCAAAGGTTATAAGCGGTAGTTCTACATTTTTCATTGCCAAGTTTTTTTCTTTTTTTGGGAAATGACCAGTATTTTGTAACATTACAGTACTGTGATTAATAGCTGGAGCATGTAAATCACAATTATATTCAAAAACAGAACAATATTCAAATCTTTGAACATCAGCAGTAATGCAAATAAATGACAGTTTAAAATGCAACACTGAAAAGCTGTTTAATATTGCTTTGTTACAGATCATTTAAGGTTGTGAACTAGGGATCTTTGCAAAATATTACTGTAAATATTCTATTCAACTGCCTTTGTAAACAAGATTTCAAAGCATGCAGAAAATGTAAAGACTATAGTCTTACAGATGGGCAAAAACAACTAGATGTGCAATCTAAGCCAAGTATAACTACTGTACAGTGCAAAAATCGTTGACTAGTTTGTGTGTTTCAGTGTTTGAAAATGGAGGTTGTGGTGTAGCTGAATCGGAGGACATTGGGTGGAATCTCCATGAAGTTTAGTTTAATGAGCTCAGATAAATAGTTGAGGATTTTCTTATCATCTTTGTGAAATTCAGAAAGAAAACATTTTGTCCATGTACTTTCCATAGCCCTTCTGGGTGTCAGGCGACCATGTAAAAATGTTAAAAGGAATGCTCTAGTGACAAGCTTGCTTTGCACACTTTGAGCAAACATGAAGTAGGTGTTTCCACGTTTAAAGTTGCTCCTTGGATCCACCAGCAGGTTGATTAGAGTACCACTGTAGGTTGGGCAGCGCAGTGTCTTTTGATCCACATCTAGAACACTGATGTATCGGCTATAATGGCCCAGGCAGTGAGGCAAGGTTGTGTGAGTAAAACAGCACATCCTGAGTAAATATATAAAACAAAAATGTTGTCAGGGTGAATATTGTCAAGAGGAAGAAATATCCTTCCTCTGCTTGTACTTCCTGGAAAACAGTGTGGTTCTAATCTAGACTCCTACACCTATCCCTACAACTTGGAATGAGTAAGAAACAGCAGACAATAATTATAGTAAATTCATGATATGTCATATTTCAGCACTGAAGGATCTTTGTTATGATGTAGATGTGCTGTACATGCATGAATATTAAAAGAGGTTAACTTAGAGCTTCAACTTAGCTAACAGTGTTTATCCTAATGTCATTGCTGAAAGGGTAACTAGATTCTTGTTTTTATGCATCCCAAGTAAAATGCCCCTTTAATAGTTACTGTATCATTTAAGCTCATCAACAAAGCAATCAATGTTTATGTAGTATATCAGTGGCATGCAACCCTGCTCCTGGAGATCTGTATTGTCAAGTCATGATGTATTGATCTTCCTATAATACTATTTCTGAGTCCAAGCCTCTACTCTGTTTCAAATGAGAATACTGTCTCACAGCCATTTATGAGCACTTCTCTTATTGCACACTTCTTAGGTAAGTTTTTCAAAGTCTCCAGGCTTACAATGACCCAGACTCAGTATTCAGAAAAGATGAATCACTGGCCACCTAAGGGTTATGATCATGATTTGTAAGTAATACTACAGCCGTTCGTTTCAGTGTTTGTTGCTTTTTGTACCAGGAGCCTTTGGACTCAGAAACGGTGAAGTGTGATGTCAGACTTAACTGGATACCTTCCTGTTTACCCCCAATAAATATGTCAGAACTAGCTAATTAAGATATTTGAGTTAAAAACAGGCATTCAAACAAGATTATGATGCTTAGTAAATGTTACCTGTTAAAGCCGATGAGTTTCCAGTTGAGCAGGTCAGTAAGCTGCAGCGGCGTTGAAGTCCAAGGTTGAATGCTGTCTCTGTATCTACTCGGATGTGGTACGTACACAGACAGTGCTGTAACTAGTCGTCTCACTGCAGCCTCCTCGCTGCCTAGTACCACCAATGTTCGGCCACTCAGAAGGCTATACACTGCATGCACTGCAAAGGGAAACTGTCGCAAGAACTGCAATGCTGCCCGCCCTACTCTGCCACGCCTTCGTCTGGTCCCACCTTCTTTTTTCCCCCTGGGAAGACAAGCAGAGAAAGGGCATTCGGAGGTTGTGGAGGCAGTGGTGCTCCGATAGCTGAAGCAGTCTGACAAATCATCAGGTACTGTCCGACAGGGCTCATCTGGCAACGAGAGAGGGATCGATTCTGTTGCATGACAAGCATCTTGGAAGCTTGACCCACCCAGGGATAAAGTAATAGGACAGTCAGGTGGAGTCAGGGTGACAGCAGGATAAAAACCTTGCAACAACTCCAAACAGGCACCTCCATGATCTCCAGGAACATTTCCCATCCCAAAAACACATTCAACATTTTTGTTGTCTTGTTTTTGACACCTGTCTTTCTCATCATTCTCTTGCTCTGGGCTTTCCTCATCAATTGCGCAAGGGTATAAGGCACGCAATTCTTCTTGTAGGATGGATTCTGTCGTGCTAAGCACCTCAATGCTGTCTTCGCTGCAAGTCCGTCTGGTAGGTACCCTCCCTTGCCTTAGACCCTCCAGTGCAGCTGTAGTGGACAAAGGTGGTGGACTTTGCAGTGCTGTATCCATTGGTAAATTTGAACCTTGGGATCTGAAGGACTTCTCCGTCCCTAAGACCTCGATACTATCTCCACTACTAATACTGGTCTTCATCAAAGCTGAAACATATTCCACATTTTCTTGATAATCCAGAGCTGTAACTACTTCCTCATTTTCCATTTCAGCCTCTACTGGGGCGGTGTTGGATGTCAAGGGTAGGTTATGCTCGGAAGGGGTATTTACAGAGCTGGGTACAACTGGAGATTGGCTAGATCCAGCCAACTCTAGTTTGATTGGCACCATTTCAACACAGGAGGCATATGACTCAAGACTGACAGGTTCACTTAGAACTGAGGGTGCAGGAAGAAAGGACGGTTGTCGCACTGAATGTTGACCAGCTATTTCAGTCTGTAATCCAGCACCCTCTTCCAAGTCACATGGATCCTCAAATAAGAAATTGGTAGATTTAAGGTTGCGGAGAAGATTACGGCAGAGGAGTTGTGTGTAGAGATGGCAAATATCTCCTCTGAATGTCCTCTCTATGGAGTCCAGTTGCTGTAGAGCCTGTTGGTGGAAGTATTCGTCACACAATTCCTCGAGAGTTTTCAGACGCTTGTCAAATCGGCAAGATGAAGTGGAGCTAATCAGCTGCAGAGAATGCGAGGGTGTGTTTGCGTAAGGAAAAACATTGCATTCTAGCATTGGCTCAGCAAGCTGATCGTGCCTTAAATCATCCAAGTCAAGTTCCAGAGAATGAGGGAGGTCATCTGGTTCGTAAGGGGAGTACTCAGAGTTTCTAAGCTTCCTGGTTGGGTAGCAAGTGACCTGTTTTAAAAGGCTTTTATAATCCTGAATCGATTTTTCTACAGTGGCCAACTCCTGTTCTTTGTTAGCCAATGGCATTGGGCAAGATCCTTGATCCTGCTTGTTCCTTCGATCTCCAAACCGTTTATCTTTCTCGTGTGTAATACATGACCTATTCTCATTTTCAGACTCTACTTCCGCCTTTCTTGAAATCCCACATCCGTCTTTCTCTTGTAATTTCATTTCTGTTTCACACTCTTTTAGTTTCACATCTGTATTTCTATCTAATGTAGGCATACCATTCAACATCCGTTCCCTTTCATTGGTGCACTTCGCAGATGCATTATTGACCTCTTTTTCTATCTCTCTAAGTAACATGACTCTTGTATACTTCAGATCTCTTAGTTTTATCTCCAGTTCATTCGCAAAGTTCTTCCTGTTCCCCGTTTTCAGACATTCAGAGACTTTGGAGAACTCTGTGGAAAGCTGCTGGAATTGTTGAATGATTTTATTCTCATCAGACGACACATAGGCAAGGCAAAGTGGTCGCACAAACCCTCGAGCCTCCAGGTCATAGAGCGTAAGGTGGTGCACATATGCAAATGCTCCTTCTCGAGAATCCCCTAAAACTACCTTTGAGTCTTCTACAAAGTTCAGTTTCAAAGAGCCACAACCTGCCGAGCTGGCGAGAGAGGACTGATAGTCCACTGACATAATCCGAAGGGAGAAGTGGTTCAAATCAAACGTCCCACAAGCTTTGGTTTCAGGAGGAACAGTAAGCAAAGGTTGGGGCCCAACTTGCTCCGAAAACTCTGATAAAAGAATAAAGTCCTTCTTAAAATTAGCACCAGACATCCTGGACCACGGGGTGATATCCCCAGAGTAGGGATACATGGGCACAGACAGTTCCTCTGGAAGAGCTGATGGGTCTATTTCACTGAAATCTGTTTCTTTAGTAAAAGCCACCAAGTCTGGAGAACCAATCATGGTGGATTTTTTTTTTAAACAAACCGGACAGGGGTGTAAAAAATATTGTGAAATTATGCTTAAATTAAAATATGAGGACTGTCAAAATGTTTTTTCTTTAGTAAGGCTATTACATCTTAAATACTGATACCTGCTAGTTAAACTTTACATTCAGCAAGACCTGATTTTTTTAGTAGTTTTACAGTACATGTAGATATAGTCGTTTATAGACTGATCATCTACCGTATTTACATTCAACATACATACATTCCCCATTTTTCACTTTGACAGGCTTGTTACTTTACTGGGGGAAAAAAAAACATTAAAAACTTGTTTAAGCTATTATAACTTCAGTATGCACTTTGTTGTACACTGAAGGTCTAAAATTTTAATTAATAAAAATTTAGATTTCTTTAATTGCGGAAATGTCATTAAAAGTATAAGCAAAAAGTTTTAATAGTACTAACGTACAAATTCCATAAAATAATACTAAAATAATTAATCTTGTCACTCACATACTTTACACCCCTGAAACCGGCATCTTCAGTGCTGTCCATCCACTCCAGGAGGTCTAGTTTTACTACGTATATCTAAGCAAACTGGTTTGTCGCCAGACCCGAGAATAATAACTACTTAAAAACCACAACAAGCATGAAATTATCCAGTTCTCGCCGATTTAAAAAATTACATGCCTGATACAAAATACAAACCATGACATAAACGCAATGTCATGAAAACTGACAGGTCAGTTCAGAATAAAATACGCATAAATCCGTTCGCTGACGGCAGCGTGAGCACAGCAATTCACGAGAGCAGTTGTTGGCTAATTTTTAGAAGTTAGTTTAAGTCGTTGTTCAGAAGTAAACAAACATTAAAGCCCTTCCCGGAGAGCAGTAACTGAAGCAGCCTTTGCCATAGTTAGCCATGTGACACCTCTGGTTAGGGGGGGGGCTCAAACTTGTTTCCGCCTCAGAACCAATTCCTCAAAATAACTGGAAAAATAAGACGTGCTCGTGCGTTTTTTTTTTTGCAGTGTTGAGAGATGGAATACATATTTCAAAATATTACGAACTCTAATTAATTGATAGGCAATGACAATCAAAGAAAATCCAGTTAATTTATTTTAGAAAACAAACTTTATTTTACCAGGCAATTCTTTTATATCTTAAAAAGAGAAGAAGAATGAAAACAAGAAAAAAGAAAAGAAAAGTTCTTCAAAAAGAACACTTTATCCAAATCCTCTTTTCTCTGGGTCATTCAATGAAATGTAAATGTGAGTGACCCAAAGAAAAGGATTATTGGAATAGGATTCCTTAAAATGCCCCATAAGTCCAAATATCATTATTACAGTTAAACTTTTTTCCCTTCAGAAACATTAACTTATTACACTTTTAAGGGAGGTGCTGTTAACTGTTAAGTTCAGTAGAAACGTGGCCATATCTTTTTTTATTTGACCTTTCATAAACCGTGACTTGTGCTTATTGTGTTTTCACATGATAGCAACGCAAAGGGGAAATCTCTTAGCATACAAAAATCAATGACAAATGGGCGTGCAATCCATTCTAATGGACATGAAAAGCAGAAGCAAAACCACAAACAAATGTGAAAATTGTGAACAATCTCTTTATTCAGACATGCATCCCAGTGGTAAAGAAGAAATCATATAATATTTCATGTAACCTTATTAGTGGGGTAGGTTTCACCAAAGTGTGATAAATTTGACCCTACCAATATTTTTATTGTTTTTTGCCATTTATTTTTTAACCAATTTGTTTGGCAAGTTATCATAGGATGTTTACATAGAACCTGCATCACATTAACTTTTAGTTTATTTCTGTCCTTTTTAGCCATTTATGCTGCTATTGACAAAAGGGTAGAATGTGATCAAAGTAGGAAAACATCCCTTATAAAGGTTTAGACAACCCTCAATGCACATTTCCCCCAATCAAACAGTATTTTTGCTACTTTGTAAGCAAGACTAACAAACAAAAATTGATATAAAAATATTTTTGCATTACTGCTTTATTGTCTTAATATTGAGTATTTACTTTCAGTGAGTATTTGTAATAACTGAGTATTATATATATTTATATATATATAAATATAATCATGGTCAACACATAGCTCATAATAAAAATACATCTGAAGTCACAGACAAACGGTCTAAATACCCTTATACACACACACACACACACACAAGCAGAAGCTCAGAATAAAGATGTTTTATGAAATCTTTCACTTCTTTCAAACCTACATCTAAGCAAAGTGTCTGACTAGGATAGTGCCGCGTAGTAAAATGATGCCTGTCATTTCAAAATCCCCTTTAAAGGAGCAGGTAAGCAGAAATTCACATCAGAGGACTGTGCAGAGACATATAATATCTCTAATATTACATTCTTTGTTTAAAGATGCATTATTGCCAGTTGCCATAGAGATAGATGCTTTGATAGATGTAATAATCTGTGCACAAGTATAGGAGTGACTCAAATAAGTAGTATCTCAGGTTCAGTTATGGCACAGTAGAGCATGAAGCCCATCTCGTCAATGTCGTCCTCAGTAAATCCCTGAAACAGATTCACATTATGTTTAAAGAAACTAGGCATGATTCCAGTCTCCAGGTATCCGATTAGCTCAGCAATCGCCTGCAGGAACCTATCAGCAAACACCGATTCCGACCAATCAGTTTCCTTTTCACTCATGTGTAGAATGACATTGCTAAGATGGCTGCCGTTGAGCTTGCGTAGTGCAGGGCAGTTGCGGCACACGGCCTTTAGTGTTTTCAGACACTTCTTTCTGACCCCCGAGTCTGCTTTGTCAAGAGCTGCTAGTCTAGTTGTTTCGCTGGTGTATAGGCTCTGGTACCAGACGTAGTCGAATGACCCAGTGATCTCTCGCTGCGCCGTAAGCATCATCTCGCTAAGGCGCACTGTTGGCAACACGGTAATATAGAAGCGCTCCCCACTGTCACAACTGCTTTGGGTTAATCCTTGAATCTCCAGTTTGAGCTCAGGAGACCCAAGCACCGGTCGCACCTCGCACTCCAGGGTTCCGGTTAGCGAAGGCCAGTTCATTGATTCCATCACAGCCTTGCCTAGTTGCTCTGAAACAAGCCGTGACGACAGGTATCCACCCAGTAAATGTCGATCCCAGTAGCTCCGTCCCCTTGGGAAGTACTCGAGGTTTTCACGCCGCACCATGCAGAACTGAGGGTGACCCAAAAATGTGTCCTCTCCGGCAATAGGCATCCACAGACTGGACTCCAACTGTATTAAACACATTTGGAACAAATTTAAAAACAGCTTCAATCCAAGTCCAGAGATCCAAATGGTGACATTTGGGAAAGTTAGTTTGAATATGATCTAAATCAATTTTGGTCAATAATTGACAAATATTGTAGAAAGGGTCATTAAAATCTCTGCTCATTTAAAAATGATGGAAAGGCTTAGAGGACTTAGAAAAATATATTTTTTTTATTTTATTACTATTACTAAATTATATTACATCATCCCCTGAACTCTGCATGACCAAGGAAATCAAAAGAAAAATTATATTAAAATTTTTTGAATGTTGGCCTAAATATGATTCTAAACCAATGTTGGTCATTTAAAAATGCTGGGGGGAAAAAAAACATGAAGGACCTAGAAATTATTATTATAATTTTTTTAATGATTAAAAAAAAAATATATATATATATATGTCCACTGAAATCCTAGGGAATAAAAAGAATAATTTTAATTAAAAATGGCAATGGCTGGTCTAAAAATAAGCAAAACCAATTTTGGTCAACAGTTGAAAAGTATTGTAGAAAGGGAGTTTTTCACCAAAAACTTAAAAATGGCAGAACGGTTTATGGAGTATAATATAATATAAATCAAAATATATTATATTAGATTAGATTAGACCCAGAGAATCAAAATAATATGTAAATATCTTGGCATGTAAATAAACATTTGAACAGCTGGTGGCGCTAAAAGGTTTAAGATACAAAACATAAAAATGCAATAAAAATATGAATGACATAATATATAAATTATATTCATTAAAAATAAATATAATTATCAACATATAGTACATGTAACAAAACTCCAGGCTAGCTCTGGATATCATGAAACTTGATTGGTCTTTAAGATGTATGGAATAGCAACTATAGATAAAATTTAGTGGTCCACTATAGATAAAAAGATAGTGGTCCAGAGAGAATCTTGATACCTGTAGAGGCACGATCAGGCAGGCATGATCGGCTTTGACCACTTGCAGGTCGTCGAGCAGTGACCCCGCCAGCATCATGTCTCCCAACGGCATGTCTGGGTGTTTGGAGTGCAGGAAGGCCTGGATCTCTGTGGATATATCTAACGCTCGCTGCTGTGCGACAGACACCTCCTCCGCTGACAGACACACTCGTGTCCTGAAGTACTGCTGCAGACGCTCTGCAAACGTCATCACACACAGATCCAAGCGTTTCCGGCGCTGAGGTGGGTCAGCGTCACACCGCTGGGGTTCAGGTGAGGGTAGGGGGATGGGCTGAGACAGTTCTGCTGAACACACAAAAAAAGCTTTTCTACTTAAAACCACATTCACAATTCACATGTGTTTTAGTGAAACGGGATGTTCAGTGATATCAAAGCCCGAATTTCCATGGGACAAAAAGGTCCAATTGACATTAACCAGTAGTTTTAGAAGTTGAGCAAGTCAAAACATTCTGATAAAAGATTACAAAACTTCTGGTTTGGACTAACATGCACTGATGAATTGTGCACAATGAGACAGAAAATAGGTTAGGATTTGATTTCTTGTCGTTGCCTTTAAGCTAGATGGGAAATACCTTCATTTGGAAGACTCTTTAAATATGCATGTACCTTTCTTGGTTGCGGCTGCAATCTGTTTCATGACTACTCCTTCAATACCCTTGTGGAGCAGTTTGGGGGAGGCACTAACCAAGCCTAACTCCTCCCAGCTGTCCGTCATCTTCTTGTCAGGCTTCTCATCAGGAGGCCTGCCGGCACGTTCTATCAGCTATGGCATCACAAGAAGAAATAAGAGATTAAAAAAAAAAAAAATCAATAAGTAAACAAAATAAGCCATAATAGAGAGTAAACGTTGGGTTCTGGAAATAACATTTTCCTCCACTGGGAAATAGTTTTTTAACAATAACGTATTAACCGTTAAAGACAGACCTACTGTGGGCTACACATTTTTTATTAATTAATGGTATATGCTTCTGTTGAAGTCATCAGCCGACATTTTTTCAACTTCAAAAAAAAGAAAGAAAGTTAAACAGTGGAATTCCTGGTGAAAAACTACATTTCCCATGACCAAATAATCAAAATAACACATTAGCTCCTGCCCACACCCTTCAAACAATGCGAGTCAATCTCCCTACACTCTCAAAATACTTATATTTGTGTGTGTGTTGTGTAATATATATATTATATATATATATATATATATATATATATATGAAAAAGAAAGTACACCTTTTCCAATTCTATGGTTTTGCTTATCAGAACGTTAAAAAAAATCATCTGGTTGTTAGCAGGTGTTAGCAACCTCAGATGAACAACACCACATGACATATTACAGTGTCAATGTCATTATTTATTTAACAAAAGTAAAGCCAAAATGGAGAAGCCATGTGTGACAAACTAAGCACACCCTATGCTTCAGTTGCTTGTAGAGCCACTTTTAGCTGTATGACTTTATCCGTCGCTCACATCGTTCTGGAGGAATTTTGGCCCACTCTTTACAATGTTGCTTCAGTTCATTGAGGTTTGAGGGTTTATGCACAGCTCTCTGAAGCTCCTGCCACAGCATTTCAGTCGGGTTGAGGTCTGGACTTTGACTGGGTCATTGCAACACCTTGATTCTTTTCTTTTTAAGCCATTCTGGTGTAGATTTGCTGGTGTTCTTGTGATCGTCCTGTTGCATGACCCAATTTCGGCAAAGCTTTAGCGGATGGCCTCACATTTGATTCTAGAATACTTTGGTGGTTTATGAGGTGGTTGTGCTGATATGCTGTGTTTGGATTTCACTGTGCATTATGGCCAAACATCTCCACTTTGGTCTCATCTGTCCAAAGGGCATTGTTCCAGAAGTCTTGTGGTTTGATTAGTTGCAACTTTGCAAACCCTAAGCCGTATTGCCATGTTCTTTTGAGAGAAAATAGGCTTTCTCCTGGCAACCCTTCCAAACATGCCATACCAGGGCTGCGTTCCAGTCCAAAATTGTCATGCCCTTCACTCGCTAACTTCCCTCCGTCTTGTTCACTCGGATGTACGTCATTGCTTACATTGCACGAGTGCCCACTACTGGCGGAAACTGCAATGGGCTGAACTGGAACGTCCTAAGCCCTTGATCACTTGGAATCAGCTAAAGAGTTGATTTATTATTTAATCTTTTTTCCCTTTAAGAATTTGTTTAATCCAGCATCCAAATGTTTATGTGTGTTTGGATTGTTTTAAATAAAATAAAAAATATAATTAATATATCATAAGAGTTGTCTGTTGTGGTGGTGATTAGACGAGATGTGTGGTGACGTCACAGTCGTACTGCATTGTGGGACATATAGGTGCCTGAAGTGTACATTTGAAGCAGACTCGCTCCCTCGGTCAAAATCGAGGGAGCGAGGGTCTGTCCATATAAACTTCCCTCGTCCACTTCACGAAGTTGGCGGCGGGGATTACCCCGAGGGGAAGTTCGCAAGTGCGTGTCTTCAGTCTTTTTCTCATTATACTGTCATGAACTTTGACATTTAACATGTTAACTGAGGCCTGTAGAGTCTTGAGGTGTAGCTCTTGTTTTTTTTTTGTGCAATTTCTCTGAATTTCTAGAATTCAATAGGGTGTGCTTTCTTTTTCACATGACTCAATGTATGTCACAGGTCATGTCGTTCCAAACCTGTATGCATTGCTCTCTTCTGCAGATCACAAAAGATATTTTGAAGAATGTTGGTCAATGAGAACTGAAACTAGTTACCAGCATTCTTCAAAATATTTTCTTTTGTGTTCCACAATACGCATAGTTGTCATTTATGGGTGGACTAACCTTTTAAATCAATATTTTTTATATTTATTCAAAAGACAGGAAAATGCTGGGAGTGCTTCTTGGGTATAAAAATATGTAGATACCTCCGGTGCTCTTCAGTAAAGGGATCCACATATATCTTAAGATAAAGGTCTGAGGCACTCAGGAGGATGAAGATTAAAAAGCCTTTATTAATCCATGGCTAGTCTCATAAAAATAAAAACATGCCTACGCGTTTCAGCCAACAAGGCTTTCGTCAGGGCTTGAAGTGTTTTGACAAACAGCTCACTTCCTTATTAAGACCAGTAATCAATAACAGCTGCTTAGGTTGAGCAGGTAGGAAGTCACATGATTAAATGACTAGTGTCACAAAAATTGCTTACAATCATTAATCCTGTTAAATTTAACTACAGAGAAAAAGCATATATATTTCTACAAAAATGACACTAAGGAAAAAAAAAAAAAAAAAAAAACGCATATAGGCAACGTAGGCATGTTTTTATTTTTATGAGACTAGCCATGGATTAATAAAGGCTTTTTAATCTTCATCCTCCTGAGTGCCTCAGACCTTTATCTTAAGATATTTTTTATATTTATCCATGACTTTTATTTTTGGCCATGTCATTTGCAATGCTAGTGCAAAGCAATTGTAATTATTTAAAGCAATTACGTACACAGTCTTGTACCTTTGTCTATTTGTCTGATTTTTACATACTTTTTTTCCCCCTTGAAATCAAAGTTTGTAATGCTGTGATTGACCTCATAGTTGGTTGGTTTGATTCATGGCTTCGAACTCTTTAAATGATTTTAAAATCTCTAAAGGAAAAATTAACTTGTTGCACTCTATTAAACAATATTATTTTGACCAATCAGAATTGTGTAGTGTGTAATAAACTAAAAAACAAAAGAAATGATCACCCGTTTCACTGCTAATGTGGCGATGCCAAGCATCGCAGCTCCGCCGATCCCCAGCACCAGCCGGGCATTGGACAACAGGAAGTCAATGACAGCAGCAATTCCATCTTCTCCTCGCCTTTTTCCAGAATAATACATCACTTCCTCTGTGAAAGTGTCTGAAAATGTCAACAGAGAATTACATTACCATTTGATTTCACACATGCTTCCTCAAAGTCCAAAGTCTGATAGCTTTTGAGTTTAGAGACTTGAAACAAATACATAATTGTAAGAATGTGTTATCTACGATTTTTTGGACATGTATCATGATATTCATGGTATAAAGTGCTATTATTATTGCTTTAGGCATTTGATACCATTTAAGTTACAATGAAACAGAAGTAGCGACAGATCTTTACTTCTCGATTGTGACATGCATCCAGAGTGTAATGGATTATTTTGAGATGTGGGTGTTTGCAAGATGAATGCAAGCTTGCAGGGGTGGTTTAACTGGACTAAATGATTGGAGAAGTCCTGCATACATCACAAGAGAGAAACATGTCGTTTTCACTGGAAGGTTCAGTTGTGACATTGTGATTAAACATTTTGAGGTCAAAACATAAAAAAAGAGAAACATTCACAAATGAATTGTACACAATAAAATTTAGAAATTTAAAGGG
The DNA here is from genome assembly GCF_949319135.1 of Squalius cephalus. Lineage (NCBI taxonomy): Eukaryota > Metazoa > Chordata > Actinopteri > Cypriniformes > Leuciscidae > Squalius > Squalius cephalus. The sequence goes on from NC_137123.1 coordinate 57,037,043, forward strand.
TGAATTTTCATTTAATTCTGGCTTTAATGTACCACCACAGCACTCTTTTATGAAGGTTATTCCCAAAACACATGCTGCTCATGTGTGCTACGTGACAGGCCAGGCATCCGAAGCTTCTCCTGCCACTCACTCTGTCTGTGGATCAGAAATAGCTTTGGGACAGGGTGGTTTTACCAGGTCTAAATTTAGACCCATGTGGCTTAGTAACTCTCTACTTATTCATATGATAATTTTGTGATACTGACTTAGACTTCAGTCTCTGGCTGTGATCTACAGATTACAGTAGTCTAAGGCTCGGACATGGATGAATACAGAGTATCACATAGATACATTTTAGGCCTAATTTGTTTTTTTTTTTATTGCAAAAGGTGCTTGAAAAGTAACAGCACGTTATTGGCCAGATCAAAGCAGTATATTCCTGGTTATTGGGTAACTTAGTACACATTAAAGGCCTGCATACAAATGGACTTTAAAACCCAGATAACATTAATTGTGTTTTCCAGAAAAGACAGCTGATGTATTCAAAACTGATTAATGCTATCAGTGGTTTAAATGTTAAACAGCACGTTTTTCCTTCCTAAATATTATATTAAATCCCATATGACTACCAAATAATCGAATACTTATTTTCAGTAGTTCACAAAGGGCATAAATTGAGCTGAAAACAACAGTGTTTTGCTCTGTTAGCGTTTGCTAACTTAACTAGCTGTCTGTTGAATTCAGAAAACCAACAATTTTGGGACTATATTAAGAAGTCAACAATTTAGAAACACGACTTAAACAGCTAACTTACCTTTTTAAGGTGGTTTCAAATCAGTGCCATTAGCGTTTAGTATCGATTTCAGTACTTTTGTCTAGTACGCACTTGCTCTCTTACCTATAACAAACACATCCTACGTCACTATCCCGCTGATTGACGTACTTCTAGACCAATGAAATGACAGTATCGCCTGACGTCAGAATTTTTGTGGAATTTCTATGCACGTATGGTCAAAAGAAGTAATAAGCATATCTTACACAATTTTTACATTTTAACTGGAGGATCCACACATATTTTTTTTTATTTTTTTTTCATAAATTATTTTAATGTGTTAAAAAGTTATGATTTTGATCAATTATATCGTTTCGTATTTTATTTTCTTACACTATGACACTTATTTCATCGCTTCTGTATTTAGGTTCAATGTAGAAAATAAATGAAACGTACGTTGTTCTTGAAAACAGAATAATAAAGCTGCATTCGCATTTGAATGGAGAACCAAAACACTCCAAATTGAATTATTAATTTGTGCATTAGCACCTGATTGTAAATAATGTAGTTTGTGATATTCCGCGAAATAATTTAAAACATTCCATATTATCAAGCAACATTGTGATCAAGCTAATATTGCAATCTGTGAAGAATTGGTGGAAAGTTCTCTCGTACCATCTAGTGGACAGTCACATCCTTTAATTCACAACCAGCGCTTGAAGAAATAACCTGTGGGATTTGATTGGGTAACGATTCAAGGTTGCATAGCCACACGAAATATTTACATTTTGATTTCTGAACCAAATAAAACAGTGCATAGTGCAAATTATGAATATCAAAACTGGAGCAAATTTTTTTTTTTTAACTTTCTGATGCATGTTAAATTAAGTGTAACCTGAAAATGATGTTCCTATTCCATATTAATGGACAAAGCAATTTGAACTGAAAAAAAAGAACGGTAATACTTTATTTTACAGTGTCATTGTTACATATGTTACATGTACTTACCATAGTAATAACAGTAAATTATGCATAATTACATGCAAATAACCCTCACCCAAACCCTAACCCTATAGTAAGTACATGTAGTTAATTATTATTACTCAGTACTTAAATATATAATAACACTGTAACAATGACACCTTATAATAAAGTGTAACCAAAAGAATGTTCTCAAATATAAACTAACATGAGTAGTAAGTGTTTCAAGGAACATTGCGTGAGAATGTTTGGAATTTAAAAGTTAACTGCAAAACAATACAACAAATATGAAGAACTAGAAAAATAAAGAATGAACATAGAACCTCCAAAACACACCGTTCCTTTTAATCTTTTGTGCAGCAAAATCTACTCCATTTGTTTTCAACCTTTAAACAAAAATAGTCATGAATACAAAGTATAGTCTTGTAGTCAATCGCGTTTTTTCTATTAAACAACTGCAATGGGACACACTTTATCGTCTTTTCCTACTTGTTCTCCACTTCCATTCAATCTCAGAACTAAACAGTATGAACATAAATAAAACATGTACTGTTGCCATTATGACAGTCTCATACGACAGCTGTAATGTTGGCATGAATGAATTGTTTTCATCAGAAGTAAAGAATCTAAACAGCATGGTTGTCAAACAGGACTAGTTACCATGGCTATACCACCCTTCAACTGGGGGGGAAAGCACTGAGAAGCTACTGTGTGGAAATCAAAGACACATTTTATTATCACAGTATAATCTTTACTGACAGCATTAACAAAACGTGCAATTTATTTCCCCTCTCGCTTTCTCTGACTTTATTGCAAAAACAAAACATTCCTGTAAATGATGATTTGATGGCCTGTTCTAAGCTTCTGTTTTAGAATTTATCCAGCAAAATTCTTAAAGCCAGAAAAAATAAATCACCCAAGTTTACTTCTCAAAAATACCTTGATGTTGTTATGTGAATGAGCTATATATGCATGACACTGGCACATGAAGTTGCGAAATGGTGAATTATGATTGAATTCCATGTCTGTTTAGATGTCTTTTTATTCCATACATTTCCTTTAATCACACAGAACAAAATATAGTGGATATTAAAGTATCATTTTTGATATGTCTGAATAGATAGATCAAGCAGCCAGCGTCTAACGTCCTTGAGTCCACCCACTCCACAAGCATCTCTTCTACTGAGTCACTGTTGGTTTGAGCAAACGTAAAGGCGTCTGAGGAGATAAGCAGTGAGTTCTGATTGCGTCTCAGTGACGTCTCATCTTGACTCGTCGCGTGGGTGCGTGGTCGTGTGTGTGGCGTGAGCCCGGCTCTCTCTCGTCAGTTCTCCTCCAGGAGTTTTCTGAACTGCTGTCGCCGTGACGTCTCTGTCGGGAGGGGAGGGAACGCCTCTGCAGCTCTTTGTCCATCTCTAAAATACGAGGCCTGAGGGAGGAACAGAGCAAAATGCTTTTTAGCTAAATGCATGTGTGGAATGTGACAACTTCGTTAGTCTTGAAGGATTAGGTCAAGCAGAAATGGAAATTCTATCATCATTTACTCACCCTCATGTCAGTACAAACCTGTATGCTGTTACTCCCCCCCCCCCCCCAATGACAGTTCATAGTGACCCCAGCATAAAGGTTTGGAATGACATGAGGGCGAGTAAACGATGACTGATTGCTTTATGCACTTAAGCAAGCCGGTTCAGCAGGGTGATGTGTTTTTGGACTTTATACTGCATCTTGCAAAAGCAAAAATCTGTAGTTACCAAACACAATGTAGAAATACCCTCCATGCTTATCTTAACTCTCTCCTACTTTATCATTCAAAAGTATGGGGTCGCTAAGATTTTAAAAGAAATGTCTTATGCTCACAAAGGCTGCATTTATTTGACCAGAAATACAGTAAAAACAGTAATAATAAGTGAAAAATAATTACAATTTAAAATAAGTTCTAATAAGTCTAATAAGTTGACTCTCTGTGGTCATTAAAAATCCCATGGCATTTCTCGTAAAGAGTAGGGGTGTAACCCCGGTGTCCTGGCCACATTCCACCCGTTGGCCCTTACCAATCATGGCCTCCTAATAATCCCCTTACATTGAATTGGCCCTATCACTCTCTCTCCTCTCTCCACCTATATCTGGTGTGTGGTGAGCGCACTGGCGCCGTTGTACTGTGGCTGCCGTCGCATCATCCAAGTGGATGCTGCACACTGGTGGTGGTTGAGGAGAGATCCCCTGATATGATTGTAAAGCGCTTTGGGTGTACAGTAGTACATATGAAAGCGCTATATAAATGCCCGATTCTATTCTATTCTATTCTAAGTTTTTATTTGAATATGTTTTAAATTTTAATTTATTCTTATGATGGAAAGCTGAATTTTCAGCATCAGTAACATTTGAGAGCAGTAACACACAGATGGTGGCATTTGTACGGATTTGGTAGTGCTGAGGGGGGGTATTGTTCATTATTTCATAAAATTTATATTGTTTTGCATAAACAAGAGCAGTAACTAATAATATTACGCGTTTATTTATGCACATTTTACAGTAAAGCGCTGAGCTTGAGTTGAGATGCAGATAAAATCTTTTTTTTATTTTAAATATGTAAATATTCTACTCTTATTAAATGTATAATTGTTCTTCTATAGTATCATAGTGAACTGACCGGCAGCTTCAGTGATTATAAAAGTAGTGCTCTTTAATTCTTCACAATTGGAAGATTTTGTTTTCCTTCTTGACTTTTCATACTTCAGAACAAAAACCATCAAACTTTGACAAATTTATTTCTCGATGATTTGATATTTTATAATAGGGATTTCATAATATCTAAATGTAAATGTATTAAAAAAAAAAAAAAAAAAAAAGCTATATTAGGTGGAAATGGCTAATAAGCCAATAAGTGCTTCTTTGCCACCATCTACTGGTTATAGTGGTAATTTATAGTGGTCTTTTTTATTTTAAAATAAAAGTGTTTGCCACGTGTTAGATTTCCTACATCTTGAAACTTTTAGTTTTACAAATGGTGTCAATCTTTGATAGAAGAACTAATATATATAATTTTTTTGATCATCACATTAAAAATAACATTCATACTGGATATATATTTAGAGCCTTGTAGTGCTGGAAAAAGTGTGAGGCACTTGAAAGACCTTGAAAAGTGCTTGAATTTCACTCTCAAAAGGTTGTGCGAACACCGAAATGAATAATATAAAAACATTAGACTATTTCTGCCACAATACCATGGTTAACACAGTTGGCGTTAATACATGATTAAACCCATGGTGAATGTTGGTGATTTGAGGATTGAAAAGCCTTCTATAACTTGTTTATTCATGTTTCTCCTGTTTTCCTCGTCAGTGCTGTCTGATCTGATATCTATGGTTTACATCAGATAATTCTGCACTGAATTTGAATGCTTCCCACTAGATCTCACAGCAATGTTAAAGGAGAACTCCGGTCAATTTTAACATTGAGCTCATTTTATTGTACATTTGGAGTGCTGTCAATACAGAGAACAACTACAAAAATCGGTGTTGCCTACACAGAGTTATTCTATTTTTAAAATTTGCACCCTGTTGACTTCAATGGGGCAAGTACTAAACCTGCTTTTAGGCTCTTAACATCCTTGATGTGTCATTACAAGTGCACAGAAAATGTGAGTGATTCCTTCTGAGTGAACACGAGTGAATCTGACTGCAGTAGATGTGAAAGATATGTATAAAAATGATGTTATTTAAGCCAGCGCAAATACCTGTTTACATCCTGTTTTTCGGTTGAAGTCCAAAGTAGTCGATTGCCGAGTTCACGCGCGTGATCATAGGTAACTAAACCTATGCGCGTGAACTCGGCAATCGACTACTTTGGACTTCAACCGAAAAACAGGATGTAAACAGGTATTTGCGCTGGCTTAAATAACATCATTTTTATACATATCTTTCACATCTACTGCAGTCAGATCCACTCGTGTTCACTCAGAAGGAATCACTCACATTTTCTGTGCACTTGTAATGACACATAAAGGATGTTAAGAGGCTAAAAGCAGGTTTAGTACTTGCCCCATTGAAGTCAACAGGGTGCAAATTTTAAAAATAGAATAACTCGGTGTAGGCAACACCGATTTTTGTCGTTGTTCTCTGTACTGACAGCACTCCAAATGTACAAAAAAATGAGCTCAATGTTAAAATTGACCGGAGTTCTCCTTTAATACAGCGGCGAACTCAAACACTTTCTCCCTGGATCTCCCAGTGCTGTGTAGTAACGGTAGTAAATGTAGTCACACCGGCAGGAAAAGTAGTCTCACTTCATGTGTTTTTACTGATCAGATTGCTATCTGATTTATCAAAACAATTCCATTTACACTTGGTCACATAAAAGTGTTTTCGCAAATCGGATATAACTCTGATCTTCAATTCCCGCGCTATATGCAGATTTAATGGAGTTCACGACAACGAAAGCAACAGATATAAGATGCATTTTATTGATCATCAGCTAATTTCAAAATCAAAGACAAAATCCAAATCAATAAGATTTGATTTGATTTCTCAAATCAAATCATCAAAGAAAATGCAAAGGAATCAGCACTGGTAAGCTCAGTTAGTTTCTTAACTTTTAATGAAGATGATTGTGAGTCACTTTTATTTGCGATAGTTTGCGCTAGGCTTGATGAAGAGATACTCCGCTGCGGTGATGCATATCTGGCTATAACATGACATATAGCCTATGACACGCTCTCACACATTTATTTTTAGCATTGTTGGGAGGAGTGTGAGGATGTGGTTTCAACAAGCAGATGCATTTAGACTTCTTTCCACTTTCTATTTTTTATTTTTTTTATTCTACTTTCGTCTGTAATGCGGCCCAGAACACCTCCTGAAGTGGTTTGAGCGATCGGATTTAAATCCGTCTTGAATGCGTTTCGGAGGGCATTTACACCTGGTCTTTTCACGATCGGATAGCTATCCGATCACAGAAAGCGCATTAAGTGGCCAGGTGAAAACAGCCCCTAAAGCCCTGGACATGATCCTTCAGAAATTATTCTAATATGCTGATTTGTTGCTCATTTATTTGCAATAGAAATCTTTTAATATAATGTAAAGTAACTTGTGATTTGAAAAGAAACTTTTTAATTGAATGCACCTTTGCTGAAAAACAAACAAACAAAAAAAACCTTACTGACCCCACACTTTTGATCAGCAGGGTATGATTTCATTATTTTGCGGGATAATGGGGTTTACTAAGATAAACCTTAGTATAGCTGCTCATGTGATCTCAAGATGGCCGGTGGCTCCAACTTTATGCAAACAAAACAGCTTTTCTACACTGGTCTTTTAGACACTAAATCAGTTTAAACATTTGTCATATTTACTTCTTTAGGTATAAAACCAAATTAATAAAGTAAATAAATACATTACATTTGTGCACCTTAAATATTAAAACTAGGTTTTTATAATTTCTGAAGAAAATCCAGCCTGATCAACTGTCCTTAAAGGGATAGTTCGGCCAATAATGATATTAAACCCATGATTTACTCACCCTCAAGCCGTTCGAGATGCATATGTCAATCATTTTTCAGACGAACACATTTTCAGTTATTTTAGAAAATGTCTTTCAGTGGTTATAATGTGAAGCTATGGGGTCCACCTCCTTCAAGTCCCAAAAATGTGCATGCATCCTTCACAAAAGTAATCCATCCGGCTCCAGGGGGATAAACGAAGGCCTTCTGAGGGTAATCCGTGCGGTTTTGTCGTAAAAATATACATATTTAAAACTTTATAAATGAAAATAACTGGCTTCCGGCAAGGGTCGACGCGCGTTCACGGGAGATGGATGCTGGCGTATGACGTAGGACGTAGCGTAGTAAGCGTCGTGACGTAGAACGAAGTACAGCTAAATCAAACGCTACGTCCTACGTCGGCATCCATCTCCCGTGAACGCGCGTCGACCGTTGCCGGAAGCCAGTTATTTTCATTTATAAAGTTTTAAATATGTATATTTTTACGACAAAACCGCACGGATTACCCTCAGAAGGCCTTCGTTTATCCCCCTGGAGCCGGATGGATTACTTTTGTGAAGGATGCATGCACATTTCAGGACTTGAAGGAGGTGGACCCCATGAAAATGTGTTCGTCTGAAAAATGATTGACATATGCATCTCGAACGGCTTGAGGGTGAGTAAATCATGGGTTAAATATCATTTTTGGCCGAACTATCCCTTTAACAAGCCACACTTTTAGGTATTTATCATGCCTACAGCACAAAGTGGGATGAATTTTAGTGGGGTTACACTTCATTTTAAGGTTTCCTTGTTACAGTGTAATTATGCATCTAAGTACTTATTAATATTAATCAACACTATATACTTAGGGTTAGTTGCATGTAATTAAGCGTAACTTACTGTTATTACTAGAGTAAGTAAACAAGGAGGCTAAAATAGTTAGGGTTAGGGTTAGTAGCACCACTATTTAAACAGCATGAACGACTTTGCAAGTACCTGTGTGCAGCGTCTGGGTCAGCCTTGCGGTGTGAGCGTTTGGCTTTGAGTGTGTGTCGTCTCTCAGAAGAGTGGATGGACGGGCTCCGTGAATTGGAGTCCAAGCGAGGGGCATCCGGCCTTGTTCTGCAATAAAACACACCAAGACTAATTATACACCCCCACATATACCTCCAGAGCTTTCAAGAACAACTCTGACTCAACCAGAACAACTCACTTTCTGAGAATGATGACAGCTCTCCTCTCCTTGATGTCCTGGGGGCGGATGCAATGCGTGATGTCATCGGCTGCGTAGTCACTAAAATCAAAGCAGAGAGCATGAGCAAGAATTTAATATTTTACTATAAACATGGCAGTACTACAGTACTTGTGAGTTTTATCCTTTCAAGTACCATGTAAACTCCATGGCAAATGAATAAAGCAATTATATACTACCATAGTATAAATCACCATGGAATTACCGGTAACACTTTACAATAAGGTTTTCATTTGTTAATATTAATAGATTAACTAACTAACATGAGCAACACATTTGTTACTGTATTTGTTAATCTTTGATAATAAAAATCCATCTGTTCAGTTTTTGTTCATGTTTGTTAAACATAACTTTTAGTTTTTAATAATGTATTAGTAAATATTGAAATTAACATGAACTAAGATTAATAAATGCTGCAAGAAGTGCAGTTCATTCTCAGTTCATGTTAACTAATGTAGTTAAAATGAAACCTTGAACAAAACACATTTGTAATGTTTTAACTAACATGAGCAACACATTTGTTACTGTATTTGTTAATGTAGTTAACTAATGAAACCTTATTGTAAAGTGTTACCGAATTAACTTATCGCACATATCACTACAAATAATATCATGATAAGAATGTCCTGAACATGAATCGCAACACAGTAGCGAGTGTCCGTGCTGGTAAAGCCCCCCACCTGAGGACGGTGACGCTGCCGCGCCTCACGGGCAGGTGCAGCACGGGCTCGGACACGCGGATGGGCTTGAACTGGAACTTGCAGCCGAAGCAGAGCGCGCTATCGCTGAAGAACGACACGGACACGATCGGTCGCTCGAAGATGTGGATGGGGTCCACGTGGGACACGATGCAGCCCCCGGGCTGGTAGTCATTAATCACGGCGCTATTAACGAAGCCCTCCGGTATGACGCCGTTCGCCACAAGGCGATCGATGACCAGCTCGTGCACCCAGTCCGGGATCTCGTCCACCTCGCCTTTGGAGTACAGGCGCTCCTGCCCGGGGCCGCGCTTCTCGAGCTGCGAGCCGTACGTGTAGCCCTCCCCGAAGAAGTACTTGTTCCGCAGGGGCGCCCGGTCCACCGTGTGCTCCCGGTAGAGCCCCTTGTCTGCCTTGGCAACCACCTCGTCGATCTTTGCCTCGATGCGCGCGCACTCCTCCTGCGTGAAAATACTCGCTTGCTTAATGCCGCTCTTCACTTTGCGCGCCTCCGCGTCCCGCCGCTCCTCGTACTCACTATCATCGTCATCCGACTCGCGGTATTTGCGCTTCTCGCCGTTGCTGTGCTCGAAAACTGTGTCCCTGTGCGGTGTCATCGACTTCAGCTTCTCCCGCAAATCCGTAAAACCGGCCATTTTAAAGAGCAAAGTCCGAAATTGTGCGGAATTTTAAATGTTGTTTATCCTGAATTCACTTCAGGTCCCCATGTTAGAATTTTAGTATCGGTCACTGAAGAAGTGCGAGACGTCGAAGGCCTGGTGCGGTGCCTCCCGCTTCCTCTTTCCCTGTTGTAGCAAATTAATCCAACCAAAGTTTCCACTGTCCCATTCCACGAGCAACCCGGCTGAGTGTGTAACGCGACGCAGAGAGTGTGCTGTCAATCACAGGCGGCGTTTTCCTGCGGTTCAGTCCCATAACATTAGCACGTAGCTGCGACACCGCTAGCTTCCAGGGCACACAGGTTTACAGCGGCATGTTGTTTGAATAGCACGCCTTCTGGTCACTGCAAGCTGTGCTTATCAGCTTATTATAATGTATCCAAGAGATAGTAGTTATTCTGCAGCTGCTGGATTGTACAGAGCGGTGAAGAGAACGTAAACTCGTGTAACCAAAACTGTTTGAGTAGCTGCGCATGCGCGTCAAGCCTTGCACGTAGGCAACTAGGCATGAGGGTCTGGTCCAGTGATAGCCAATGAGCGACGCGGTCAGCTGTTAGTAAACCCCTTCAGCTATATAAGGCATTTTCGATTAAATGAAAGTATTGCCATATTTAAGAATTATTTTTATTATTATTATAACACTAACTTGTAGACAGAAAAAGTACGGGTGGGAATGGACTCGACTGACTCGAACCTGGGTCCTCAAGATCTCAACAGCTCTTACATGTCCGGAACACGTGCTGCTGACATCATTATTGTATTTTTTATAATTTTTATTCAATTACAACAACACAAATGTTCCATAAAACTAGAACAGCATTTCAATATTTTATTATTATTATAACAAAATGTATATTACTTTTCCTTGTATTATTTAAATTGAAATAAAAATACATCTTTAGTCATGGTCATTTTTTTTTTGATCAACATATTTTGTCAAAAAAAGGGTAATGTAATAAAATAATTGATGTGCAAAAGTTGCAAGCCAGTTAAAAACCCATAATGTAGAGATCATTGTTTCTACATCTCAAATCTGAGGGGGTTCCTTAGTAATCTCATTTTGCATAATGAAAACAATAATTTTAAAACAGACATCTTATGCAGCTACCAATATGCTGTACTTTAATCTTATTCATTTATTAGGTCATTATAGAAAATACAAATGTGAACATCATATTCCAGTTTCTCCAAAACACTGAGAGTTATAGACAATTACAGTAGGACAATTTATAAACTTAGGCTATAACCAATAAATGCATTAAGAAATCTATAAAAAATACAAATTTAACAACCCACAGTTGTTAATGTTAACGAATAGCTAAATATACAAAGTTTGACTGAAAATTTGTCATTACACTACTTTGAAAACCATTTCATTGTCAGTCTGTGTGAGATAATAATGATGAGTGTGAAAAATATTACATTCATATTGTGTTCTCCTGAGTAACATCTCTCTTCAATCTAACTTGTATGTGCATGTGTTAAAAGATTAATACAAAAACATTTATACCTTGATTACTTTCACATCTAAGGTATCAAGGAACAATTTTACATTACATGTTTTGATGCACAAAAGCAAGGCAAATAATAATCCATCTGTATAAATATTACGCATTCAGTACAAAAATAATGCTTTTCATTCACCGCGTGTGTTCTATACATAACATGTGATCAAATACACATGATTAGTGCAAACATCGCATTAAGAGGTTTGGTTTGTTTAGTTATGATGAGATAAACAATAAATAAAAAATTACACATACAGAATGCATGAAAATGTGTTTTGTTACAGCATGGTGATTTCACTGGGTGGCAGCGTCAGCCTCTTCTCTCGCACAGAGAGCATATTCTCAATGTGCATGGCGATAACCCGACACAGCTCCAGACCCTGCAAACAACATATATGGTCATGAACCACTCATTAATACTTGTCATACATGGTGTTGAATGTGCGTTACCTGTTCCAGCTGTAACTGTGTGACACTGTGGTTGGTTAAGTCTCCTATCAGGATGTCTACATAAGGATAACTGGATCCAGCGCTGGGCCGCTGTGTGTGAGCTGACTGAACCAGCTTCAGCTGGAACTTCACCAGCATCTCCTGCCAATAGAAATTTAAAGGAGAACTCCGGTCAATTTTAACATTGAGCTCATTTTTTTGTAAATTTGGAGTGCTGTCAGTACAGAGAACAACGACAAAAATCGGTGTTGCCTACACCATGTTATCCTCTTTTTAAAATTTGCACCCTGTTGACTTCAATGGGGCAAGTTTTAAACCTGCTTTTAGCCTCTTAACATCTTTGATGTGTCATTACAAGTGCACAGCCAATGTGAGTGATTCCTTCAGAGTGAACACGGTGAATCTGACTGCAGTAGATGTGAAAGATATGAAAAAAATGATGTTAATTCAGCCAGCGCAAATACCTGTATTTACATCCTGTTTTCGGCTGAAGTCCATAGTAGTCGATTGTCGAGTTCACGCGTGTGATAATAGGTACTAAACCAATGCGCGTGAACTCGACAATCGATTACTATGGACTTTGACCGAAAACAGGATGTAAATACAGGTATGAGCGCTGGCTAAATAAATATCATTTTTATTCATTTCTTTCACATCTACTGCAGTCAGATTGACCCGTGTTTACTCTGAAGGAATCACTCACATGGCTGTGCACTTGTAATGACACATCAAAGATGTTAAGAGGCTAAAAGCAGGTTTAAAACTTGCCCCATTGAAGTCAACAGGGTGCAAATTTTAAAAAGAGGATAACACGGTGTAGGCAACACCGATTTTTGTCGTTGTTCTCTGTATTGACAGCACTCCAAATGTACAAAAAAATGAGCTCAATGTTAAAATTGACCGGATTTCTCCTTTAAAGTGCCCTTATTATGCTATTTTAAAGGTTTCTATATTTGTTTTGGAGATTTACAAGCATCCAAGGTCAAAAAACACTTTAATTTTCCCATAATATACATTGCAGCATCACCTCATTTCTCAAAGTGTCTGAAAACGGTTTGTTTGTTGATTCAGTCTCTCTTAACCCCGCCTTTCCAAGAGCCTACTCTGCTCTGATTGGTCAGACAGCACAGTCTGCTGTGATTGGTTTGCCGCTTACAGTGAGTGCCGGAAACGAAACTCCTATTATCAAATCTGAATGTCAGCTGCTGGAAGGGTTCCTCAGCGTTTGATACACAGTGATACGAACAGTCACGACGGCATAGGTTTTTCAGTATTAATTCCAGTGTGAGTCCTCATCCTTTTAAAGCGCATGCAAAGTGGATTCTCAGCGCTGAAAACAGCATCTTCTCAACATGTTGACAACATGAATCAAACTCTTACAGTCTCAGCTATAACTACAGTGTTTGAGGGCAAGTCAAAGTAGACGTTGTTTGCAGTGGCAACCAATGAAGACCATAGGGGGGCATTATGCAAATTTGTTACATTGTTACGTATAGGTATGTAACAGGCAGTGAGACTGGAATTTCTGATGACTCGTTTCGGCAGTTCAAAAATCGATTTCTTTTAGGAGACAATTTTATGCCGTGCACTTTGATCTTTAAAACTTTGCAGACCTTTTAGATTCACAAACAGCTGTATTACACACTACATGAAAGGTAATATTCGAAATAAAACTGAAAACATTAGCTTTTGAAAGTCTGTGTGTGTTTGTAATACGCACATGAGTGTCTTTGTGCAGGAAGTTCAGTCCGTTCTGATTGACAGCGAGGATGCATGGTGCAGAGATGGTGCTGTTGCTGCTGCTTTGGATGTAAAAGAAGGACGATCCAAACATGGGAAATGCACACACCAAACCTGAAGTACACACACAAACACAATCCAGCAAACTTGCTTTTTATCATAGTATTATCTTATTTAATTTTTTTTTAAAAGTTAATGAGGGTGTTTGGCCTGATGAGAATAAAATATACCCAGGAACTGGGATCTGGCCTGGTGAGGGTTCAGGCTTTGGACGGCATGTACATGTTGGGCAACCAGTTGCATCCACTGCTGAGGCCCCTGTCTGCCAAAGATCTCAACTGGGATGTACTCTGTCAACTCATGACTACAGAGAGAGAACATGTCAACATTTCAAGTCATTATGCTAAAATTGAATATATGTGGAAATATTTTTAACTAGAAAAATCCCAAAGGAAGTGCCCTTTTTCATAGCAGGACACTTATATAGTTATATACAGATACTTTTAGGCCCGGTTTCACAGACAGGGCTTAGACTAAGCCAGGATTAGACCATAGATCAATTAGGACATTTAAGTAATTTTTATAAACATGCTTAGAAAAAAACATTACCGATGTGCATCTTAAAACTAAAAAGGCACTGATATATTTTTAAGATCAGTCAGTGCAAGTTTATTTCAGTGGAAACAGCTCAGACTTACATTTTAGTCTAGGACTAGTCTTAAGCCCTGTCTGTGAAACCAGGGGATAGACTACTGTTTAAAAGTTTAAAACGTATCAGGTTCAACAAAAATATTAAGCAGCTCAACTTTCAGCATTGATAATAATAAGAAATGTTTCTTGAGCAGAAAATCAGCACATTAGAATTATTTCTGAAGGGTGAAAATCAAGTAAAATGTTAGTATATATAAAAAAGATTGTTAGTACAAATAAGGTTGCAAAAAGAATGAAGGATGTCTAAAGTTGAAACATACATAGTAGGTGTGTAGCGACTGTCTTTGGCTCTGTGTTGAAGAGCAGCAAGTTTGGCAAACTGGTTAAACTGCTGTTCACTGATCTTTCCCTGAGGTATGATATTCAGCAGACCCTTCACGTAGTCTGGCAAAACCTGTGCAAACACAAACACACATACAATTATGAAGGAATTATAGGTGCAGGTACATTTTAATTAGGATATAATTGTGCACTTTTTAAAAATGTCAATAACATTATTAATAAAATGTGCTCCAGCAATTTATTATATTTACACTACCGGTCAATGTTTGGGGTTGGTAATAATTATTATTCATTTTTTTAAGTTTGAAAGTTTCTTATGCTCACGAGGCGGTATTTATTTGATAGAAATACAGTAAAAATAGTGATATTGTGAAATAATATTATAACTTAAAATAACTGTTTTCTATTATGAATAATATGAATATATTTTAAATTGTAATTTATTCCTGTGATGGCAAAGCTGAATTTTCAGCATCATTACTCCAGTCTTCAGTGTCACATGATCCTTCAGAAATCATTCTAATATTCTGATTTTCAGCTCAAGAAATATTTCTGATTATTATCAATGAAGAAAACAGTTGTGCTGCCTAATATATTCGTGGAAATATTTATTTTTTCACGATTTATTTGAAACTGTCACTTTTGATCAATTGAATGCATTCTTGCTGAATAAAAGGTTTTGTTTTTTTTTCTTACTGACCCCAGACTTTTGAACTGTAGTGTATATGTCATTCTGCGTTCACACCATGTTGTAATTACTGTAATTATGAGATGACAACATGTGATGTCCTTTCAATGAAAACACTATCAACACCACAATCCATGTGCAGCGGTCAGGTGGTAAAAGTCGGAGCTTCCGAGTTGTAATTACAAGTTCTATGAGGACGTGAAAGCTTTTTACAAGTCGGAATCTTAATAATAACGGTAATTCCGACATGGCGTGAATGCATCTTAATGTACATTTTCTTAACACAGTGTCCAGGCCAGATGCAATGCCTGGAGGTTTCTAGCATCAGTCATTGTTCTGTCCTCACTGAAATCCAAATACTGTCAGTATGAACATGGAAGAGACAGGATTGCTGGTTTGATGTTTTAGTGCATTGCAGCTGGTTAGGTAATTATGTGTATTTACATTATGTGAGTAATGGCATATGATAAGACAGACATGGCGTGCCTGGTTATAGTGCATGGTGACACAGAGCTCGTTGTCAAACTTGAGCGGATGGGCCCAGATGACTCGTCTGAACCAGAAGCTGTAGTTGGTGTCAATTTGCTCCGCTTCTGTTGCAATGTCTAATATATACTCTCGCTTATTGAGGGGCCGCACATTCTGACCTGTGTGACATAAAATATATATGAGTGAATAAATCTGGTAGTGAAAGCGGTAGGGTATGTTCGAAGAATGCATCGTTATATTGTGCACACTACAGAATATACAATTTCATGCATAGAATACTTGAATAATGTACTTTTCCTACATTCGTTAAAATAAACAAGCATAGCATGCTGTGTAGAATAGCATATCTCACAATGCAATGCTCTTGACTTGACCTTTCATTTCCAGTGTGACTAATAAACCAGAGGTAAATTCAGCTGTAATTTTTTAATATGCCCTTTTTGACTCATTATTTGGTCCAATAAATTACTAAATTAAAAATGCAAGATGAGGTCATAACATAATAAAGTTTTTCTTTTGTATACTGTGTATATTGTATTACATACCAATTTTTATGAATCAATACAAGTGCAGAACAGAGCATGTGTTCTAACCACTAAACCACGGGTTGGACAATGCAATGCACAGTATATAGTAAGCAATATTCAGTGCTCAGTTCGCTAATATATCCACTCTGAACATAGCCTTATAGAGGTGTAAGGACAGCAATCTGTACCTCTGTTGGTGACTATGAAAATTGTGTACTCATCCATTGCCTCCAGCCTTTGTAACGCCATCTCATAGCACAACTCCTCTATAATATCCAGTGCCACCTGCACACACAACAGATCAACATCTATCTTAAGTTAACTTACAAATATCATCACATGCAATAAATGGTATGAACTCAAGACAAGAGACATACGGAGCAGGTTTTGATCTTCAAATGTCTCTCAATTCCGCCGGGAAATAGAAACAGTTGCCGCTTCGAGCTTCGACCAGCCTGAAAACACATTCATGAACATAATTACATTGTAATTCCTATTACATACTCTACTGATCAACAGATGTTAAGAATTTTGTATGTGTTTTTTTTTTTTTTTTACAAGCAATCTTTTTAGCTCACCCAGACTGCATTTATTTGATCAAAAATACAGTAAAAACAGTCAAACTGAGAAACAGTATTACAATTTAAAATAACTGTTTTCTATTTGAATATAGTTCAAAATGTAATTCATTCGTGAGATGCAAAGCTGAATTTTCAGCATCATTACTCCAGTCTTCAGTGTCACATGATCCTTCAGAAATCATTCTAATATGTTGATTTGCTGCTCAAGAAACATTTCTTATTATTATCAATGTTGAAAACAGGATTCTTTGATATGAACATACTTTTTTTGTATCAATGTAAAAGTTTTTACTACCACTTTTGATCAATTTAATGCATCCTTGAATAAAAGTATGAATTATGTGGGTTATTGACCATTATGGCTTTGAGCTCCATACTACTGGGGTAAACACTCCTGCCACCAAACTGAAAGGTCTTTCTCAGATTCTGCTCACAAGCTTTAGCAATTCCTGGAGATCACACATTAAATAATGTTAGATCATCATGCGTCATAAAAATATAATTTTAATTCAGAGACTAACAAAAGTTAAATGTGTACTGTATATGTGTGATGTATAATTACCGTGAAAAAGCACTTCAGGACTTCTGCAGACGTCTCTGAGGAACTTGAGTAAGAATGGTTTGAGCACTTCAGAGCAGCGGTAAAAAGCAGTCAGAATGTAGAGCAAGCGCCAGCCCTTCTGACAGCTGTCACTGCAACACAACACAACACAACACTAACATACAGACCAGCTGAACACAGATTCCTAACAAACAAGCAAATACACAAAAACCATCTCACGGTTTAGAGCTGGTATTGGCTGTAATCTGTCTGAGGACTTGACAGTAAGCCTCATCCTTCATCAGTCCATATTCACCCGTTAACTACAAAAACAATTGTGCATTTTAGTCAAATTAAAGCTAAAACTAAAACATATATCAAACACAACTGGGATCTATGAGCCCTATGGGTAACAGTACAGCTGGTCCGATGGACAAGAGGTAGTGCTTTACCTTAAGGAAGGTGCAAACCACAAACTGCTCTGATTGGCCCCTGAGTGGATGATCTCCCATGAACTTCATTATGGCTACACACAAACCAAACCCAGACAGATATAAATCTTGAGATATGAAGCATTCCAAAAAAATAATAAACAAAAATAAAACCGACTGAGTGGCTGTGATTTATGTTTCATCTCACCTAGGAAAATTTCAGAAGCAACTCGGTTCATGTTGGGGTCAGTGAAGTCTATGAGGGACTCTGTGATAGGGTTCTGGAGAAAACAAGAGATCATCAGTTTTATATGTGTGTGTGTGTGTGTGTTTGTGGTGTACATACTGTATATACATACATTTTTTTAATGTTTTGGAAAGAAGTCTCTTACGCTCACCAAGCCATTTATTTGATCAAAAATATAGTGAAACAGTAATATTATGACATTTATTACAATTTAAAATAACTATTTTCTGTTTTAATAAACAATTTATTCCCGTAATAGTAAAGCTGAATTTTCAGCATCATTACTCCAGTCTTCAGTGTCACATGATCCTTCAGAAATCATTCTAATACGTTGATTTGGTGCTTAAGAAACATTTCTTATAATTATTAATGTTGAAAACAGTTTTGCTGCTTAATATTTTTGTGGAAACCATAATAAACTCTTTTTCAAGATTCTTTAATCAAACAAGTAATAAAAACTCAGTGAGTGTTTTAGCGCAATTTTCTGACGTCATGGGATCACAACACTAAGAGATAGTAAATCCTTTCATGGATTTTTTTTTTTTTTTTTGGTGCGTTCCCGAGATTAGACCTTCCTTAACATAATGCCGAAAACCCGAAGTCTCTAGGTGGTCTGGTTGAGGAGTAGATAGAAGTACAAGATTGGTGCGCACAGACAGAACAGAAATCATGAGTTAACAATCGCAATTTTGTCCGGTGGAAAATTGCGCTAAAAATGTCACAAGCTTTTTTTCAGCATTTCTTTTAAACAGAAATCTTTTGTAACATTAGAAATGTAAATCTTTACTGTCACTTTTGATCAATTTAATGCATCCTTGCTAATATTGACCCCAAACTTTTGAATTGTAGTGTATATGTATTGTAGTGGACATGTATTTATATGTTTATTTACGTATGCATATAGTGGACGCAGTACCTTGCTGAATTTCACCATCTCTGTGGGGTCTTTGTTTCCTTTACCTTTTTTGGACTTATCCCTGAACGAATCACTAGTAACATAAAGAAAAGTACAACATCTGGACTCAGTCATGTGTTGGATAATAAATAGCAGGATTGTTTTGTATTATAATAGCAGTAGCATCACTTTTACCTCTTGTTTCCATTTGACGTTCTGAAATATTTCTTAGCAAACTCCACCATGTTGTACTGGCTGTCCGAAATGATGTTGCCCTCAATTTCAGAGTCACCAAAATCCCCTAAACCATCAGACTAGCAATCACAAAACAGACATAAAAACGAGTATGTAATATTAGCAATATTCCGTCAGACACATTTTGTTCAACTTCAACTCCAATATCTACTAACAGCCTTGTAGTAAATAGGAAATTCACTTTTTTTATTTTCAAAGATCAAGAAAAAATTGAATACTGCATAAAACGTTTTAATAGTGCACTTTCATTGTCGCATCATGCTAACATTAAAGCTACACTATGTAGGATTTTCTCCCATCTAGTGGTGAAATTGTATATGACTACCAACTGAATATTACTTTCTAGCCCCTCCCATTCCGAGGGCGTTTTAACTCCTACGGTGGCCGTATTATTTCAAATCTGCCGGCAGTCGCGAGTAATCTCGTCACGGTGCCACTGAGTGTAAAAACGCGAAAGGCGAAGCTTGAATTCCCAGGTATGTCCCTCTTTGGCAACATGGCTTCCGCCATTCGAGCGACTCGCTCGTATGTATTCTAAATTGCAGATTATACGCTTACGAGAATACTTAATTAGTTGGTTGAAGTGATTACACATTAATGAGAATGTATGATTTTGAAAGAACAAAGTGTTTTTTGCTAAAAATCAACTTAAAATATTACACAGTGTAGCTTTAAATGTTATTTGCTAAACAGGGCAAATTAATGTGAAAGTGCAATTCCAAATCTACAAACAATACTCAAATTAAAGCACAGACACAGCGGGATTATTTCCATAATGACCAACACAATCTACCCAGATCAGCGCAAATTAGCGTCTGGTTTAAGACGTGCTTTTTTGGGCGGTAAATAATGCCACAAATACCAGTAAATTGATGAGCGCAAACCATAGTAAATCACCTTGCGTGATTCATTTAAATACTCTCCTCCCATAAATTTTGCATCTGAAAGGGAAACTCCTAGCCTGACTACGTCAGACTTCCTACTTCCGCTAATTTCATTTCGCTCCTGTAGTCAGTCTGAGATAGCAGCGTATCTTTCAGTTTTCCACCGGCCTGAAAACAGCCGGGCCAATCAACGAACAGAGGGCGGGCTGAGAGCCGTGACCTAGACGCTGATTGTACCGTGGTGGATGCGTACTTGCGTAGATTTACTTCACATAATCTGCAAAAGTCGTTCACAGCCATGTTCACTCCGGTATTTCGCTCGATGGTTTAGTTTTTGCATCATACATGTGTTTACAGTGGAAGTTAGATGCGGCTGAGCATGCGCAATACACACGCCATAACCAAACGTTATGTGATTGGCTTACGGGTAACCAATGATTTTAAACTTCAGACAAGCGCCCCCCGCGAGAGAGAAAACACTTCTCTATTATGCTATTCCAGACTCTCTCTACGAAGCAAAGTGAAGTAGCAGAGTCTGGTATTACCAGGCTAGGAAACTCCTACAGTACAAATGCATACGCAATAAGGTCAGCCGCAAAAATAACCCTGTCCATTGCTTTTCAGTGCTATTCTTTTGCACTTGTGTGTCTTTAGTAAATCCTGACTGTAGTTTTTTTAATACCAAAAGAGTGTTTGTGCTGGAGCAAGCTGTTTGTAAATCTGACCCAAATATATTGGCATTATATCAGCCATCAAACAGCTCGTCATAGTGATATCAGCATCAGCATTTGTATATGCTGCATGAATGAAATTGTGTTTATATACCTCCAGTGAGGGGTCTAGTTCATGTGCAGCTGCAGTGGAGGCCACGGCGAGAGCGATAGCTCCTGATGCTGCCACTCGACCCTGTCTATCCCTCGGCTCGTCTCTTCTATCTGCCGGGAGACTCAGGAAATCAGGAGCAGCTACAGGAATCACACACTCCATGGGGAACGCTCCACTCCGACCCTGCACTGCCCCATACTTCCAGCCTGAAAAAACAAACATAACCTTATGACAGCTTATTATTTCTGAATTCCGCTTTTTTTAACATCTTTAAAAAAAATGGCATTAATAGATATCTGTTTTCATCATGTGACAAAACTAATTTAAAGTTGTTACACAATTTAAAGCATCCTATAAACAAAATAATATATATAAAAAAGGTAATATGTGAAATGTCGGACCAAAATCTGGTGTGCCTCTCTTTAGCTCCTCGAGGTAAATGACTTTTTTCTTCACCACACAGCCGTAACTCTGACCTGAAACACACATGCACACCGTGAAAATGTCACAATTCTTCCTCTAAAATGCATGCACTGTACAGGACCCCCCCCCCCCTCTCATGGATTTCCTGGAGTCAAGCCTGTCCCAAGGTTAACTGCTGATCCTCCTTGATGGAATGCAAATATTTTGAGCTCTATTCTAAAATCTCTTCCTGTAGAGTAATTTCCTAATCTTTACGGACTCAAAACTAAACAAATCACTGTATACAAAAAAGTTATTGTCATCCGTTCAAAAATGTGGGGTTGTACAATTTTGTACCCACCAAGGCTGCATTTATTTGATCAAAAATTGTTTCTGTAAAATCTTAAATAACTCTATTTTCTATTTCTATAAAATCTATTTGAATATATTTCAAATTGTAATTTATTCCTGTGATGGAAAGCTGAATTTTCAGCATCATTACTCCAGTCTTCAGTGTCACATGATCCTTCTGAAATTATTCTAATATGCTGATTTGCTGCTCAAAAAACATTTCTTTATTATCACAGGTAAAAAGTTGTGCTGCTTAATATTTTTTTGGAAACTGTGATATATTATAAATATCTTTACTGTCACCTTTGATCAATTTAATGCATGAATAAAAAAACGTTTGAATGGTAGTGTACTTAAACTCAATGGGATAAGTGAGATGGGATGCAATATATTGTATTCGGGTGCCAAATATTTCCCCCTGCTAAAAACTGCATGACATCACTGCTTGTGGGAAAGACCTATAGATTTTAATGTGATTTTAATGACTGCATTTCTCACCCTCCTCTAATCCATCCATGGCCTGCAGACGGATGATATCTCCTTTATGGAAGTTTAAAAGAGCTCTGTCCTCCGTAATGAAGTTTCTCTCTGCTACAACATACTCAGAGTCCTGCGGAGGAAGTCAGAAGTACAGCATTGCATGTTAACACAAAATCAGAGCCGTCTTTGGCAGTGTAACAGCACCATAAAGTCACCATACATAAATTTACGGAATTTATTATTCATTTATAATTATTATTTAGTATTTATTATAAATGATTTATCTTTTTTTAAATGAATGCGCCCTTGTAATCTTTAATCAAAATAACTTTTTTCTTGTTCGAGAAGCCATTTCACTCACATTTCCATCCCAGTCTAGCCTGGATGCCAGCCGAACTTAGCCCCGCCCACAAAATTTTTAGGTCGGGAAGTTCGGTCTGGACTCGATCCGTTGAGGAGCTATTATGCCCGAACAAAAATTGTTTGGACCAATCAAATTGTCAGGGTGGGCTTTATACGATGATGGACAGATGAGCAACGGTAACGTAATCCTCCACGTCATCAACGAGCGCTTGGGTTGAATACAAAAGACTGCCGCTGGAGAATTGAGATTTCACAAGTTCACGCTTACAAATAAGTCAGATAGAATAAATGCATTTTTGGCGTGCTGTCTGAGGAGAGGAGAGGGCTCGGGCTCGGTATACGGCCCGAACCCAAAGTACTCCCCCCGTATTCCTGGCTGTGGGAGGACAAGCCAAGAGTGAGTGGAGGGATGCTGAAAACTGTCAAGGAATGTTAGGTGAGTTGACAGAGTGAATAATATGCTTCCTCTCATGCTGATAGTGTAGACATTGTGTTTGATGACAAGTTGATTGGATTGATTATGTGAACGTGCTCCTGCCGAACTTTGTTTATGAAACATCATGTGTAGATTCCGCCATTGCGTCTGTTATAGAAGATATCGACAGCGCATTCATTTTAAAAGAGGAAAAGAGAACCGCGATCAAGGCATTTGTCGATCGGAAACATGAATGAAAATTTACTCTGTTGCTCTGATTGGTTGTAGTCTATCCAATTGAGTGCAGAGGCATTTTCTTTCCTGGTTCGGTTAAAACACGCCCCATAATCAAAGCTCAATGGACCAGTATCAGACTCACATTCTGACTAGAATCTGAGTATGACGACGTCAGGCTAATCCCAGTCGGGAAGAAAAGAGAATATCGCAATTTCATGGTAACTTTAAGAAATGACAAGAAGAGATATCAAAGCCTCCTCCGTACCTTCTTAAGATGAGAGATGAAGAGATCAATCATCTGTTTGATCTGAGGAGCTTTGGCTGAAAACAGAATCAGTTTCTCATTCATCAGATTAAACTCCAGCATGTTCTGAGACGGGATGGTCACAAACAGGATGTCTGTGTAGCTGTGGGAGAGAGCGAGAGTTGTGCTACTCAATCTTAATGAGGTTTCTTGCTGACAGACGGTTAAATGGCTGGATGGATGACGCACCTGTATGGACGGAGCACTCTGAAGTAGTCTGGAGCTGCAGAGCTGCTTTTCACTGTCTTTAGAAGTTTGATCCCAGAGTGAGACACTGCCAACACCTGCACTCCAGTACCCACACTGCCCTACACACACACACACACACAATGGTGACATATCAGGCATAAACTGAATTCATACTAAAAGTCTGCCAGCAAAAGGAACTCACAGAGGCAGGAAAAAGGCGAGAAAAATAAATCTCCCATGATTCCCTGGCAGCAGCAACCACAGCTTTCTTCACAGTCTCATCCGGGACATCTGTGTTCGGATCGATGCCATATTGAGCTATGAAATAAACACACATATCATAGTAACAGATCAGTGTAGTCATCAAAAACATTAAACTAAACATGCCATGGGAAATTATTCCACATAGAAAATAAATTTAACTATAAATGAATTCCTTCCTCACCAAACAAGGATTTCATCTTCTGTCTCTCCTCTTTAGTAATGCGCACACAGGCCTCTGTAAATGTGTCATTGACAATCTGAAAAACATCATTTAAAGGTGAGAAATAAATGACAAAAATAAGAGAGGAAATGAAGAGAGAAAAGCAATGTATTTGCAAAAATGTTCAATATTTTAATAAAAATGTTTGGGATCAGTACGTTTTCATTTTTCAGCATGTGCATTCAATTTATCAAAAGAGTCAGTAAAGACTTTAACATTGTTACAAAAAATTTATTTAAAATAAAACTTTCTATTTATCAAAGCAAATGATATTATGAAGGCAATGAGTGGAGTCCGCCTCACCTGTTTGAATATGAGGTTCAGCACTAGCGGATGGTTCCAGCTGTCTTTGGGGTAGAAGACCTACAACAGTGTGTACAGCAGCATTAGTGCTGAAACTGTTCTGTGTTCAAGATGATCTACAAAATTGACACAATACACACACACCTCCTTCCTGAGGCAGATTTTCCAGGGGACGTTTGTGTAGGTGTAATGCTCCTCTGTGCTGCTCCTCTGCAGCTGTGTTTGGATGCTCTCAGATTCCACTGGAAGATCTCGGGACACTGGTGTGTGTGTGTGTGTATGACAGATGGAGAAATAGAGATGGTTGAGGACATACAGTATGCACTATATACAGTATGTATATTGCTATCCAAAATTTGGGGTCGGTAAGATGTTTTTTCTAATGTTTTTGAAAGAAGTCTGTTTTGCTCATTTATTTGATCAAAAAAACAGTAAAAAAGGCAACACTGTGAATTATTAGTACACTTTAAAATAACTGTTTCTATATTCATATATTTTAAAATGTAACTTATTTCTGTGATGGTGAATTTTCAGCATCATTACTCCTTCATGATCCTTCAGAAATCATTCTAATATGCTGATATATAGATCTATAAACATTTTTGCTGTTTAATTTTTTTTTGCGAAAACCATGATACATTTTTTTCAAGATTCTTGTATGAATAGAAAGTTTAAAAGAACAGCATTTATTTGAAATAGAAATCTTCTGTAACATTAAACATGTCTGTCACTTTTTATCAATATAATGCATCCTTGCTGAATAAAAGTATTAATTACTAAAAAACCTTTTGAACAATAGTGTGTATCCCTTACAAAAAGATGGTTATACTACAATACTTCGTTATTGTACCATTGGTACTATATCATTACCACATTCATTTGCTATAGTATTTAGAGAATAACATGGTAATACCATCAAGGTAGTGCTCAAAGAGCTAAAACTGTGATAATACCATAATATCTGTTGTAAGCGATGTGTGTGTGTGTGTGTTTGTGTTGTTCACCTGGTGGTGGTAAAGTCAGTGGTGGTTCTGGTGCTTTCTTCTTGCTGCTTTTAGTTGGTTTGAGGCCTCCACCTTTGGACACAGCGGCTGGAGCGGGAGGCTTTCTCTACACAAACAGTTACACACAGCACAAGATGTTGTATTTTGCGAAGACAAACATTTTGTGCGCAATACGACCAGGAATGAGTATAAAGAAAGAAAAGCAAATTCAATCGGTTCACCATATAAAGCGATCGAGTCTCTTCAGAATTTTTTTTTTTTAAAAACGCTCAATTCATAGGAATGAATGAATGAATGAGGCATTTATATAGCGCTTTCATATGTACTACGGTACACCCAAAGTGCTTTACAATCATATCAGGGGATCTCTCCTCAACCACCACCAGTGTGCAGCATCCACTTAGAGGATGTGACGGCAGCCACAGTACAGCGGCACCAGTGCGCTCACCACACACCAGCTACAGGTGGAGAGGAGAGAGAGTGATAGAGCATATTCAATGGATGGGGATTATTAGGAGGCCATGATTGGCAAGGGCCAATGGGTAGAATGTGGCCAGGACACCGGGGTTACACCCCTACTCTTCACGTGAAGTGCCATTGGATTTTTAATGACCACAGAGAGAGGGTTTTACGTCTCATCTGAAGGACGGTGCTCTTTGACAGCATTGTGTCCCCATCACTATACTGGGGCGTTAGGACCCACACAGACCACAGGGTGAGCGCCCCCTGCTGGCCTCACTAACACCTCTTCCAGCAGCAATAGTTTTCCCAGGAGGTCTCCCATCCAGGTACTAACCAGGCTCAACCCTGCTTAGCTTCAGGGTGATATGGCTGCTGGCAACCATAACTACTGACATCATATGGATTTAGCTGTATCTCTTTATGAACTTTTTGAAGCGTCAAAGTGGTATTTGCGTAGCTGTCAATGGAGGGAAAGAAATTGCTCAGATTTCATTGATAAGATTTTCATTTGTGTTCCAAAGATGAACGAAAGTCTTACAGGTTTGGAACCCAACATGAGGGTGAGTAATTAATCACAGAATTTTTATTTTTGGGTGAACTATGCCTTTAAAGCATATTAAAAACACCACATAGACATATAAAAAACCATTAAAAACTTGATTTTCTTTAAATGATTAGTTATTAGCTAGCAATCTTTAATAGCTCAGACACATGGATAGTACGGAAGTGAGAGAGCTAGACACAAATAGGAAAACATACACACCTCTGGAGGAGGTGGATTGTCCATCTGTGTTTTTAGGATCTGCATTGCCTCATCATGTGGGTTCAACTTCTTGACAAAACCTTTCCCATCTCGCCTGTCAACAAACGCATGCCATCCTTTGAGTTAAGAATAATAATAATAAAATAATCTGATTGCATGATACATAAGAGCAAATGCACAGGTAACCCACCTCTGCCTCTGCGGCACAGGTTCTGGGTCTGGAGTTTGATATTGTTTAATGATGTCTTTAATGTTGTGGCTGGGAACAATGTGCTCAGAGTTAGAGACAGAATATTTCACCACCTCTGTGGCAGGAGCCGGAGCAGAACGCATGGGACCCGTGACCGCAACAGGAGCTGAGAGACCGAAAGAAAAAGTTGGAATATATAGAAGTTACAGAAAATTGATTTATTTCAATTGTTGGGCATTATTATATTAAATGCAATCACACCATGTTTTTTAGCAGGCCTGCTGTCAAGTTTAATTGGTGCAGCGGGGGCTTGTTTCTTCCCTAATGTCCCATTAGATGATGCAGCCTGAAAATCATTTAGCCAAAGATAACAAATCATCAACAGTTCTTATACTAAAATATACTCAGCAGTTAAACAGATACACAGATTAGATAAATATAAGTGACTAAAAGTTAATTATAATCAATTAAAGTGCAATTAGAAGTAATTAAGTTGCAGCGTAATATAAAAAAGATACAGTATTAATGACAACAATCAATAAAAGACATGAACATAAAAATAAAAAAAGCACCACTGTCAACCATATTATATTAACTTTCATGAACCAGTTTTTAAAATGTATTCAATATAGTCTTTAACTAATGTAAAAATATAAAATTATATTGATGCAAGTTTTTCAGAATTCTTTCATGAATTGAAAGTTCCAAAGAACAGCATTTATTTGAAATCTTTTGTAATATCACAATTTTCACAAATTTCTTTGCTGTCACTTTTGATCAATTTAATACTTCCATGCAGAATAAAATTTCTGTGGTTTAATTTAAATGGTAGGGTTTTTATATTTACATTGCATGTATTGATTTAGCAGATGCTTTTGTCCACAGCAAATGAGGAACTTCATGAGCAATTAGTCAAAAGAGCCAACAATATTCCTAGGACACAATGTCAGGTTTACAGTATAAACTAGATGATATCAACACTTGGGCACCTGTGTAGTCTTGGTGTTCTGCGGCTGAGGCGTTGGGGGGCTGTTCTTCTTCATGGGCTCACTTTTCCCCTCTAAGGTGCGGGGGGTGGCGTAGATGGAGGTGGAGGCGACGGCCGGTTGGGGGGTCACTGGAGGGCTTGTGTATGCGGACAGGGGGAATGGGGCGTAGGGGCTGAGGGGGATGTTTGCGTAGGGGCTGGGAGGGATGTCGGCGTACGGGCTGGGTGGCAGAGTGCTGTAAGGGGTAGGAGGAGGACTGGTTGGGGGGCTGGTGAGGGGAGACATTGGTGGACTGGACACTGGACTGGTCACCATAGCCATCGCCTGCATGGTCATATGCTGAGCCTGAAGATGTAGGGACAGTCGAGAGACACAAGGTGACTTAAAACACTTGAAAACCAGTTCACACCAAGAACAATAACTATAACGATATTATATATTATATGATAACTATATTAGGGTCCACACCAGTGGATGATATAATTCTGATGATTATAAGCATGCGCTGCAGTTTTGTCGTTTGCCGCTTTAAATGCTTGAGATCTTTAAAGTAGGATGGATTCTGATTGGCTGTCATTGTTTTCATTGTTCATCAGCTAGAAAAAAAAATTATTTCCCTGTGCCGTTATCTTTTAGTTGTGATGTGGATATTCTTTTATATTTAGAACGATTTTTAGACCTATATCTTTTTCGCTGTTGTTATAGTTATCGTCCTTGGTGTGAACGGGCCTTTAGTCTTTTTTCTTTGGGACAATTTTTAAATATGTTGTAAGGTTGTATAAAGTCATGTATTAATAGCAGTCTGATTGAAAAGGCATACAATTTTACATGTAAAAACTTTTTTTTTATTTGACATGTCAAAATATGTCAAAATGTAACAGAAAATCTGTAACCAAACATTCAAAAAGTAAAATGAATAATAAATAAAGACAAACAAAATAAAAACTATCAATTATACTAAATGAACACTGGTTTAGATTACTTCTTATTTTAAATTTTATTTTTGTTAATATTTCTTTTTAATTTGAAATTTTTAGTAATTTTGTTGTGTTTGTTTTTGTCATTTGTATAATAATAATAATAATAATAATAATAATGTCATTTAAATTAACACATTTTTGTATGGATTTAGTTTTAGTTAACAATAATTACTCTGAACTAAACTAAAAACTAAAAAAAAGGGAGTGTCTATTTACACTAAGTGCAAATAGCCCCAGGCTATTTACACTAACTCCACCCAAAATACTGCTATTTTCACTTTGCGTAAATAGAATCTATCGCTATTTGCACTTTAGTGCAAATAGCTCCTGCCAATTTAAAATATATATATATATTATTGAAGAAAACTTTAGGATGACCATTGAACTCCTTAGAATTAAAAAGCCTTTATTATCAGATGGCTAAATACAAAATATCTAAAAACTTCTAAAAACTAAAAACATGTTTAATGCTGCAAAGAGATGGTGATCACATGACAACTGTTAACTAATCAGATGTCTTAATGATTGAAACTGCTTGCACCTGTGGTTGAGGTTGTTGTGTTGCTCTCCCTGAGGAAGGCATGGGCCGAAACGTGTTGGAGAGTTTTTAGTTTTTTTGTATGTAGCCATTTTGTATGTAGCCATAATAAAGGCTTTTTAATTCTAAAGAGTGCCATGGTCATCCTAAAGTTATCTTTGATGGACTACTAAAATACCTGGACCATAGAGCACCTCGACTGGATACTTCTCCTTTAGATGTGCTCTCTTCTTTTGGACTTTGTTTAAATAAAATTATTGTTTACACAAAAATGAAAATTCGGTCATAATGTACTCATCCTGAAATAATTCTTAAAAAAAAAAAAACATCACTTTAAAGAAATAGTCAAATAGTTTGAAACAACATGAGGATGAGTAAATGAGAATTTTCATTTTTGGGAGAGCTAATGTTTTACCATAATGACGGCTTGCTGGTTGATGATGGTCTGTTGCTGTTGGGCCAGGACAGTTTGCTGTTGCTCTGAGGGGAAGAATTGAAAGACAATGCTGAATACTGGTCCATCACTCCAAGCCCTGTAAAGCTGATGGCATTTTAATTAGAAATACCTGGCACTGGGGACACCGCTGACATTCTGGGCATGACTGAAGTGCCTGGTATGGGTGGCAGAACTCTCACTGCTGCAAAATAGACATAACAGAAAAATATCACACACACAGCCCATCACATCATTAAATTATGTGCAGTATGTGGGCATTCATAACTGAGTCCAGTTTAAAAGATCAGCATAGCTGGTCCTCAGGTTGGGATTCTGGTGAGCTGGTGTCTCTGCCAGGCTTCTTGACTTGACTAATGAATCTGGTCAAGCAGCAGTAAAATTAAGTCAAATTTATTTGTATAGAGCTTTTCACAATACAGATTGTTTCAAAGCAGAATATTTATCATATCTTAATAATCTTTATGCCTTATAGCCACATTTAGTAGGTTAAAGCTGGGTGATAATATAGTTCTAATATAGAAGATACAAGCAATCAACCAGATAAGATATACTATATAGTATGTATTGCCCTACGCAAGTATACTGAGTGTGCATACGCAGAAAAAAAGTTTGGCATCTTTAAAGAGCTGGGCGAGTTAAATTTTGCGAAAAATAAATAAATAAAAAATAAGGCAGTTGAGATTAAATCGATGAATAGCCTTTGAAAAAGTCTATATATAACTGTACTACACACAGTGTACTGTATGTATGCAGAAAAAATTGGATACGTTTTGCAGGCAGTCCAGCACCAAAACCAGCATAAACCAGCCTGAACCAGCAAAGAAATTCCTGCTTTTTTAAGCCGGACTTCTCAGCAGAGAATGTGTGAAAGTGAATGTGTGTTTACCTCCTGGCTGAAGAGTGACTCTAGCAGGGGACTGTGCTTCATCGCCACCTACACCTCCTCCACCCTTCATCCTACCAGACAAAACTGAAGCATCAAGGTCCTACATATAAAAGAATAATCCAGTTAGTTACTAAGACCGCATACTTCAGAGTACTACAGCAAAAAAAAAAAAAAAAAAAAACCCTTAGCGTTCCATAGAATGTTTTACATTCATAAAATCTTTCTAAGTGAAACGAAGGTAACAAATTATTAAAATGAGTCTGGCTAATATGCATTAACACCATTCTGGAGTAAAAAGATCAGCCGATGTGGTTTTCCAACAGCATCATTTTTTCAGCATTTTTAAAGGTTAAAAAATCCACACTGGGTGAATAGGACTCTTTGTGTTAGTATCATATATTTGGGTTGAAATAGTGAAAAAATGGTTTAACACTCTAATAAAAGCTATATTTGCATTCCATGAAAGAAGATAAACAACCTATTTTTTCTTTCATAATGTATTTCTGAGTGAAACAAGATATTAAATAATAAATCAAATGTAGGGCTTCAGCCACACAGAGAGTCAGACCATGCTTTCACACTTATTTTACTGCATTAATCTGTTTCTATAACAGAGATTGTAATTTAATTAGAGAAATCTCATTGAGGTGTGTAGTTTAGTGCATGACTCTTGGTCTCAGTCTCTCTCTGCATGTGGGATAAGCCTCATTAAAAAATTACACACTCATTTGCTTACTTTTTTCATAGTGCTCTGTGTAAAACGATCATAGGAAGCACAGCCAAACACACACACAAACCAACACATACCTACAGTAACCCTGTAAAGCAATCTTTCATTCTCTTGCTCTCTCTGAAACACACATTAGGGGTTAATTGACATTTGTGTGTGTGAGGTAATCAGGTGTCACCGTACCCCAGTTCCATCAGACAGAACTGGGTCAAAGAGGCTGTCCAAATACCGGTCCATCCCGCGATGAGTGGCATCATAGGATGGTTCTGAGTCTGATAAAAACAGAAAGAGACAGGAGAGAGAAAGTGAAAAAAAAGGATAAAGTGGAAGTGGTAACAGGAATTTATGTTTAATAATACGAAAAACAGTATCTTCATCTTGGTTTGCAGTAAGATTACTTAGGCTTTTTTTTTAAAGTATAAGGAGCAAATGCATCCCAAGATACACTACCGTTTAAAAGTTTGGGGTCAGTAGGATTGTTTTGACACACTTTAGTTTAGGGTCCAATTCTCACCATTAACTAACTCGTAACTATGACTTTTGCCTCAAACCCCTATTACTTCTCATTAATAGTTAGTAAGGTAGTTGTTAAGTTTAGGTATTGGGTAGAAATAAGGGATGTAGAATATGGTCATGCAGAATAAGGCATTAATGTGTCCTTTATAAGAACTAATAAACAGCCAATATCCTGGTAATATGCATATTAATAAGCAACAAGTTAATAGTGAGAATTGTACCCTAAACTAAAGAGTTACCGATTGTTTGTTTTTTTAAAAGAAAATTAATGCTTTTATTCAGCAAGAACACATTCAATTGATGAAAAGTCACAGTAAAGACATTTAATGTTACAAAAGATTCCTATATTTCAAAAAATGTTTGTCTTTTGAACTTTCTATTCATCAAAAAATCCAAAAAAATTGCATCACGGTTTCCCCAAAAACACAACTGTTTTCAACATAGATAGTACTAAGAAATGTTTCTTGAGCAGGAATCAGCAGATTAGAACGATTTCTGAAGGATAATGTGACACTGAAGACTAGAGTAATGATGCTGAAAATATTTCTAAAGATAGAAAGCTGTCATTTAAAATAAATGCAGCCTTGGTGAGCAAATGAGTTTTCAAAGACATTCAAAAACATATTACTGACCCCAAACTTTTGAACAGAAGTGTATTAAAGGAATAATTTAATAAAGAGTCTAATCTTTTGCAAACATAGTAGTTCATTATACTATTAAAATATACTGTAACCTACTTAAAAAACAGAGAATTCATGGAAACCAAGCTGTAAAAGCAGTGTTTTGAAATTTCTGATGCCAGACAGATTAATACATTGTCACATGACCGTGATTTTTGATTTTTTCTTAAAGAGGATCAGAGAAAATGGTAACCCAAAAGTTCATTAACCCAAAATTCAAAATATTCCAAGTGAAGTCAATAACACTGGTAGAACAACCCACTGCCTAAAAAACATTATTAATGATCAATGACCTGAACATTTCACCCTGGCAAGACCTCTTAAACCTGTATAATGTTACTCATCCTCTGGACATGCACACAGAAAGGTTACATGAACACCATCGGGGTTAGTTTAGCTGTATGTAATCTAGCCATTCTGTGTGTATCTGATTCTACTTTACAAGCAAGCTTGTAGATCTGCTACAACTGATTAAAGCAGGGGCTGTAGTTTAGTGTTTCTTGAGGTTATGCTTGGATATTCATGACTCATGAGACAGACCACTAGGCCTATTGGTGGAATAACAATCACCGGGCAATCAGATTGAGAAGGGTCAATGACTTTATGTCGTTTCACTTAGGAACAAGTGTATGTCGTGCTTCACTTAAAAGACTGAAAAAGGAGGCTACCCAGACTGTAGTGGCCTTCAGAAATCGGTAGGCTGTTGGTTGCAATGGCGCTCGTTCGGTTGGCATACGAGAGCGGCCCCTCCTCATCCTCTTCAAATCCACTGCCAAAGAGACTTCTGCATACCAACGTATGTATTAAACATGGTCACAACAATGCAATGCAACTGAAACATGGGAGAACAACTAAATATTTTGGGATGCATACATACATGCTCGCGTTAGGTCGTGCCCTGCTGGGGTCTTCAGTAGAGATGATGAAGTATGTTTTCTGTTTAGGGAAGTCTGGCAGCAGCTCCAGGTCACACACCAGATCGAGAACGTAATCGTGACCCTCTAACTCCACCCACTGCGCCAGCTCCTTCATCAGAACGGACCAACCCCATCGACTCTCACTGGACACGCCCCTGCAGGATGGCCAATACAGTGTTACTGACACTACAGGCTGGAATACACTAGACAACACACTAGGCATTATATACTTGCTGACTTTGTAAATGGTTACAGAGAATAACTGGGCATCATACACTAAACGACTGAGGATCACAATTGAACAGACTTTTCAAGTCATTCTGAAGACAACAAACTCAAGCAGAAAAGTGTGCCTCGTTGCTAGAAGATGTGTAATATTAAAAATATCAAACATGTTTGTAATCCCCATACTGGATGAAATCAAAGTCTGAAGCTAAAAAAAAAATCTGAGTCTGTGCCCATCATACACTAGGTGATTTCTGCTAAATCTGTCAACTCCGACTACCTAAAATCTGCAGATTGGCTCTGATTTTCAGCAACTTGCGTACTTTGTAATCTTCGTAAAATCTGTGTAAAGAAATCCAGCCTTAAGATGCTTTATTTTCAAGTAAAATTCAGTGGGGAAAAAAATCACCTGTGTTGTAGAACGTCTCCTGCGAGGCCCTCTCCATTGGTCCAGGAATGGACAGGACACAGGAAAGAGACACCTACAAAGAGATAATTAAATAAAACTCAAATCAAAAAAGCCCCAAACCCAAGTCCCTCTGTTATTATGGTCTCTAGATGCAGCCTGGCTTCCTCCCAGTCTAAATCTATACTTAAACAGAATGGAGTTTCCATTTCTATAAAATACAGACCCAGACAGTGGGAACATAGTGTCGGCCCAGATCCGGCCCACATCTGGTACACGTTGAATCCACATGTACCAGATGTGGCCCGGATCTGGGATGATACTATGTTGCTGTCTGGGGATAGTATACAATTTGAGATACACTCATGCCACTTTATTTCTTTGGATGGACACAAACAAATAATTTTCGAAAAATAATCCATATCTGTGAGATCATCTAACACGCAGCCCCACATATGACATGTGAAAGCCAGAAATTGTAGCAACAAATTAAGAATTTATTCCCATGACTTATTATACATGATGAGAAATTTTTTTCGGTGAACTAATATATATATATATATATATATATATATATATATTATATTATATTAAATTATATTATATATATATATATATTATATATATAATATATATACTGTATATATATAATATATATATATATATATATTGTATATATATATATATACTGTATATACAATGAGCCAAAACACCTGACTTATAACCACCTTCCTAATATGCTGTTGTTCCTCCATGTGCTGCCAAAACAGCGCCTACCCCGCCAAGACATTGACTCTACAAGACCTCTGAAAGTGTCCTGTGGTATCTGGCACCAAGACAATAGAAGCAGATCATTCAAAGTCCTGTAGGTTGCAAGGTTGAGCTGCTGTGGATCGAACTTGTTGCACATCCAACAGATGCTCAATTAGATTGAGATCTGGGGAATCTGGACGCCAGGACAACACCTTGAACTTTTGGTAAATTCTCACAGTTTCAGACATACTCTGACCAGTTGCCTTGCCATAACAAATTGGCCTTTGTCAAAGTCGCTCTGATCTTTGTTTTTGCCTATTTCTCCTGCAGAACTGAGATCTGCTGTTTTCTTACCATCTATTCTACCCAGACCTTAATATGTAGACTTGTTAGAAGATGATATTGTGATCAACACACAGGAGAAAAATCTCCGATAAGAGGTCATTAATACTTGTAGCTTGTAATGGTTATGTAATTGTAAGAGAATTGACGGGTGGAAAGAGTAGTCAAGATAATTTGACTGACCATCTTATCTCTACCAGCACACACACACACACACACACACACACACACACACACACACACACACACACACACACACACACACACACACACACACACACACACACACACACACACACACACTATCACATATCTACTAATCTGCTCGAGCCCAAACAGGCGAGGACAGAGAGACAGTGTAACTGGATGAGAGGAGGAGTAAAATAAAGCAGAGTGACGGAGAGAGTGAGCAAGATTAGATGAAAGAGGAGAGGCTGAAAGAAAGATATAGAGAATGACAGAAGAAGAGATTAAATAGATTAGAGGAAAGGATAGACAGATGACACCAGTCCTGATTTGCCTCCTGACCTGACATTAGCATTATTTGAGAGAGACAGCAGAAAGTGGGACAGGAAATTGAGAAAAGAGAGAGAGAGTGCACTGACACTATTGGACGAGAACAGAAACTCGAACTGAATTGAGCTGGATGATGACACTGTCTTCTGTAGAGCTGCTTTATATCTGAATCAACTTTGTTTCATAATTGATTAATTTTACAACATTGACACTGTAATTGAACTGATCTGAGATGAATAACATAACACATCTTTAAACAGAACTGAACTGAATCAACACTGAACTGACCTCAGCTGAAAAATACACTATTGTCATCTGTAGAGCTGCAGAATTTGAATTTGTCTAATATTTGATGAAGTTTGCATCAATGATTCTGTTATGAATCAGTTTATTACCGTGAAGCTGCTTTGAAACAATGTGTATTGGATAAAGTGCTATTTAAATAAATAGAGGGGATATAAAAAGAGGGAAAACAGCACCACTTACGTCTCGTTCAGAAACACTGTGGCTTAGTGTGGAACTGTAAGGCAGTTTTAAAACCCAACTGTGGAAATAGTCAAGAATCATGTCTAACCAAAAACAGCTCCATTAATATTTCTTGTCTTGTCATATTCAGTTACGATTTAGATGAATCATGTAATTATAGCCTTTATTTTAAATTCAAAACGGCGAAATTTGACAAAAAGGTAGCTTGCATCACTGGATATTATTGTCGGTTGATCAAGTAACTTTTAGTATTAGTAACTTCTGGTACTTTTAGAATTTGCGACAATTTTGGGATAATTTGGCCATATTTAATGATTGAGGATGTATGTCATGCATGAAATACTAAAATACTTTTTTTGAGGCAGTAACATGTAATGCACTCAATGGAAAACATATTTAGTTTAACATTTTTGAGTTATTTTAGTGTTATTTCTCATTTTAAGAGAGGAATTTTTGATCCATATTATTCTTCGGGTTTAAAAAGCAAATCTGAAGAAATGTGGCACCATCCTAAATGAGTCTGAACAGGAAAAGATGATAAAAATCAGTTTTAGTCTGAAATCTGCTGAAATTTTGCTCATAGTTAACGATGCTGTTTTGTTCACGGTGTACATGTATCCTCTTTACTTTGTTACACATGTAAGAAAACACTAATAGGGTCTTACCATCAAAACAGTGCACCTGGAGAACCATGTGTGCTTTTTTGCGGGTGGCAGTCCACTCTAGCAGGGATGGAGGGTATGTTCGAGATGCTTCAGGGACTAGGTGGGATTTCTGCATGGCTTGGATGAGTTTGTGTTGGCACAGAGCCTTAAAGCCATTCAGAGCATAGTCTGACACAAATCTGACAGAGACAGAGGGAGAGACAGTTATTTAACTGCTAAATCTCACATTGGCTCTAGCTCCATGTCCCTGAACAGAACTTATCCTACAGCATTGTTGTACAAAATATGCATCAGTGATGTGCTTTGACTTGGGTTCAGTAAGATTCTTTTTGAAAGAAATGAATACTTTCATTTGCATTAGATTAATGATAAGTAATGTTTCTTAAGCAGGAGAATGATTTCTGAAGGATCATGTGACACTGAAGACTGGAGTAATGATGCTAAAAATTCAGCTTTCAGATTATATTTTAAAATTCATTAAAATAGAAAACAGTTATTTTAAATAGTAATAATATAATATTTCACAATAATTTTTAATTAAATAAATGCAGCCTTAGGTGAGCATAAGAGATTTCTTTCAAAAATCTTAGTGACACCAAACTTTTGATTTGTGTGTGTTTGTATGTTCATTTGTGCATTCTCTCACTTTAGCAGATATTTCTCCATCTTCTCAGATGGGGCAAAGGAACTCAAACAGGCAGCCATCAACAGCCAGCCTCTCTCTGCATTTCTGCTGTTTTCATTCCGCCACACCTGATTGGCTATCTGCGCTAGGATCTCATCTCTGATTGGTGGAGTGGCAAGGCCTCTCTGAATTATATAATTTCCAAATAGGTTTTCTTGAGCTCCATTCAGGTTTGGATCTCCCATGAACCTCAAAATCTGTCAATCAAAACAGATATGAAACAGATATGAGACTTACAAAGGGTGACTGATAATGAGACTGGATTTGTAAAGGTAACATTACCAGTATAAACACATCTAGAGCATCCTGTTTCAGATCATCTTCTAGACGGGTCAGTGAGTTTTCCAGCGGTGCTGTTAGCATCCCGAACTGCAATTCCTACACAAAAGAAAGAAAAAATTTAGACAAAATGTACTGCATTATGTCCTTAATGTGAGTTAATTGTGAGTATTATGAGTGTGTGTGTGTGTTAGCAGGCAGGACATTCACCCTGAAATGTGTGCGTATATATTTGGTCATCAAATAGTTGTTGATGTCCAGTGGAAGAGTGAGTTGGGGGTCCGTCTGTATTCTAGGAGCCTGAACCAGAGCCAAGCAGTCTGAATGACGCTCCCTTCCAGCTAAAAACAAAACAAAAGGCAAAACATAGGTTTAATATTATGTCAAAATTATTAGGTAAAGTAATGCCTAGTTTTGCATCATGTCTGTGCATCATTTTTTTATTTCAACTGCAACATTACAAACTAGACAGCTTTGTTGATTATAATGGGAGGAATGCAAAATCTGACTGGTACTGCACTGAGTGTTATTTAATATAATTGAGATACTAATATAGTTTTTATTATTATTTTGAATTAGTTTTCATTGTTTTATTTTCTGATTTCATTTTATTTTTATTTTTAGAAATTTTGCTGTGTATTTTTGTCTGTTTTATTTTTTGTTTAATATGTTGGTACCACTTTAGTTTACAGTCCTGTTTCACATGAACATACTATGTACTTATTGTAGTAATGAATCTAACTATGCACTAACCCTGAACCTACCCGTAAACCTTAACTTAACCCATGTAATTACCTTACACTACTTAGTACTTGTGTCTAAGTACATTGAAAGTGCACGTACTGTAAAATAAAGTGCAACCAATATGTCTATATAGTTTTAATTATTTTTTATTTTAGTTTTAGTTAACTAAAATAGACCTAAGTTGTAAGGATGTTCTGGGTGGTTGTTTACTAGATCAATTTTAAATTCATATTTATCATCTGCTGTCAGAAAAGTAAAAGCACATCTTTCCATTTTCTCAATTTCAATGAATTTGTATAATCTGCTGGACAGATAAGTCAGAGCACTCAGAAAAATAATAGCACATCTCTCCTTAACCAGCAGCATGATTTGAGGTATCATTCACATCTGTAGCATAAACAGTGGGGGAAAAGCTATGTGCCACAGTTTAATATGGGATAAAGGTTTTGATCAAAGCTTGAACAATAATAATAATAATAGTGATTTTGCCTCAGCAGACATTATTAATAATAAGGAAGACACACTGGGAAATTGTTAATAACCTGCTGTGGCCTGTAACAATCCTCCCAACTCTGCAGGAATAACTAGCTGAGTCACATTTACCACCTCCCTGCTTGTTCGCTCCTACAGAAAAGAGAAAACACAACATAGAATCTCTCATTAAGAAAAGTGGAAAATGTTTGGCTGGCTATTTACAAAAACTGAAATCTAAAGAACAGTTTGAAAGTTTAATATATTAAAATATGAACTGCAAATGGGCCTTATGATACAACCTCAATCATCAGGGCGATAATATATACATAATTGTTCCTAATTGGTCCTTAAATAAAAATGAGCACAGACAGTTCTTTTACCAGTTCAATCCTTCTCCTCTCCTCTTCTGCTCTTCTCGCTAAGTAGATGTTGTACTGTAACAAAACCATAAGCAAAAGTAAAGCATAAAAAACTCGAATGTGAACTTATATTAATTGCATTAGACACTTTAGTATTGGTGAAGTAATGATTGGAACTTATTATAAGGTAATAGGGATGCACGATATATCGGCAACCATATCGGTATCTGCCGATATATGTTCAGTTTTAATGTTATCGTTATCGGCCCGATAAGAAAATTTTGCCGATATATTAAAGCCGATAAATAATGGATTATTTCCTTCAGCTGAGACACTTCAGATGTGCACTGTTCGCCATGATTGATTTGAATTGCTTAAAATATGATTGGAATCACTTAAAAAACTGAAAATACAGTGCAAGTGCAACATGTGCTGTCACATAGGCTACAAAAAATTATAATGAGAACATTACAATTGTGTGCTTGGGACATGGCTTTTACTAGTGAGACATTTGTTTTTATAATCAGGCTCTCAATCATTATAATACATTTTTTTATTTAGATTTATCGGCCAATATATCGGTTAGCTGATCTAACTATCGGTTATCGGTATAGGTGCATCCCTATTATGTAACGTACCCTGATGTATCTTTTGCGATTGACAATAAGTCGGATCATTGCACGGTGCCTGATCAGGTTTATACGCATTCGCAGAAACCGTCGCCTAAAAGGCACAAAGAGAGTGAGGGAAGTTTCAGCCATTTCAATGACATATAACACTCAGTTTCATTGATCTTACTGTAACATATTGATTTTTTGTACAAAAATATCTCTCCCTGCCAAAAAAACAGATCATAAGGTGGTCAAGATCATGGTTATCCAGCTCAGCCAGTTTAATCAAAGTGGTCTACCAGTGCTAACGAGGTTATCTGAGATGGTCGGGTCTGCCAGATCGACTTCATCCTTTCTAGCTTGTAATAATTACTTCAATGAGATAATTGTTTCTGCCTTAAATTAATACATGATGTTAACTAACTGCATGATTTGTACATGTACATTTCTGAAATACATTACAATTTATAGTGATCTGTTTTCAGAGGTGCCTGTGTTCAAGTAATGGATTTAGTGGAAGACATTCATTTTCTGTAAAGCTGCTTTGAAACGATATTGTGAAAAGTGTAGTACAAATAAATGTGAATTGAATTGAAGTAGCTGGTTGTCCAAGTGATCAAGCACCTAAACATAGCTTAGGCCAGCTAATGACCAGTTAATGTCCAATTTTAACCAGCTAGAAATCTTGAAGCAGCGACAATCAAAGGCTGCATTTACACTGCAAGGTTATTGCACAGATCTGATATTTTGACCAAATCCATTTTTTTTTAATTACTCATATCCAATATCTGCGTTTACTTTAATCCTCACCCAACTATAGAATGATTTTTATTGGTGATCACTTTTAGCGACATGGTTGATCCACAGGTTTTCAATGGCTGTATATAAAGTTTTATTATATTCATGTTAGGTGTTTTTTTATACCATGATCACTTGCCAGCATGGAAAAGTTACAGCTGTCATTGATGTTCGCAGCACAAATATTTGACTGAATGGATAAAAACAACAGTAGCTTTCGTTAAATTTAGAATTATGAAGTGAAATAATCTTTATGGGCAAATTTGAAAAACCACATGTGGAGGTGGCCCAGAATGGATTTGAATTAAAAAAAAAAACGATATCTGATCTGTGAAAGATGTGAGCAAAAAAATCTGATTTTTTTGTTCCAGTGTAAACGCAGCCAAAAGCTGGCGTTGACAAGTTTTTCCTGTTGGGTTCAAATCCCTGAACTTCACATCATGACCC
Source organism: Squalius cephalus (assembly GCF_949319135.1). Classification (NCBI taxonomy): domain Eukaryota; kingdom Metazoa; phylum Chordata; class Actinopteri; order Cypriniformes; family Leuciscidae; genus Squalius; species Squalius cephalus. The sequence goes on from NC_137123.1 coordinate 57,078,371, forward strand.
GGACTCTATTTGGATTCTCTAGCTGTAAATCACATTACAAATGACACAGCATTGAAGTTAAGTTACAGGCAATAGGTAGTAGTTTACCTGGCCAGGTAGCCCTTACAGTGAGCCTGAAGATTTGTCATGTCCAATCGGAACTTGAGGAAATTTTTCCGGACAAAATACATCCGTATATAACGCTGAAGGGTCAGTGCAGCTACATGCCTCATACGATCACGTTTACTCTCCAATAACTGATTCACTTCCTCCTTTAGAAAGATCTAAGAATAAAAAAACACTATTAAAACAAACATTATACAATGTAAAAGTGTCTGTTTTTTGAAGAAAGCCAAATTTGGGCATCTTTACAAGTGCAATGTTTAATTATTCTGCTTACCTTTGACACACCCACTTGATAATCTCCTTTGTTGATTGGGCAGAGCTTCATTAACATAATGACACAGTTATCTCCATCTGGAGGTGGTGGCTTCTTCATTCCCAGCAGGGCTTTGTACCTGGGGACACATTGGCAGAGATAATTTATTATAGGATTTGTATTCTATACACTGGCATGTGTACGTCTATTTATATCACTAGACTAGATTACAGACTAAGGGCCCTATCTTACACCCGGCACAATGCAGCGCCAAGCACGATGCAAGTGTTTTTGCTAGTTTCAGCCTGACGCAGTTATCATTTTCACATCCTGCGCTACGTTGTTTAAATAGCAAATGCATTTGTGCCCATTTGTGCGCCCATGGGCGTGCTGGTCTGAAAACGAGGTGTGTTCTGACGCATTATGTTAAGACTGCGTTATGTTTTGTTATTTAATGAGCGTGTTAGTAATGTGCGCCTATAGGCGGGTCCACAACGCGTGTACACTCTGCTTATTACACACACAGGGACGCACAGCAGCACACAAACATCCCAAATATTTAAAATAAAAGGATTACAATGTAAAAGATTATTATTGTGTACATAAAAATATGATGTAATCCGGCTTGTCCCGTAGATGGTCTGCTTGCGCACTTTTACCTCACACACGAGCAGTTCAGTTTGTGCTCTGGAGACGCGTTCGGTCTTTCCACTATCAAATTCTGTCATGTAAATAACAAATCTGCCATGGCGCGAGCGCAACTGGCATTTAAAGGAAATGGGAGATGAGACACTGATTGGTTTAACACACGTAAATCCCCAAACACACCCATTACTCATCATGAGAATAGGGACAACCCTTTCCGACCATTTTTTTCGTCGTTAAACTAGCAAAAGTGGATTCGGACACACCCTAAGTGAACTTATGCGCTTAGATCGTTAAAATAGGGCCCCATATGTCACTGCACCCATAAGTAACAAGCACCAGCTGTTGAGTAGGATACCTGTTTAAGAATTTATGGAACGGCACTCTGACTGGATAGCCTTCCTTCCTGATGCGGATTGTGTCCCAGATTCCCGAATATCTGAGCTGAGTAGCGACCAACTCAGGGTCAAATACACCAGGGTCCTGAATGGACACACAAATACATTTATTTCAAATACACATTAGAGTGATAACACAAATATATGAGTAAGCAAAAATAGAAATACAGTAAAAACAATGATATTGTAATTGTAATAGATTATAAAATGTCATTTATTCCTGTGATGGCTGAATTTTCAGCATCATTACTCCAGCCTTCAGTGTCACATGATCCTTCAGAAATCATTCTAATATGCTGATTTGCAGCTTAAGAAATTTTTTTTTATTAGTATCTATGTTGAAAACATTTGTGCTGCTTAATATTTTTGTGGAAACTGTGATAAACTACAATTCAAAGGTTTGGGGTAAGTAAGAAAAGTAGCACTTTTATTCAGCAAAGATGCATTAAATTGATCAAAAGTGACAGTAAAGACATGTATAATAAATAAATTCTGTTCATTGAACTTTGTATTCATCAAAGAACCCTGAAAGTATTACAAAAATATTATATATTCAACACTGATATTATTGTTATTATAATTATTATTAATAAAATGAATATTTTTTTTTTATTCATTTTTATTCATAATTTTTTGAAGGATCATGTGACACTGAAGAATAGAGTTATGGCTGCTGAATTGAAATTTGCCATCAAAGAAAAAAAAAAAACATTTTGAAATATATTAAAATGCAAAATAGTTATTTTAAATTGTGATAATATTTCACAATGCTACAATGTTCAATAAGATTAATCTTAATTATTAGTAGTGTAAATTGTCCGAAGGAAATGTGGGTGCTGCAGTGAAGTTAAATTGTTAAACCTAAGTACCTAATAAAACAGTGATAGTGATGCTTGCCTAATGTCTGCCCATACCTTGTTATTATTTGGCTTTATGCAGCGCACAAAAAAAGGGTTGCACCTGAAAAAAGTGAGAAGAACAGGAGATATAACTAAATAAATTCCGCCAAAGACACATAATCAGGAGAAACAAATATATGAATGTATGTGTATGTGCTGCTGATATCCATGTGTAATATTGTACATCTCTTTGTGTTTATGAGTGTACAAGACCTCTCCATTTTGTCAAGGAGCTCTTGTAGTGATTGCTGGAACTTGGCGGCCACAGTAGAGGGCTGATATCTCCGAGTCACTGTGCTGTTCCTGTTCATTGCTCCTTTTTGCTGATTCAGCATCTCAGCATGCTTTATGAAGAGATTGGACACCATCTAGAAAACACACACACATATGTATATTAGAAACATACATTCACATTCATAAAAAAAAGGGGAAAAAAAGAATCATATGCATAAGCAGAGGAAATTGTGACTTCTAACTCATATCTTCTCACTTATTTTCTTTATTCTTTTAGAGATGAAAAATAGGATATGCTTTCACATACACACAAAACACACACTACAGATGCATGCATGGAGATACTTGGACTCACTCGGTTCTGGCTCTGCATAAACAGATCCAATACTTCCTGCCGAACCTGATCGAAGTTCTTATCCAGAAACTTATGGATCTAAAATCAGTATGAGATTCTCTTTAGACAGGCTGGCAACATTAAAACCTCCATTACTAATGGTAAATTAATTAGCAATGACCTCTAAGCTTTGACATGACTTAAATGTCTAATTAATATACTGCCTGTGCATTTTGTGATTTCTATTACCTGGTAAGTTACACGGCCAGCATAGTGATGGACAGTAAACTCTGGCAGTGGCATTTTTGGCTTGGAGTAAAGGGGGTTGTTTCCATGATGATAGTGGCACTTCTGAAGGAAGGTGTTGTCAGTGGCCTGTCAACAAATGTTAAAACATGTGGTGTTAACATACCAGGTTTCCTTAATTTATCCCAATGCAACATTGAAATACCAAGTGTCTAACCTGTGGAAAGCAGCTCTGATCATCGAGGATGCGGAGTATCCCATGGGGCTTTGCAGCGATAAGGTCTATGCATGCCTGGTTGTCAGTGAAGATCAGTTCTTTCCAGTTGATTTGCTCTCGAATGTACTCTTCCTGCAGACACGCAGAAAGAGAGTGTGCTCTGCTGTTATATTTTTGGAATTAATATTTCAAAGAAATCACAATCAAAATCTACATATACTACTGTTCAAAAAGTTGGGGTCAGTGAGATTTTTGTTTTAAAGAAATAATACTTTATTCAGAACTGATACATTAAATTGGTCAAAACTGACAGATTTCTGAAAAGATTTCTATTTCAAATAAATGCTGTTCTTTTGAACTTTCTATTCATTATAGAATCCTAAACAAAAATAAAAAAATATATTATTAATAATTAAAAATGAATGTAAACAGCACAACCATTTTTATCATTGATAACAATAAATGATTCTTCAGCACCAAATCCTCAGATTACAATGATTTCTGAAGGATCATGTGACTCTGGAGACTGGAAATTCAGCTTTGCCACCATCACAGGGATAAATTACTTTTCAAACTATATTTGGTAGAAAACAGCTATTTAAGTTTTTACTGTATTTTATCAAATAAATGCAGCCTTGGTGAGCACATGAGACTTTCAAAAACATCCCATGACCCCAAACTTCTAAATGATGGTGTACACAGTAATTCTCACCTGCTCCAGTTTGAAAATAATTTTGCTGAAGAAGAACTGCAGTGTCTCATTGGCATAGTTGATACAGAGCTGCTCAAAGCTGTTGAACATCAAGCTCTGGACAATACAGACCAAGATGACATGAAGATATATGCAATTTATATGCAATTTAGAAGGTCTAAATTCCTAAAAAATAATAAAAACTGCACATTTGACCTTTATGTAAAAATGTAAAGTATTAAATGTAAAAAGACCTTTATGTCAGTGTATACCTCAAACCCATATATATCCAGTAAAGATATGGACAGAGCCTCATTCCTGGGGTAGACCCGTCCATTGATACGTTCTGTCAGCCATTGAAAGAGCAAGGAATAAAGGATCTTGGCAACGGCATCTCTGCGATGGAGAAATAGAAATACATACTTAAAATGCAGTGAAAAATCAAGCTATTGCAGATAACTAGAAAATGTCTCATAATGAGTACCTGGCATCCATAGCACTTTCTACTGAGAGGGGAGTGTATATCTTCTCTCTCATAGCCTCCTGTGGCAAAACCAAATAACACACTGCTTAGTTACTGTATATGTTTTAAAAAATCATTTAATAAGTCAGAGAAAGCAGACAAGCTAGTCTGACACAGACACACACACACACACACACGTTATGTCACTTGTACTGTCACAGTGAGTGTGTGCAATTGAGACAGTGTTATGTGACAGCTGATCCAAGTAAGTGGTGTAAACACAAACCTGTGAGCTCTGGATAGCAGAGCTTTACTTATTAAATGAGCAACATGACACAAACCACAAACACACTAACAAATCACACTGTATTCATGTAACACCTCTGTTTGAATAAAGCTAACATAAAAAATGCTTAGAGCGTGTTAAAATTTTCAACAACAACAAAAAACCTCCATGTCACATTTCGTCCCAAAAAATGAAAAGATATATAATATATATATGAAAACTATGATAATTTTCATGCATCCAGATATATTACTTTGTAGTGTTTTTAGAATTCCTATTATTGTAAATTTGTTTTCTTTCATTACTATTAATACATTTTATTCATTACAATTATACAGTCTTGCTTCTTTTTGTTTTTAAACATACCAGAATAAAAAATGTTTAATTTATTCCTGATTTTTAATTTATTTTTTTGGTGAAAAATCAGCCTGAATTAAAGGTAGTACAACAAATACTACCATGGCATATGAATATTATACAATTAAAATTTGCATTAGGGGCGAAATGTGCTTATTAAGGGTATTAATGTATTTTTTTTTATTCTGGTATTCTGAATAACCATACCTCCAAACTAGTCACTTTTCAAAGCTGTATAGTTTACAGCATTAGTTTAAAGATATCTTTTTTTCTTGAGGAAATTTGCCTGGACTGCACCTGATAGGCCTAAAAATAATCGAAACCGGATCAAAAGCTTGTGAATCGAAATCGAATTGAACTGTGAAGTTTGTGTCAATGTCCAGCCCATGTTTTTTTTTTTTACTTCAATGAATGCAAATGTTGTCTTTTCCCTTTATGTTCTTCTCAGAGTGCACCAGAATGCTTCGTTTACATGTTAAAATCACAAAAGTTTTCTTATGGGGGAGGACGTCCCCAGACACCCCCCCCCCCCTACAGGGATTTAATTCGTTAATTGCAGGTCTGACAATGCTATAGAAATACAACTGACCTGATGTCATCTCGTCTGTCCTTGTTAACCTTCATTGTATGATGTAATGTCAAGCTAACCTGGCAGTGAGCAAGCTATTAGGTGTTAAGATTACTCAAGCACTGAGCAACCCTTGATTAGATTACTGTGGTTTCCATAGAGCTGAACTCAGAATGATTAAATTAGGTTACTGGAACTCTTTAACAGCAACCTGCTTACATGTCATTACAATGTTTCTTTTCTCTTTATTTCTGCCCTAGGTGTTCGCAAATGCGTTGGAAAATATATAGGATATATATAGGACCCATGGGTGATGTGAGTTTGAGTCTGGCTTCCCCATGAAATCAATATGTTTAAAAATGAAAGTGGCCAAAAATACTACACTTAAAAATAAAAGTGTATTTCAACAATGCCATAGAAGATCCATTTTCAGTTCCCCAAAGAACCTTCCAGTGAACAGTTCTTAAAAGAACTTTTTCTTAGAGTGAAGAACATTTTAAGAACCTTTTTTCCACTATAAAGAACCTTTTGGGCAATGGAAAGATTCCATGGATGTTAAAGGTTCTTCATGGAAACACAGATCTAACAGTGTACATGCTGTTTTTCAGAGCACATTATGGATTATTGTTTATGTAAACGTGTATGTACCGTCACTTTGAAGGTGATGGCTTTCTGCAGACCCTCTGGAGAAATCTGCAACAGATCGGCTACTGCACGAATCTCCTGAGTGCTCACCACACCAGCTGTCTCCTGCACTTCTGTCTGAGACCGAGAACCCAAAGCACACGGTCCACAAGACTCGTTACATTGTCCATATATGTTCGCTATATTTACATAAATGTACAATCAAGAAAACTGCTATTTAAAAGGTAAAATATTTAATCTACAAACATTGTTGTGTGACAAATGGGAAGAGCTGGAACACAGTGACATTCTTAAAATTGTGCATTTTTTTTTATTATTATAGGCTTGGTGTGCAAACAAAAGTGAAAGGAAATTTTCAAATGTTAATTTGCACAGTCAGTACCTCTACTCTATGGAAAAAGACATTGCCCATGTGCAGTATGGACGACAGCACTCTGAATATGCTGCTCTGGTCTTCAGGACTGAAGTGGAGAATTTCCATGGCACTCTGTAGCCTCCTGAAGTCCTCCCCATCATCTTTCCCACTGATCTCACAGTTACCACCCTAAATTACATCAACATGACATAATTATATAAGCACTTTTACACAATATAGGTTCACATTTGATTTAGCAAAGGAGATCTAGATAATAATGATATTAATAAAATATAATAATATGATATTCTTAAAATATACCAGAAATATACACTACTGTTCAAAAGTTTGGGGTCAGTAAGAATTATTTTTGAAAGAACTGTTTTTTTTTTTTTTTTTTTTTTTTATCAAAAAGGACGCATTCATTTGAAGTGAAAGTAAATACATTTATAATGTTTCTATTGCAAACAATTGCTGTTCTTTTGAACTTTCTATTCATCAAAGAATCCTGAAAAAAAAAAACAGTGATAAGAAATGTTTTTTTGAGCAGCAAATCAGCATATTAGAATGATTTCTGAAGGATCGTGTGACTAGATAAATTATTAAATTGCAGTTCAATTGAAGTTATTTTTAAATTGTAATCATATTTCAAAATTGTACTGTATTTTTGATCAAATAAATGCAGCCTTGGTGAGCATAAGAGAAGCTTACCAATTTTTTGAACAGTAGTGCAAGCTAAAATCCTTCAAAAGAAACAATTACCTTTTAATAATTTATCATCTAAATGATTTGCCTATATTTGTCTACTTATTTTTCAGTGTCTTGGCAACTTGCATTTGTATATGTCTGCATGTACCTGGTTCAGGTAGTAATAGGTTTCAGCCTCCTGTAGGTAGAAGGCCCGTTTCATGTGAGTAGGAAGTCCAGCCAGCATCTCATAAAAGATGTGGTAGTTTCTCTCATCTTTGGCCTGCACACACACACACACACACACACACACACAGACACAGTTCAGATAAGGTCCCAAATGTCAGTGATAAATACAGGGCTCTTTTAGCCTTTTCCAAGTTAAAAGGAAAAGAAACAACCAACCTGAAAAACGATCCTGGACTTCTCCAGTAGATACTGCGAGGTTATGGCACCACTGATCACCCCTCTGATACGGACAACAATACACACAGATTGGTCTTGTGTATGAACTATCTTTGGCTCTACCTGTACCTTCTCAATTCTCTTTCCATCTCTCTTCCTCTCTTAGCATTCAGAGGTAAAATAGCAACCTTACTGTCCTACTTTCACACAAGGTCAGGCGGTACAGATCTAGTTCCCTTACAGTGTTGCCTCTCAAGCAACAATTTCAGGCTTGAGAGACGTTAAAGAGTTACGCAATGTAACATTCAAACAGTCTATTTAACATAGCGTGAAAGAGTTTTTCACTGTTCGGAACAGAAGTAATGTACAATATATATATATATAAAAAATACTCACTCCTCCAAAAAGACCTCCACAAATTTCCCAAAGCGACTGGAGTTATCATTCCGGACCGTCTTAGCATTCCCAAACGACTCTAAAAGAGGAGCTGCCTCTAGAATCTGGATATTAAGAAGCTAAAACTTACTTACAGATGTATGCAGCAAAGTTTACTAGGATAGAGTTATTAGGCTATCAGCAAATAAAATAATTTCACAGATTTACCTCAATCTGTATAGACGAAAGCATTAAATAGAAAAACAAAAAGACAGATTATACATTCATTAACAAACACTGCATACATCATATGCATTGATTCAAACTAAATTTTGTGGTTCCAGAAATGTACTCTATAATATGCACTTGCTGCCTATGATTTTGCGAAGTATGACTTGTTCCTGGATCAACATCTTTTGTTGGACCTGGAACAACACATCTACCAAAGATACCCTATCACTAACAGTGTTATTTTAGTATTATTTAAATACCTTTATAGTATTTATTTTTATATCTTAATTTATTTTTTGAAGTTTTGCCAATTTTGTTATGTGCTTTTCAAGCCCCAACTCCATCCCTCTCCTTATCCCTAAAAATGTTGTTCCAGGGCCATCAAGGATGTTGATCCAATAACATATCCTACCTGGCGAAATCACAGCAAGTGTAAAGAGGTGTACGTAGGTGTATAATTGTCTATTAAGAAAATTCAGTGTGTACTTTATAATCCTACACATGTACCTGTTGTGTAATGTTCCTCTTATGGTGAATAGCAGTGAGGTACCTCAGAACCAGTTTGGTCGCCTCTGTCTTTCCAGAACCACTTTCCCCACTACAATACAAACATTTCACTGATACAACATATCAGTGTATTATTACATCCTCTGCAATTGACACACACATGCTATCACCTGACCTGATAATGATGCACTGGTTTCGCATGATGTCCATCATTGTTGTGTAGGCAATGTTTGCAATGGCAAAGAGATGACTGAAAACAAACATGTATAAGAGAGTAGATCTACATACTGTCAGTTTTTGGAGGTAACAATAATCACAAAGTATTGTAAATGGATGGAGGATAAAATCTTCATCTTAATGATCCCTTCTTTCTCAGACTTTTAATGTACACTACCATTCAAAAGTTTAGGGTCAGTAAGATACTTTTATTCTTTAGAAAGAAGTCTTTTATGCTCACCAAGGCTGTATTAACTTGATCCAAAATACAGTAAAAACAATAAATTGTGAAATATTATTACAATTTAAAATAACTGGGTTATTTGAATATATTTTAAAATATAATGTATTGCTGTGATGGCCAAGCTGAACTTTCAGCATCATTACTCCATTCTTCAGTGTCACATGATCCTTCAGAAATCATTCTCTAATATGCTGATTTGCTGCTCAAGAAACATTTCTTATTATTGTTGAAAACAGCTATTTATAGACATCTTTTGTAACATTATAAATGTCTTTAATGCCTGTTCTGTATTTTCTTCTAGTTTGTGTAATTTTGTTCATGGTTTTCAAGAATGAAAGCATGTTATCTTATCTGCCAAACTGGGCAAGCTTCTACCAGGAGTTGACAAATAAGAAAATGTATTGAGAATAGTTATGATTGTGTTGTTGTGACTCACGGTGGGTTATCTCCCAAGCCATGGCCCTCGTACTGCAGAACCATATCAGTGCCATAGATGTTAAATAGCTGGTATGGATTCACAGATACCAGAATACTGCCAATGTATGTCTGCTTAGAAGAAAAAGGAAATTCATAATGTAGTTAGGTTCACAAGAGATTTGAATAAAAGTGCTAAAGGTCTATTCACATTATTAAGAAAAACATATAATCAAACATTTCATATCAAAATTAAGTCAAAGTTATTCTGCTAATTGGCCAGTCCAGTGAAGCATTTTCTGTAACGTAACATTATGGCGTAACATTAAGTGCTTCTGTCGAGAATTTTGCAAAGACAAGGGACTGTATAGTCCCTAATGTCACATGTATGTGAGCATATCTATTCTTGTGCATATTTATCTGGAAGCATTTTTAAAGCATAAGAACATCCTTAAGCAGTTGTTGATTGTATGTGAATACTTAAAAAATATATTTATTAAATGTTTGTACAAAGTAATAAGAACTAGGAGACATTTTGGTGATGTATGCTTACTGGGACATGAATGCAAGACTCACATAGATAAGCTCTTGATCAAAGCGACTCTTCAGGTTTATCAATACTGCTGCCTCAGAAAGCTCTCTGCAAGAAATGGAGGAAGAATTATTTATTTTGAATCTAATGATCAACTTTACACATACATTACTATGTATATTTATGCTGACATACTCCATTTGTGTCATGTCCTCAACTCCATCTCCTTCCCTTTTTGCTCTGTAGCTGACAGTAGGCAGGCTCCTTATAGAATACATCTGTTTGAAAAATACAACTTGTGCTCAGAAAAAGAAAATGCAATCTGAGAACATTCAAAGAAATTTGAGAAGTCATTCATTAAATTACATGAGAGAATATCTTCTCTGATGAATTAGGTCAAGTTGTCTTTTCTAGGGCCTGCACTACAATAATGCAGAGATGATTATCACTGGTCAGCAAGGTAACCTAAGAGGAGTTATAATCAGCCTTGTAAATCTCATCTGACATACAATGTAGCTGCGGACTGCAGCTTAAACCTGATGAAGATAGGTGAGCTTGGCTGGACCTTTTGTTAAGGCTCAAAGCCTAATAGACTTGTTAGATCTGACAACTTCATTTCTGTCAACTTGACAACATTACTAGTCAAATTTAACAGTCTGCTTATTTATAATTCCTTCTTAATATAAACATTCAGATATAGAAGTTTTAGTGAATAGTATAAATATGATCCACAAACATAATCATGAATTCACTGTTGCATTCCAGTGAAGAGAGACATCTCTCAATGTTATCCTATATTTATCTGCTTCCAAATGAATATTTACAACAGCAGAATTTGACCAAGAGAAGAGAAAAAAATGAAAGCATGATATAGAGTTAGTGTCTCTGGGGCAGAAAAAATACAATGCATTTGGTAACTTCTGTTACCATTAGTTAAATAAATAAGTTTAAGACCAAATTAAGGATGGTATTATGTCTAAAGGGATTTACCTTGTCATACCACTGTCCTTTTGGCTCCCCTTCACGATCTGGTACCCACTGCAGCTCTGTTTCCCCTGGCCTAAGTCCACCAGGTGGAGGGGTAAGGAATTCCATTTTCTCATCACGATACATAGACCATTTGATGAGGTTCTGTACTGTATCATGAGGCAATACTTTTTCTGCAGCCCACAGGTCCTCTGCCGTTTCCCCCTCTCTGGCATTTTGAGCCCAGTGCTCTTCTGGCCCACCTGGACCTTTCCGCTGTGGTGGAACCACAGCATAACGACCATCTGGCCCAATAATCACCTGCCCAGAGGATGTCATATAGTTGGAGATCCCAGAAGGTAGTTGGTAAGAGGCTTTCTTCAGGTTAGGATTCTTTAGAGCATCCATTAAATGTGGTGAAGTGGGGACAGCAAATCCTTGAGCGAGGTAGGATCCATCAGGTAATCTGTATTTAGCATTGCGAAGGTTTTGATTTAGAAGTGCCTTTGATAGATCTGGACTGGTTTTATGTCTTCGAGGATCTGCAGAAATAACAGATCCATCTGATAGCTGGTATTTGGCCATGCGAATGTTTTCATTCTGCAAGGCATTTGAAATGTTTGGGCTACTTGGTTTAAATAAAGCTTGTGAAATAACAGATCCATCTGGAAGCCTATAGGAGACATTCCTCAGATCATCATTTCTCAGGGCAGAGAACAAAGTTGGGGATGTAGTTTTATAACTTGCATCAGCACTTATTATGGAGCCATCAGGTAACCTGTAGGTAGCATTACGAACATCCTGATTCCGAAGTGCGCTTGCCAAATTTGGAGACTTAACTTCATAACCTGGTCCACTTATAATTGACCCATCAGGTAAACGATAGCTGGCATTTTTCATTTGTTGGTTCTGAAGTGCCGCTGATAAATTTGGGGAAGTAGGTTTGGATTGTCCATAGTCTGTTGTTATTAATGTGCCATCCGGCAATCTGTAAGTTGCATTTCTAATGTTTCGGTTTTGGAGAGCATTGGCTAGATTTGGAGATGTTGGTTCCACTGGCTGATCAGTCATTATTATTGTCCCATCTGGCAGTCTATATGATGCCTTCCTAATGTTCTGATTCTGAAGTGCATGTGACAGGTTTGGTGAGGTTTGTCGTTGTTGTCCTGCAGTTACAAGAGTTCCATCTGGAAGTCTATAAGTTGCATTCTTTAGATTTGGATTCTGCAAGGCATTAGACAAGTTTGGAGAAGACGGTTGCTGTAAATGAGATTCTGGGTACATTATTGTTCCATCTGGAAGTCTATAAGAGGCATTTCTTATGTTTCGGTTCTGCAAAGCATTTGAGAGGTTAGGTGAGAAAGACTGTTGCTGTCGTGGGTCCATGCCTATTACGGATCCAGCAGGATTAGTACCATATACTAATGTCCCATCAGGCAATTGGTAAGTGGCACCTCGAAGTTGGGGGTTGTGCAATGCATCAGACAGAAAAGGAGATTTCCTAGGGTCCTGCCTATGCCCTGGCACAGGTGCATAAGGGGAGACCATTCCCTGAACAGGTGCTCTGTATGATGCTTGACGAACATTTTGGTTCTGCAAAGCTGTTGAAAGAACTGGAGATCCTCTTGGACCATAGCCAGGGGGCACACGGGATCCCCTGCGACGTAAATGTGTTCGGTAAGAAGCATTGCGGACATTTGTATTTTGAAGAGCATTAGAGAGAAGGGGGGCAGCACCTGGCTCTTCAATGTAATCATAGCCTGTCTCTACCTGAGTATAGGGTGAATGTGGCATCTGAAAGGATGATCTGTATGATGCATTGTGAAGTTGTGGATTGTGAATTGCACTGGACAGCAAAGGTGATGCTGGCTGACCTGGAAATTGTTCAAATGCTTCCATTTGAGGAACATATGGGGAAGAAAAAGACGGTTGTTCAGGGATCTCACCAAACTGAGCCACTTCAGGAGCATAAGGTGAACCTGGTCTTTGCAAGGGCGACATGTAAGAAGCTTTTCTGAGATGAGTATTTTGTAAAGCATTCGACAGAATAGGAGATGCCATCTCTGATCTATGTTGATCCAGTACAACCATTTCAGGAGTATATGGTGATTGTATTGGTCTTTGCAAGGGCGACATGTAAGAAGCTTCTCTGAGATGAGTATTTTGTAAGGCATTCGACAGAAGAGGAGATGCCATCTCTGATCTATGTTGATCCAGTACAACCATTTCAGGAGTATATGGTGATTGTACTGGTCTTTGCAAGGGCGACATGTAAGAAGCTTCTCTGAGATGAGTATTTTGTAAGGCATTCGACAGAAGAGGAGATGCCATCTCTGATCTATGTTGATCCAGTACAACCATTTCAGGAGTATATGGTGATTGTACTGGTTGTAATTGGGAGAAATGATCAGCATGGCTTAGGTTAGGGTTTTGCAGGGCAAGGGAGGAAACTGGTGAAGGTGGTTGACCCGGAAACTGTGGAACATTAATGATCTCAGGAGCATAAGGTGACATAGGCTGTTGGAATGGTGAAGTATAGGTTGCATTATGGACCCTTTGATTTTGGAGGGCACCTGTAAGCATTGGTGAATGAGGTACACCTCTAACCTGATCATATTCTACAGGGATCGGCTCTGCAACAAAAGGTAAAGGAGATGCAAATGAAGCATCATACATTGGAGGACCAGAAAGAACAGAAGTAGGCAGAGCCCTAGGGGAAGTGGACCGCGTTGGTAATGGGGAACCATGTATGATAGATGGATGAGGAGAGGCTGGTCTGGAGAGATGTCTAATGGAAGGCTGGGGAGATGGAGGGGGCATGTGTTTTTGAGAAAGCTGTGGTGAAGGGGGCATCATGCCAGGTGCACGCCTAAGTGACTGTCTGGCCATTAGTGGACGGCCACGACCAATGGGTCTCTGTGGGTTTCTCATTGCATTGGGTGTTCCTGGAGGATTGAAACGACTTTGTTCCCTTATGCCCATCCTAGTATGTTGACCTGAGAGTTGTGGGGAGGCTGTAAAGTCCTGTGGCATCATGGACCTGTTACTACGTATGGATGGTCTAAATGGCCGTACATTTTGTGTTGGAGTTCCAGTATGACCCCCTCGGCCAGGATACGGTTTCACAGCTCCCATAGGGATGTTTGGACGTCCCCTTCCTCGCAGTCGACCTCCAGGAGATACAAAAGGTGGAGAATCCTTCATTAGACGAGTCGACCTGCGGGAGAGGGTGGGAGAGGGGGATCTACCTTGCACTTGTGGTTGCTGGGAGTCTGGTTCCACAGTAAAACTTCTCCGAGAAGGAGTAGGTGATGCTCTTTGTGCCATTAATGGTGACTGTGGTCTACGAAGATCCCTCGGCTGAACACTGCCCATGGTTCGCATACCCATCTGAGGGGAAGGAGGAGGACTCATCCGTCTAAGTGGAGATGGAGAGGCTTGAAATTTCTTGGCACCAAATGGACGATGAACTTGTGAGGGTGAAGAGGGTGGACTAGGTCTCCTAATTGAGGCACGAGGGGAGTGCGGTGGGCTTCTCCTCCGAATAGATGCACGAGGGGAAGCTGGAGGACTGGTATAGAGAGAAGGAGCCCGTGAGGGCATACGGCCAGGCATTGGCTGCGGAGATGGTGGTGCCTCTCTAAAGGATGCCTGAGGCTGCAAATGTCTACGGACTGTTGGTGAAGCAGGTGGACCTTCTCTGAGTGGAGCCTGAGACTGTAAACGTCTAGGGAATGTTGGTGAAGTGGGTGGTCCTTCTCTAAATGGAGCCTGAGGCGGTAAACGTCTAGAAAGTGCTGGAGAAACAGGTTGGCTCATTTTGCGTCCAATTGGTGATGGAGGGTGTTGACCATGACTTATTGGAGAGGGCACACCTCTGGCTAGTCTTGGCGATGGAGGTGCTCCCATGCCTCCAATGCCACGCACAGAGGGCTGTGGGGATGGGCTTCTTCTCATAGGGAGTGGACCAACAGGATGCCTGGATAGCTGTGGGGAGGCATGGGGGCTCGGTCTACGTATAGGTACAGGGGAACGTCTAGCTTCCATTACCGGCTCTCCAAAACTTGCCATGGGATCCATGGTTACCATGGGTGACATAGGCTTATAAACAGGGGAGGCCATCCCTGCTACTGACCTCCTGCTTGGTGTGGGAGATGGTGGAAAACCACCAACTTGAGCCATATGTGGCATATGTTGGTTGACAAATCCCTGGGGATTATTTGCTTGTTTAATTAACATGGCTGTTGGTGTGGGCACTTGAGGCATTGTGGGATGAAACATTTCTTGCGGATGGAACATTTCTTGCGGATGAAACATTTCTTGCGGATGAAACATTTCTTGTGGATGAAACATTTCTTGTGGATGAAACATTTCTTGCTGATGAAACATTTCTTGCGGATGCATTGCCTGTGAAAAACCATCATTCATTGAGCCTCCAGGTATATATGCATAATTTTCATACTGTATGTCTGACATTTCTTCAAAATCATATTGTGGAGGCAAAGGAGGAAGCTCAACATCAATCCTTTCCTTACCAAAAAGCTTAACCTGGGGTCTTGGGACTCTGAACTCCATGTCTCTGGGAAGGGGCATAGACTCCATAGAAAAATCTCCATACTTCTCACCATACATTCCATAAGCTTCTTCACCTTCCATAATATCTTGCATTGGATAACTATATGGATCATACATATTGTAGGAAGATTGCAGATATGGATCAACATCTGATTCACTGTAGTTAACTTGATAATCCTGAAAATAAAGATCACCATAATCCCCGTAAACTTCCATATATGGATCACCTGATATTTCAACTTCATATGGGTCACCATAGAAACCCTGAAGGTCATCATAATATCCAAAATGAGCCTGGGAATTCAGATCCATTTCATTCCCATACTGATCATAACTGTTCCCCATTGGATACTGACTATCATCATAGTACTCAATGCCATCATCGAAATATGGATCCAGTGGATGCTGTTGACTATAGTAGCCCATTTCCTGTGGATAATTGCCCATCTGATCCTGCACTTCATAGTGGTCATTGTAGTTCATACCATCATCATAAAATTCGCTGTCATTCTGCATGGCTGTGTGAGGGTCATAGTATCCATCCTGCATCTCATAATAGCCTTGATCATGTGATTCCATGTCATAATAGTTATTTGGTTCCTCATATTGAGTGTATTGATGTGGAAATGAAGCGTGTCCCTGCATTTGGGCATACTGTTCACTATACCTTTTAGAATGCCTCTGGACTGACTGTCTGTGAAATGCACTCCTATCCACCCTGCTCTGGTTATTATAATCATATCCTCCAGTGTCATGTTCATATCCATAATTGTGATGCCCTTGAGGAGCTCGGATGCTAGCTTGGCGACTGTCAGCAGAATATTGATATTTTTTGTTGTTTTTCCGGCCAAAGGCATCACCCCTTCCACTCTGACGCCCCTTAATTGAGAGGAACCTCTTGGTGAGCCAGTTTGTTGCCCCAGCAATCTTACCTAATAATTGACCCCTAGATTTAAAACCAGTCCCATCCCCTGCTTCCTTTTTCCCAAAAAGCCCTTTAAAAAATCCTGTTTTCTTATCCGCTGTGTTAGAATTGCCACCTAATTTAATAAGCATATAGGTTGGCTTCGGCCCTGATGGCTCTTTTTTTTCCTTCTCTTTTTTCTTCTTTTTGCTGTTTTTGAAACGCATCATGAACTTTGGAGCATTTCTCAAGAGAGATTTTCTCCTTTTTTTCTTAAGCAAACGATTCTTCCTTTTGCCAAGTCCAAGAAACAGCTTGGAAGTGCTTTTAAGTCGCTTTTTTGAGCTCTTCCTCTTCTTAAATCCAGAGAACCTCATAAAGAGTTTTGAGGTATTTTTGAGTCCTCTTTTCTTTTTCTCTTCAGGTGGTGGCTCAGGTGGAGGCACTTCCTTCTTTTTTGCTTTCTTCTTCTTTGCATCGTCCTCTGCTTTAGATTTATGATGATCTTTAGGTTTCTTCTTTCCTTTCCTATCCTCCTCTTCACTTTCCTCCTCATCTTCATCATCATCATCATCGTCGTCATCATCCTCATCTTCATCAGAATCAGGCTGTCTTGATTTGGACTTTCCTTTTGCAGTTTTACCTTTAGCATCTTTTCCACCACCACGCTTTCTTTTGCCTCCATCTGACTCTTCATCCTCATCCTCCTCGCTCAAATCTTCATCCATCAACTCAGCATCTGAGCCCTCATCAGATTCAATAACCTCTTTCTTTCCCTTGCCTTTATCCTTTCCCTTCTTACCATCATCTTTCCCTTTTCCCTTGGGTGGTTCTTCTTTTCCTTTCTTCTTATCATCCTTTCCTGCCTTCTTGTCATCTTTTCCACCCTTCTTGTCATCTTTTGCTCCTTTTTTGTCATCTTTTCCTTTCTTTTCTTCTTCCTTTGGTTTGCTTTTTTCTGGCTCAGGTTTTCCTCCTTTCTTGGCTGCTGATTTTGAGTCTTTTTTGGCTGGCATTTTATCCTTTTAAAACCATGCTAGTCTACCGCCTTTCTGCCAAATGACAAATACAAATATGATTAAGCAGAATCTTCATGAAAAAAAACAAAACAAACACACAAACAAAAGTAACAATATAAAACAACTGCTTTGTACAAATTACATTTAAAGACTGAAAAATGACACTACAATAATTTTTTTTCTTTAAAAAACCAACATCAATCAATATACGATCTTCATACACAATTCATTATCTTTTCTAAATTCTCCGTATTTAGGATGATAAAGCAAGAAATTAGTCTTACCTGTAGGTGAGTTCATTGTCTCTTCTCAGTACTGTCATAGATGAATTCAACACAGAGTGCATATAAATCTCTGTTCACATGGTTCCACACGCCACAGCACCAGACGTGATCTAGAAAATGTATCTTTCTAGCAGACGTTCTAAGATAGAGATCCTCTGTTGAGGTATGTTTGTATGTTTCTATAACCTTACACACACTTACACACTCCTCTTCTCTTCTTATGTTGATCATCAAGATACTAGAGAGGCACACCTACCTGTACTTCTCTGCAAAAGAACAAACAAATAATTCCAGCACATGCAAGTCATCAACTATGATATGCCATCCATGAGTGACTCAGACAAGGACTGTGTGTCTGTGTAAGTGAGAGGATATGCATCAGGTTTTTAGTTCTGTTGGAGCGCTGTAGAAGGAACCTTAATTTGTCAGCTCTACTTGCCTTGGTGTAACTTAAGCTTGGGTCTCATTCCAGCATAAATAATGTAAGCACAGAGGCCTGTTACTACACAAGCTTGCACACACACTGTCACACTGTCAGACACACACACACACACACACACACACACACACACACACACACACACACACACACACACTCACTCACTCACTCACTCACTCTCACACACACAAATTGATGGTGGTGAATGCAGGCATGAATGAAATTGTGATTGTGCTACACTCTCTCAGCATTTGAAGAAAATAGCATAAACTTAAAATGTGGTTAAATTTGTTAAAAATACAATTACCCTTAATAATCGTTAAGTGCACAATGATTTTGACTGGTTAACAACATAAAAAATGCTAAAACGTGCTAAAAAAAAAAAAGTAGAACATACACACACACAAACAAAACAAAAACAAATTTATTTTGGGCCCATGGGCCAAAGTTGGTACCTGATGACCTTTTATTTGGCCAGCCATGCCATTTCACAGGAGGGGGAGGAGGTTTAGAAAACAAAATCTAATTTATCTTTTTGCTTGAATTTGTTTTTGTTTTTTTTGCATTGAGATGTAGAGAATATAAATGCATGCGTTTTAATTAAAAAATATATTTTTTGATATAGTTAAATATAATTCAGCAATTTACTTTCATGCACCTCTGTTAGAAAAACCATAACAATAGGCTAAGTATTGTGGCAGTACCATGGAACTGAATACCATGGTACATAGTCCAAAAAACCTTATTATGGTCATTATATGGCACTATGACTAAAAATACACTAATCATAATACTGTGGTACTTTTTTATGTGATACATATTATCAAAAGTATTTAATAAACAGTTTTGGAACAGATCCAAATACATTTGTCGAGATAATTATTCCTCATTTAATTCACTTTCAATGATACGATACACAACCTGTTGAGGACTGAAAAGTAATGACTTGCTGATTTATAGGTTACTAATTAGCAGTTGAATATTTCATACATGATCACTAACAATCAAAGTGTCACTGGAGCACTCGCACAGGAGTAATTAAAAATATTGACGTAAGGTTGTAACCATAGAAGTGACCAGGTCAGCGCCAAGAACTGGTGTTACCTGGCATCTAAGAACTACTTAAAAGCTGGAGTCCACACTGACCCACTCTAATTTCAGTGATTAAAAATGTAGCAGCTTCGTCCCTAATTGGAGTGAGTGCAAAGGTGAATAATGACAATTATCTTTAATGAGCATGTGTTGGTGAGGGTGTGTGTACAATTTGACCAAACCCTAGAGTTCCCTTTGGTGACCCACTGAGAGAGAGAGAGAGAGAGAGAGAGAGAGAGAGAGAGAGAGAGAGAGAGAGAGAGAGAGAGAGAGAGAGAGAGAATTAAGGAGTATGGAAGAATACACCAACTGTACATCAAGAAATTCATAAAATTAGATGTGTGAAGGCATTAACAACCTCTTTAGAGGCAACAACTTTTTAGCTTAATTTGCAACTTCATAGGCTAACTAAGTAAAAAAGTATCATGATTTGCAGAAAACATCTTGTACTGTACAGTGAGTAAATTCCAAAATAGATGTAAACATAACATTATTTATAAGACAACAATAAATAATTTGAGCTAAATGATTTCAAAACTATAAAATAACTACTACCATATTTATATACAATGACATATCAAATCAAGTTAACATTGGAATTTAGGCTACTTCTAAGAAAGTCAATGGATGCAATGGAAAACGATTCAAAAAGAGTTGCTAAATTGCTTAATTGTCTAAATACTTTTTGGAGGCACCATACAGGAATCACGATGGCGTTGGCCTATAATTGAAATGCTTTTCAGTATGTTATACTGCCACCATATGGAGTACATTGGTATATGCCCAAAAACATGGGGATACAAACCATTTGAAGGAGATTGAAGAAGTCAGTGGGTGGTAGAATTATGACTTGTAAAAACGGATGACGGATTAAAATCGTTATTTATAAAGTCGTTATTATAACTAATTTATTATTGTTATCTTTCTCTATAGCTCAATAAAAGTCTTGGCAGCAGGTGACAAAATGGAGGATAAATGATCATAGACGTAATCATTTATCAAAGGGTTATTAAGGTTTTATTAAGGGTTACACTTAAATACTCTTCAGCTTTTATTTTTAGTAAGTGAATTTTTATAGGCCTATAAATAAAATGCTATAGGCTATATAAATTATATAAATATTTGCTATAAATTGTAATATTTTCTGTTTAATGTTACACTTTCTTTATAAAAATAGTTCACTAAACATTCATTCGAAGAACATATGCAACCATAAATTCAAATAAATTTAAGTAGGCATAGGATGCATGCAAACGGTTCAGTCGTGAATTTACAAATCGATTAGGTAAACGATGAAATAACTACAGCACCAGAATAGGTCAGTGCTATTTTAAGTGCCAAACACACACACAAACTTTTATTAACCAGAATAACAACTGTATTCTAATGACCAAACCTAATCTAACTCAAGCCATTGTGATGTAGGCTACTGGCTATTTTCATGTGGCGTAGCCTACAAATGACGATTTTAGATTTCGCGGTCTTTTAGGCCTACCTGAGCTGATTCATTTGTTTCTTGGCCTGTTCGTGTTCAAAATACTGCCGACGATCGACTCAGCTTTTATTTTTTTAAACACTTTAAAAATCGCTGATCGCCCAGTAATTACGTCGAGTCGATTAAATAAGACTTTCCTTGTGAAAGACGCCATCTTTAATAAGCACCTTAGTCACTGTCACACTATGGCTACAGGCGTTAGAGAGTTAACGCAGATATAGGCTACAGCAGATCGAATACTGTATGCAAGCTATTGCATAAAGAGAACCATAAATGCGGTTATTAAAGGGATTCACCCAAAAATGAAAATGTTGCCTTAATTTACTCACCCTCGTTGTTCCAAACCTATATAATCTTCTCTCTTCTGCTGAACACACAAAAAATATTTTAAAGATTGTTGGTAACCAGACAGTAGACAGCACCCATTGACTTCCATAGTATTTTTTTTCAACGGCTGCCGTCAACTGTCTGGTTACCAACATTCACTAGCGTAGCCAGAAAAAAGTCTCTCTGGGTGTGCTTATACGAAAAACTGGGTGTGCCACATTTATTGTCAGATTAATGTGCAAATAAACCTGATTTTGCATATCACTAACTTTACAGAATAAACTGGGTTGATGTATAAAACTATACTCAGTGTTCAGTCAGCTTTGACATATATAAATCTGCATTTTTATGATATTTTAACCTTTATAAAGGGCATTTTCCCCTAATCGTTTTATGCTTTAAATTCTTAAATTTGATCAATAAATTAATAATAATAATAATAATAATAATTAGCTCTTAGCACCAATCAAATTAAATAATTTACACTGAAAAATTACAACTGCATTAAATAATGTTATGAGATTGTTTTAAATATTTTTTTAATATGAGATATGATACTTTTAAACACGCAACTAAACCACCAGTAGGTGGCGGCATGTGACCGTCTTAATGAGTGAGTCATTGAGCCATTTATTCAAACGATTTGTTTCGTCAATATATATGTTAAAAATATGAAAACTCCACATGAATTTTTACCACTGTATGTTCACTGAGTTTCTTTGTGTGAGCTGGGCTCATTTGTTTCCATTTTTCCTCATTAGGCGCGAGCCTCAAAAGCACAACCTTGTTAGCGGCTGTTTGCGGATTGGTCGGCAGATTTTTTTTTTTTTTACGATAATAATTAAAAAATGTCATTACATTTTAAATGAACAAATATTGTAAGTAAACGACAATAGCCCAAGTTTAGAAAAACATTTTTTATTAAGACTTTAAAAAATAATTATGCATCTATTTTTAGATGTGCCAGCTCCGGCACACTCTGTGCCTACGCCTATGCCAACATTCTTTAAAATATTTTATTTTGTGTTCAAAAGAAGAAAGAAACTCATACAGGTTTGGAACAACTTGGGGGTAAGTAATGACAAAATTTTCCTTTTTCCACAATGCACCGCAACAATGAGTGTAAAACTGATGTACGCTCAACGGCTAGAGAATACCCATAATGCACCGTGAGAGTCCTGCGCCGAATGAATTCCTGCGTCTGACGGTCTAGAAGATGGTGCCCACAGCTGAATTTTCAATTTTCAATTTTCAACATCAATTTTCCGCTGATCCAATGTGGCTACAGTGTAATATACAGGTATAAATAATTTTTTACTTGATTATTTAATTGTTTAATTAAGGTTTATACATGCTAGTTTCCATGACTGAATTCAAGATAAATATTTTCATCTTACTGAGCAGCCAGTTTGCTAAGTTTCAAATTACAGTATTATTAAACAGCAAGCACATTTAATTATAAACATGAACATCATAGATCATAAACTGTGTAAAAGCAGCAGCCCTTCCGGCGCATTCAGTGTCTGAATTCGATTTGCACTAGTGCATCTCGAAAACAGAGACTGACCCCGTCAGTGAAGGAAGACAAGCGCACGTGACGCACGTGAACCCATAGCAACGCGTTGGCAACGACACCCCAGACTGACAGATACGTAAAAATAAACGTGAATTTAGGCTACTTTAGTTTTTTACACATTGTCATGTTAATTATAATCAAATGCATTTTATTTTATTGACCACAATATTATCATAGATATTTGTTTGAGAGGGGCATACAGAGGGAGCAGATGAAGACACCAGGAGAGCATCATTTCACAAACATAATCACAAAACTATTAGGCAGAACAACATTGATAATAATCAGAAAAGTTTTTTGAGCAGCAAATCAGCACATCTCTCTATAAATTACAGAAACGTCTGTCTGTCTGTGTGTGTGTGTGTGTGTGTGTCTGTCTGTCTGTCTGTCTGTCTGTGTGTCTGTTAACCACATATCTCTCGAACCGTTAGTCCGATGGATTTCAAACTTGACAGGTGTCTCGCTTCGGTCACGAGTAAGTGCAGTGCCAAGTTTGACGTTGTTTGGATGAGAAATGCTAAAGATATCGTTAAATATATCATTTTTATAAGGTTGTGGTTTAAAAATAAACATTCTGACATTAGAGAGTTGTATCGGTCAAAGAAGCCCCAAGAAGGTTGTGGTTTAAAAATAAACATTCTGACAATCTGTCAGCTACACTGTTTACTTCTGAATATTATAGTTTGGTTCCAAAACGTGATAAATCCATTTTGATTAATTGGAGTAAAAATGTGTTTTCTTTACCAAGAAACCAAAACTAAAAACACACACAAAAACTGATTTTGCACGGGCACTTTGCACTGCTCCCTGAATCGACACGCTTATTCATTTGTGGATGTTAACTGAATCTGTAAGTCAGCTCTGCTGTTTACTTCTGAATATTATATTTCATTCTGGTGCGCTTAACGTTATCGCTACTGTGTAATAGTAGCCTATGCTATTCACCAACTAAACATATCCTATTCAATGCGTTCACAGTCTCTTTCACGGGCATCATTTGTAGTGTCCTATACACAAACTGTTTACTCAAGCACAGCGTTTTCTCAGAGTTCACTGTGTGCTTTCTACCATGCACAAAAAATAATGTCACTGAACTTTTGCTGTGTAATTGTAACAATGAGCACTCAAACACACCAAACCAACAATTACTAAAAACACACACAAAAACTGATTTTGCACGGGCATTTTTTGCACTAGTCTATCTATAAATTACAGAAACGTCTGTCTGTCTGTGTGTGTGTGTGTGTGTCTGTCTGTCTGTCTGTCTGTCTGTGTGTCTGTTAACCACATATCTCTCGAACCGTTAGTCCGATGGATTTCAAACTTGACAGGTGTCTCGCTACGGTCACGAGTAAGTGCAGTGCCAAGTTTGACGTTGTTTGGATGAGAAATGCTAAAGATATCGTTAAATATATCATTTTTATAAGGTTGTGGTTTAAAAATAAACATTCTGACACTAGAGAGTTGTATCGGTCAAAGAAGCCCCAAGAAGGTTGTGGTTTAAAAATAAACATTCTGACAATCTGTCAGCTACACTGTTTACTTCTGAATATTATAGTTTGGTTCCAATACGTGATAAATCCATTTTGATTAATTGGAGTAAAAATGTGTTTTCTTTACCAAGAAACCAACAATTACTAAAAACACACACAAAAACTGATTTTGCACAGGCACTTTGCACTGCTCCCTGAATCGACACGCTTATTCATTTGTGGATGTTAACTGAATCTGTAAGTCAGCTATGCTGTTTACTTCTGAAGATGATATTTCATTCTGGTGCGCTTAACGTTATCGCTACTGTGTAATAGTAGCCTATGCTATTCACCAACTAAACATATCCTATTCAATGCGTTCACAGTCTCTTTCACGGGCATCATTTGTAGTAGCCTATTCACAAACTGTATTTGCTCAAGCATAGCGTTTTCTCGGAGTTCACTGTGTGCTTTCTACCATGCACAAATAAAAATGTCACTGAACTTTTGCTGTGTAATTGTAACAATGAGCACTCAAACACACCAAACCAACAATTACTAAAAACACACACAAAAACTGATTTTGCACGGGTATTTTGCACTAGTTAGAATGATTTCTGAAGGATCATGTGACTGAAAATTCAGCTTTGCCATATACAAGAATAAATTACATAAAAAAAAACATGATATTAAAATATTTTTTATATTCTTTTATATATTAAAATAGTAATTTAATATATAAATATATATATATATAAATATTTATTTTAAGCTGTAATCTATTTATAAATTACAGGAACGTCTGTCTGTCGGTGTGTGTGTCTGTTCTTCGCATATCTCTCGAACCATTAATCCAATGGATTTCACACTTGACAGGTGTCTTGCTACGGGCATGAGTAAGTGCAGTGCCAAGTTTGACGTTGTTTGGATTAGAAATGCAAAAGATATCGGTAAATATATCGGTAAAAGAAGCACACATTGAAGATGTTTAGATGATGTTTAGAAGCTTGTGGTTTAAAAGTAAACATTCAGACATTAGAGGGTTGTGCTTTAAAAATAAACAATCTGACATAAACACTGTCAGCTAAACATTAAGTCAGCTACACTGTTTACTTCTGAATATTATATTTTATTCACGGCAATCATTTGCACTAGCCTATTCCCAAACTGTTTGCTCAAGCGTAGCGTTTTTTCGGAGTTCACTGTGCAGCCTGCTCCCTGAATCCTCACGCTTATTCATTTGTGGATGTTCACCATCTCTTTCACGGCCATCATTTTTGTGGATGTTAACTGAATCTGTAAGTCAGCTATGCTGTTTACTTCACTCATTCTGGTGCGCTTAACGTTATCGCTACTGTTTAATAGTAGCCTATGCTATTCACCATCTCTTTCACGGCCATCATTTCTAGTAGCCTATTCACAAACTGTTTGCTCAAGCATAGCCTGGTCTCAATGCTAAGTTATTACTTTGTCATGCACACTGAAGTTAGCCTGTAACTACCTGTATGTGCTATGTTAAATAGTTGCCCTGCCTATTCAACAGGATAGCTCTTGTACGCTATGCAGGCTTAAACTCCTCTTACCGATCGTGACGGCAAATCCCCATCTTTCCAGTGTAAGCCATCCTTACTTTTCATCATTGAAACAACCAAGTTAACTGTTTATGTATTCTCCTTAGTTGTGCTTAACGTTGTTTTATCGGTCGTTAACTGGATAGTAGTCAACAAGTCAAACATAGCCTGATCTCAATGCTAAAACTGGCTATTATCCTCTTAACTATTCATTGATTTTGCACGGGCACTGCACTAGTATTCATAAATACTGTGTGTGTGTTTGCTGCTTCTGTAGCCATTCAAATAGTTGAGATATTCATAAATACTGTGTGTGTGTTTGCTGCTTCTGTAGCCATTCAAATAGTTGAGAGTTCTAAATGTTCTGACATCATAGAAGAGCTTCATCTCTAAACTGCAGCTCTGACTCTGTTCTGCTGTTGGTGTGTTATTGTACTGAACAGATCGAAAGGCTTTCGAGACTTTCTGCAGATATCGACAACAAATATTGAATTGACTTGCAACATTCGGTGTCCATTATGGTGCTGTTCAGCACTGTGTGTAGACAAATGTTCGGGTGTTTCACACACTTCTTGCCTCAGAGAGAGGCGCAAGAACCAGAGAAACTTCCGGAGGAGTGTGAGGACTTCACTGTCAACGACAGACGCCGCAAGATAACGTTACCTGAGAGGAATGGAGAGAGAGAGGAGGAAAGAGGAGGAGGAAGACATAAAGATGAGACACTTGAAAAGATAAAGATGAAGAAGAACGGACGTGTGCATCAGAAAAAAAGAGAGAAGCCGAGTCTGGAAAAGCTGATGGATGGAGGAACTGAGCTTAGAGAAGCTGCAGAAAAGAAAAGGAAGGAGAGAAAATGGAAGACAACGGTTCTTCTCGTGGAGGTCAAACCTCTGGATCCAGTGAGATCTTCCCAATTGAAGCCAATAGAGGGAGAAATCCCGATGTTTCCCAGTGTCTCCGAACACGTCGCTCTTCCAGCCGCTCGCTTCAAACTCCTGCCGCCAGTGACAAAACCACACACTCATCCTCAGAAACCAGTTCCCGCATCCGAGGAGGAGTTTTCCCTGATTCAAGCGGTTCACGATGAAGCTGTTTCCCTCAAACGCTCCTCATCCCGAGTGTGTCCTTTAAAACGTGTTCCTCCACGCCCAACTCCTGCACCGGATGAGCTATTTTCCCTGCGACGCTTTTCATCCCAAGTGTGTTCTCCCGAACGTCCTCTCTGCTGGAAGCCTCATCTGTTCCCTTCTTCCCCGTCTCCACAACTCGTGCTGGTGAACATCGAGGATGAGGAGAACGAGTACGTGGATTTCAGCGGGAAAACCTTCCGGGACTCACTCAAACGCTCCCGAACGCCAGAGGCCGAAGTGAAAACGGGAAAGATGTTTGCTTGGGTGGAGAAAGAGGAGGAGAGAGAGGTGCAGGAGGAAGAGTGGCCGAGCGAAGTGGAGGTGATCCAGGGATTTGAGGAAGATGAGGATGATCCCAGTGAAATGGGAGACTTCTAGGTCATACAAGGCCATTCCTTTCCTGACATTCCCAAGAATGAGATCCAGCTTGATGTGAACGTCCAGGAAAAGTGCACAAGAAAACTCGTAAAGGAGAAAGGAGGAGAAGAAAACAATCAAGGAGAAGGAGCGAAGAGAGAAAGAGTTGCTGCTCGAACGCTACAGGAATGATCCGAAACTGAAGCACTTGTGGATCAACAAGCACAACCGCAACTACAGCTCCTCCTGATGAAGATCATCATCATCATCATCATCCCTTTAACTTGTGTAAATAAAACATCCTCTTCATTTATTACCTGTGTAATTTAAAAAAATTGCAAACTAAAAATGATAAGATCTATGACTTTTCTTGACTACTGAAACATAAAACATGTGTATTACGAAGTGAATCTAATTTGAAGATTTGAACTAATTTGAATGGAACTGTTTAACTAGGAAGGGATTAATTCAATTCAGTTCATAACAGTGAAGTTCACAGGTCAGTAACAGATCAATATATACATAATATATACAGTATACTATATATTGTTACGTTTGTGACGTAATGCAGCTACGTTTTGTCTGTTGTGGTTTCTGCTGTTGTCTTCTCCTCCTTTAGGATTGGTCCTGGACATATAAATCCCCCAGAATTCCTCTGGATGGAGCTCTCTGCCTCTTTGACTGCACTTGTTGTTGTACCGTGTGTTAGCTGGTGAACATGTAGCACAATAGATTGTGATTGCTGTGCTCCTCTCTATGTTAACAGAGTGCTGTTAGCCACTTGTGATCTGTTCCTAAAAATATCAGTGCCATTACAGATCCCACCTGTAAAAGTGTACTTATTTTGAGAAGCAGTAGGGGGTGAGTGCCTTGTGTTTCTTTGTAGGCCAAAAGGCCGTTACTTTTTCTCCTGTTTATTTGGTTAGATAAGGAGACAGGGTACGTTATTGTATGTTTTGTTTCTTTTATTTTATGATTCATAGGGAAGTTCGTTTTTTTTGTGGGAAAGTTAGTTTCTGTTTGTTTATTGTTTTGGCATTAGCTCAACCCTGAAGATTTTGCTTCGAATCTTTTCCTTGTTTGTTTGATTCTTTCTTTTCAAGAGATTGTTTTGGAAAATTTGTAGTACACCGATCTGAAGACAAACAAGAGAGCAAGAAAAGACAATAAAAAAGTCTAACTAAAAATTGTATTGTTTTGTTGTTTATGTTACATCCCTGAACTAGACCGGGGATCGTAACAATATATATATATACAGGGTGGGCCATTTATATGGATACACCGTAATAACATGGGAATGGTTGGTGATATTAAAGTCCTGTTTGTGGCACATTAGTATATATGAGGGGGCAAACTCCTCAAGATGGGTGGTGACCATGGTGGCCATTTAGAAGTCGGCCATCTTGGATACAACTTTTGTTTTTTCAATAGGAAGAGGGCCATGTGACACATCAAACTTATTGGTAACGTCACAAGAAAAACAATGGTGTGCTTGGTTTCAACGTAACTTTATTCGTTCATGAGTTATTTACAAGTTTCTGACCACTTATAAAATGTGTTCAATGTGCTGCCCATTGTGTTGGATTGTCAATGCAACCCTGTTCTCCCACTCTTCACACACTGATAGCAACACCGCAGGAGAAATGCCAGCACAGGCATCCAGTATCCGTAGTTTCAGGTGCTGCACATCTCGTATCTTCACACCATAGACAATTGCCTTCAGATGACCCCAAAGATAAAAGTCTAAGGGGGTCAGATCGGGAGACCTTGGGGGCCATTCAACTGGCCCACGACGACCAATCCACTTTCCAGGAAACTGTTCATCTAGGAATGCTCGGACCTGGCACCCATAATGTGGTGGTGCAATTGGTGTGAAGATACGAGATGTGCAGCACCTGAAACTACGGATACTGGATGCCTGTGCTGGCATTTCTCCTGCGGTGTTGCTATCAGTGTGTGAAGAGTGGGAGAACAGGGTTGCATTGACAATCCAACACAATGGGCAGCACATTGAACACATTTTATAAGTGGTCAGAAACTTGTAAATAACTCATGAACGAATAAAGTTACATTGAAACCAAGCACACCATTGTTTTTTCTTGTGACATTACCAATAAGTTTGATGTGTCACATGGCCCTCTTCCTATTGAAAAAACAAAAGTTGTATCCAAGATGGCCGACTTCTAAATGGCCACCATGGTCACCACCCATCTTGAGGAGTTTGCACCCTCACATATACTAATGTGCCACAAACAGGACTTTAATATCACCAACCATTCCCATGTTATTACGGTGTATCCATATAAATGGCCCACCCTGTATATATGTGCTCATCAAGGTTGCATTTATTTGATCAAAAATAAAGATGAAATATTACTAAAATTTAAAATAATAGTTTTCCATTTTAATATACTTATAACCTTTGATACTTTTTAAGGATTCTGTTAGTTAAAAAGTTAAAAGAACAGCATTTATTTAAAATATAAATCTTTTGTACCAATATACACTACCGTTTCTTTAAAAAATAAATAATAATAATACTTTTATTCAGCAAGGATGTGTTAAATTGATAAAAAGTGAAAGTAAATACTTATCAAATGAATCCTGAAAAAAGTATCACAGGTTGCAAAAAAACATTAAGCAGCACAACTGTTTCCAACATTAATAATAAATCAGCATATTAGAATGATTTCTGAAGGATCGACACTGAAGACTGGCGTAATGATGCTGAAAATGCAACTTTGCATCACAGAAATAAATTATATTTTAAAGTATATTAAAATAGAAAACCATTATTTTAAATTGAAATGTGTAATCTCCTGTATTTTTGATCAAATAAACGCAGGCTTGGTGTGCATAAGATACTTCTTCAAAAACATAAAATAAATTAGTAATGTGACCAATTTTTTTGACCGGTACTGTAAGGCTATATACTATCGCTGCATAATTATCAAAAATGTTAAAATACAAGTCCTTTCACGTCACCATTTCGCGTGTTGTTGTCAGTCTACACTTCACATAATAGGCTTGAAGGCCTGGGCTTCAACTATGATAGTTAAATCAAATGGTTAACAGTGTATCAATATAGACTAAATACAAGTGACTTGAATAGCCTACTACGTAGCCTACCATTAATTCTACTCTTGGTGCTGGTTTTGTGCAGTGCTTTGTACTCAATTAACATCCATTGTTCCATTTTTAATTGAATCGACACATACATTTGATTATTGAAAGGAAAAGTTTAAAAATGGTTTGGTTTATTTTTTTTCCTTCCGTCGAGCCATATAACACGTTACTCACTGAAAGAACCATTTGGCTCGAGAGCATCGGTTCCTGAGCAGACTGTGGGAATGGGATACCTACATTTACATTCACTCCTTCATGGGGACTATTATTAGTGGATTAATATAAGGGAATAGTGAATGAGTGTGTAGGAGTGATTTTGAACACAGCATGGTTAGGGGTTATTTCTGCTGTTGTAGTAATTTATCTTTCAGCATGCCTTGTTTCCACCTACTGGCGCACGATATACAGGATATAGCCTGGCTACAGGAAACCGCAGCTGAATATTTTCGGTGAACTGATTCAAAAGATTCGAGTCACTGAGATGAATCAAAATCCCCACCATTATTTAACACTGACAGGCGCGCGCCCGACTATGGGTGTGCACGACAGGCGCCCGTGAACGCGCCCGGCTCTCCTCTTCCGCAGAGTATCGCACAGCAG
Organism: Squalius cephalus; assembly: GCF_949319135.1. NCBI lineage: Eukaryota > Metazoa > Chordata > Actinopteri > Cypriniformes > Leuciscidae > Squalius > Squalius cephalus. The sequence goes on from NC_137123.1 coordinate 57,109,611, forward strand.
CAGCAGCAGTCAGCGGGAGGATGGATGGAGCGGGCTCGTTTGGAGCGGGCCGAGCCGGTTCGGCCTTTGATCCGATTGCGTTCGTCAAACAACCTCAGACAATCCTAAGAGTGCTGGCATGGGTAAGAACGGCAATCTCCTATGAATTCTGATTGGCAGATTATGTATTGCCGTCGTTTATATTCCGCTTATTGTCAAACGATTATAATAACGGGTTGATTTTCCAACACGCGTTTTCTATTTTTATTTTCTTTGACAATCTGTATTACACTAAGGCCGTTTTTAATCGTGTGATTTAATGATTGGGTGTTATTATAGGATGCTGTCTTCTTTAGGTGGACGCGCGTCAGATGTTGCTGTGGTAGTGACGCACGCAACGCGTGCGCGCATTTTTTTAAATGGCTGTTGTGCCACTGGTTGCAATTTGGGTCATTCCTAAAATATGGTAATAAATATGCGACTTTTATAATATGATTAACAAAAAACAAGGGTGATATTTCATGAAAAATATTGCAGGTTCATTCTAGGTCTATCATAACATCTTATGAAATAATATGAAAGTTAAGAGGAATTGACTGCGCACAAGCTGATGTCCCTACCAAACTGTAAAGTCATTGATTCACCTCTATATGTCATGTTTCCACTTGGTTTACTTAAGTTACATGTCATTGGATTAACAGTGTTTTTTTAAACATTATTTTAAACACAAAATATTAATACCAGCTCTTATTTAAACACTTGACCCATGATTTTTCTTCTTTTTCATTTTATAACAGTATACTGTATATACTGTATTGTTTTGGCAGACACTTTTCCCTTTTACAGTATCACAGTAAGCTTGCCTTGAACTATAAAAAAAAAAACGTACCGTAGTAACTTCATGGATGAATGATATGACACACCCATTACCAGATATCTCTGTGCCTAATGGCAGAGGAAGATAGTGTTTTGATTTTTTAAAAACTATTTTTTTAAACTGGCTGATTTAATTAAATGTATGTTATTGAATGACTGAATCAACCTGCATTGGGTTACACCAACAAAAGGGGATCAGATAGGGCTTCCTAGAGGCATGTTGCTTCTTCCTTTAACACAGTGTTTCATCCAGCCAGCCAATAACCAAAGCAGCTGCAACTGTTTCTATGACGACTGCGTGATGTGATGTATGCGTCAGTATGGAGTTTCATTGGCAAAAATAGCACATGGCACCATAATTCCTGAGCATTGCTACTGATTTTCTCTTACTGTTACTCCAACCCACACACACACATGCACACGTTTTTTGGTAATCTCTTGTCTTGTTTGAGTGGGTGTGGTTGAGTGCGTGATCTGTTGCATTAGTGTGAATTAGCTACATTTTCTCTCTGAGGTGTAAATGAAATTCTTTCTGGAGAAATGCACTCTACTGCACGGCATCGGTAAAGAGAATGATGTGTCACTTCCATTTAGCATGTATAATATAAGAGAAGAAAAGCTTTACTTAGATGCCTTCTGAGAATGCAAATAATTGAAAGGTTTTTATTAATTTAACGCCAGGGATAAAGTTTATGGAGCTATTTCTGTGACTCGTGTCTTTTCTCTCTCTAGATCTTCTCCATGGTGGTCTTTGCTTCTATAATAAATGAGGGCTATGTGAATATGGGCAGTGAGCGACTGCACTGTGTCTTTAATAAGAACGCAGATGCCTGTAACTATGGTATCACGATAGGAATATTGGCTTTCTTAGCCAGCGTCTTCTTCCTGGTCCTGGACGTCTACTTCCCCCAGATCAGCAGTGTCAAAGACAGAAAGAGAGCAGTGTTGTTGGAGATAGTTTTTTCAGGTAAAAATGTTCAGTCATTAATCACGTTGATTTTATGTCTGAAATGCAGTTACAGTAATATCCAGTGTCAGTGAGTGTTTTTTATTTACCTGTACATTTACAGTCACTGATACAGGCACCCATATGAGATGTGAGGAAAAATGATATGTTAATGCTTTTGTGTTCTCTCACAAATGATTTGCGTTCCCCCGAGAAACTTTGCGTTCGCTCTCAAAATGTTTGCGTTCCCCCGACTTCGCTCTCTAAATGTTTGCGTTCCCCCGAGAAACTTTGAGTTCGCTCTCAAAATGTTTGCGTTCACCGATAAACTTTGTGGTCACTCTTAAAATGTTTGCGTTCACCGATAAACTTTGTGTTCGCTCTCAAAATGTTTGCGTTCCCCCGAGAAACTTTGAGTTCACTCTCAAAATGTTTGCGTTCACCGATAAACTTTGTGTTCGCTCTCAAAATGTTTGCGTTCCCGCGAGAAACTTTGTGGTCACTCTCAAAATGTTTGCGTTCACCGATAAACTTTGTGTTCGCTCTCAAAATGTTTGCGTTCCCCCGATAAACTTTGTGTTCGCTCTCAAAATGTTTGCGTTCCCCCGAGAAACTTTGAGTTCGCTCTCAAAATGTTTGCATTCCCGCGAGAAACTTTGCGTTCACTCTGAAAATGTTTGCGTTCAACGATAAACTTTGTGTTCGCTCTCAAAATGTTTGCGTTCCCGCGAGAAACTTTGTGGTCACTCTCAAAATGTTTGCGTTCACCGATAAACTTTGTGTTCGCTCTCAAAATGTTTGCGTTCCCCCGAGAAACTTTGAGTTCGCTCTCAAAATGTTTGCATTCCCGCGAGAAACTTTGCGTTCACTCTGAAAATGTTTGCGTTCCCCCGATAAACTTTGTGTTCGCTCTCAAAATGTTTGCGTTCCCCCGATAAACTTTGTGTTCGCTCTCAAAATGTTTGCGTTCCCGCGAGAAACTTTGTGGTCACTCTCAAAATGTTTGCGTTCCCCCGAGAAACTTTGAGTTCGCTCTGAAAATGTTTGCGTTCCCCCGATAAACTTTGTGTTCGCTCTCAAAATGTTTGCATTCCCGCGAGAAACTTTGCGTTCACTCTGAAAATGTTTGCGTTCCCCCGATAAACTTTGTGTTCGCTCTCAAAATGTTTGCGTTCCCGCGAGAAACTTTGTGGTCACTCTCAAAATGTTTGCGTTCCCCTGAGAAACTTTGAGTTTGCTCTCAAAATGTTTGCGTTCCCCCGAGAAACTTTGCGTTCACTCTGAAAATGTTTGCATTCCCCCGATAAACTTTGTGATCGCTCTCAAAATGTTTGCGTTCCCGCGAGAAACTTTGTGGTCACTCTCAAAATGTTTGCGTTCCCCTGAGAAACTTTGAGTTTGCTCTCAAAATGTTTGCGTTTCTCCGAGAAACTTTGCGTTCGCTCTCAAAATGTTTGCATTCCCGCGAGAAACTTTGTGATCGCTCTCAAAATGTTTGCATTCCCGCGAGAAACTTTGTGGTCACTCTGAAAATGTTTGCGTTCAACGATAAACTTTGTGTTCGCTCTCAAAATGTTTGCGTTCCCGCGAGAAACTTTGTGGTCACTCTCAAAATGTTTGCGTTCACCGATAAACTTTGTGTTCGCTCTCAAAATGTTTGCGTTCCCCCGAGAAACTTTGAGTTCGCTCTCAAAATGTTTGCATTCCCGCGAGAAACTTTGCGTTCACTCTGAAAATGTTTGCGTTCCCCCGATAAACTTTGTGTTCGCTCTCAAAATGTTTGCGTTCCCCCGATAAACTTTGTGTTCGCTCTCAAAATGTTTGCGTTCCCGCGAGAAACTTTGTGGTCACTCTCAAAATGTTTGCGTTCCCCCGAGAAACTTTGAGTTCGCTCTGAAAATGTTTGCGTTCCCCCGATAAACTTTGTGTTCGCTCTCAAAATGTTTGCATTCCCGCGAGAAACTTTGCGTTCACTCTGAAAATGTTTGCGTTCCCCCGATAAACTTTGTGTTCGCTCTCAAAATGTTTGCGTTCCCGCGAGAAACTTTGTGGTCACTCTCAAAATGTTTGCGTTCCCCTGAGAAACTTTGAGTTTGCTCTCAAAATGTTTGCGTTCCCCCGAGAAACTTTGCGTTCACTCTGAAAATGTTTGCATTCCCCCGATAAACTTTGTGATCGCTCTCAAAATGTTTGCGTTCCCGCGAGAAACTTTGTGGTCACTCTCAAAATGTTTGCGTTCCCCTGAGAAACTTTGAGTTTGCTCTCAAAATGTTTGCGTTTCTCCGAGAAACTTTGCGTTCGCTCTCAAAATGTTTGCATTCCCGCGAGAAACTTTGTGATCGCTCTCAAAATGTTTGCATTCCCGCGAGAAACTTTGTGGTCACTCTGAAAATGTTTGCGTTCCCCCGATAAACTTTTAGTTTGCTCTCAAAATGTTTGCGTTCCCCCGAGAAACTTTGCGTTCACTCTGAAAATGTTTGCATTCCCCCGATAAACTTTGTGATCGCTCTCAAAATGTTTGCGTTCCCGCGAGAAACTTTGTGGTCACTCTCAAAATGTTTGCGTTCCCCCGATAAACTTTGAGTTTGCTCTCAAAATGTTTGCGTTTCTCCGAGAAACATTGCGTTCGCTCTCAAAATGTTTGCATTCCCGCGAGAAACTTTGCGTTCACTCTGAAAATGTTTGCATTCCCCCGATAAACTTTGTGATCGCTCTCAAAATGTTTGCATTCCCGCGAGAAACTTTGCGTTCACTCTGAAAATGTTTGCGTTCCCCCGATAAACTTTGTGTTCGCTCTCAAAATGTTTGCGTTCCCGCGAGAAACTTTGTGGTCACTCTCAAAATGTTTGCGTTCCCCTGAGAAACTTTGAGTTTGCTCTCAAAATGTTTGCGTTTCTCCGAGAAACTTTGCGTTCGCTCTCAAAATGTTTGCATTCCCGCGAGAAACTTTGCGTTCACTCTGAAAATGTTTGCATTCCCCCGAGAAACTTTGAGTTCGCTCTGAAAATGTTTGCATTCCCCCGAGAAACTTTGCGTTCGCTCTCAAAACGTTTGCGTTTCTCCGAGAAACTTTGCGTTCACTCTCAAAATGTTTGCGTTTCTCCGAGAAACTTTGCGTTCACTCTGAAAATGTTTGCATTCCCCCGAGAAACTTTGAGTTCGCTCTGAAAATGTTTGCATTCCCCCGAGAAACTTTGCGTTCGCTCTCAAAACGTTTGCGTTTCTCCGAGAAACTTTGCGTTCACTCTCAAAATGTTTGCGTTTCTCCGAGAAACTTTGCGTTCGCTCTCAAAATGTTTGCGTTTCTCCGAGAAACTTTGAGTTCACTCTCAAAATGTTTGCGTTTCTCTGAGAAACTTTGCGTTCGCTCTCAAAATGTTTGCGTTCCCCTTTCCGTTCGCTCTCAAAATTTTTGCTTTCCCCTTTGCGTTCGCTCTCAAAATGTTTGCGTTCCCCTGAGAAACTTTGCGTTCGCTCTCAAAACGTTTGCGTTCCCCTGAGAAACTTTGCGTTCGCTCTCAAAACGTTTGCATTCCCCCGAGAAACTTTGCGTTCGCTCTCAAAACGTTTGCGTTTCTCCGAGAAACTTTGCGTTCGCTCTCAAAATGTTTGCGTTTCTCCGAGAAACTTTGAGTTCACTCTCAAAATGTTTGCGTTTCTCTGAGAAACTTTGCGTTCGCTCTCAAAATGTTTGCGTTCCCCTTTCCGTTCGCTCTCAAAATTTTTGCTTTCCCCTTTGCGTTCGCTCTCTAAATGTTTGCGTTCCCCCGATAAACTTTGCCTTCGCTCTGAAAATGTTTGCGTTCCCTCGAGAAACTTTGCCTTCGCTCTCAAAATGTTTGCGTTCCCGCGAGAAATTTTGTGGTCACTCTCAAAATGTTTGCGTTTCTCCGAGAAACTTTGCATTCGCCATCAAAATGTTTGCGTTCCCCTTTCTGTTCACTCTCAAAATGTTTGCGTTCCCCTTTGCGTTTGCTCTCAAAATGTTTGCGTTCCCCTTTCCGTTCGCTCTCAAAATGTTTGCGTTCCCCTTTGCGTTCGCTCTCTAAATGTTTGCGTTCCCCCGAGAAACTTTACGTTCGCTCTCTAAATGTTTGCGTTCCCATGAGAAACTTTACGTTCGCTCTCTAAATGTTTGCGTTCCCATGAGAAACTTTGCTTTTGCTCTCAAAATGTTTGCGTTCCCCTTTGCGTTCCCCTTTCCGGTCGCTCACAGAATGTTTGCGTTCCCCTTTCTGTTCGCTCTCAAAATGTTTGCGTTCCCCTTTGCGTTCCCCTTTCCGGTCGCTCACAGAATGTTTGCGTTCCCCTTTGTGTTCGCTCTCAAAATGTTTGTGTTCCCCTTTGCGTTCCCCTTTCCGGTCGCTCACAGAATGTTTGCGTTCCCCTTTCTGTTCGCTCTCAAAATGTTTGCGTTCCCCTTTGTGTTCGCTCTCAAAATGTTTGTGTTCCCCTTTGCGTTCCCCTTTCCGTTCGCTCTCAGAATGTTTGCGTTCCCCTTTGCGTTCGCTCTCAAAATGTTTGCGTTCCCCGAGAAACTTTGCGTTCGCTCTCAAAATGTTTGCGTTTCCCCGAGAGACTTTGTGTTTGCTCTTAAAAGGTTTGCGTTTTTTATTTTATTTCAGTTAACGTTTATTTTATGTCAAGTAATGGACTTTAAAAAAAATAATAACTATATCTAACCCCATTAGACCCAATAGCTGAAATTGTCAGTATTTTTGCATGATAATAATTTTATTATATAATAGTATTTTTGACATTTTCCCATCCCTTCTCTTTAGGATTTTGGACGTTCCTTTGGTTTGTAGGATTCTGTTTTTTGGCCAATCAGTGGAGCCGTACGTCCCCTAAGGAGCTGCCGCTGGAGCAGGCGTCAGACGCAGCACGAGCAGCGATTGCCTTCTCTTTCTTCTCCATCCTTATCTGGGTAAGACATCCCACCTTCCCAGATACATACAGTAACAATTACTTCATTTTTGAGTGCCAATGTTGGTGTTTGTGTTTCAGGCGTATCTATGTCTTCTAGCAGTGCACAGTTTTAAGAACACTGCCTTTATCGAGGATAATCAGAGGCTTTTGTCCAAACAGACTAACAGTCTCTCAATAGTGTAGATGTAGATTTTCTATTCTACTCTCAAGTGCACACTAACGTATGCTAGTCTGATAGTAGTACAAAGTGCTATCAATATGGTTGATACTAAGCATGCACTCTATAATAACTTAGATTTATAATAAACGTTATAAATCTATGAAGCTTAAAAACAAGAATAATGTGTCATAAATATTGGAATACTCATACTTCACATATAATGATAAAAACAAGTCATAAAATTGAACTTCTAGATCTAGTCAGAGAACTTTGTTCTTTTGTGTTTATACTGTAACTTGGTTAACTCAAGCATTCCAACTAACTCTATGCTACTATGCTTGATATACTTCAAAAGCTTGGTTATGTTTCTCACTAACATGCTAATCTGACTAATATGCATAATCCTGGTTATCCTGACTAGGCGGGCCTTACGGTGTGCGCTGTTCAGAGGTTCCTGCTGGGTACAGACATGACACTGTTCACCACCGAGCCCGTGGGCGACCTGGCACCCAAGCAGCCGTACCCCTCCAACGATGTAATCGGTCAGACTACCGTCCCCGTCAACGCTTACCAGAGTCCACCGCTCATCGAAACCGTGGAGACCCGCCCCCCTGGATACAACATCCCGCCAGCCTTTTAATCCACAACCAATCAGAAGACAAGGAATATAGCAGCGCTAAAGGACAGAGTATAGACTGCCGTCAATGTTAGCTAAATGTATTGTATCGTATCGCGTTTTAGTAACAAGGTGGCGAAGGGATGATGCTCGCCTCTGTAATCCGCACTATAATACAGAATTAAATGATAATGTAGTCTCACGTTAACTTGAGCAGAAGTGGATGTTTTGGGACATTGATTGTCATTGCCTACCCACGCGTTTTACATTTACAGTCAGCAACACATTTTTGTCAAATTCACAATGTGCTATTTATTTAGTAAAGCATTTTATTATTACTATTTATCTTAAAAAAAGTAGAAAAATAATTAAAGGTGCACTTAGTAATGCTTTTGCCATGGTAAAAATCATGTTGACCGGTTATAATTTATTATAATAATTCAGTTAATATAATGGAAAAGAATGAAAATAATTTATTCAACTAAATTGTCAGATTAAAAAGTGGTTTACATAAATAAAGTGTGTTGTGGACCACCCTTGAATAGAATACATTTTTTAGACCATTGATATTTCATATGAATATACAACATACAGAAAATGTTTCTTTCAGGGTAAAACCTTTTTTCCAATTAGCTACAGTTAGCTAGTGCACCTTTAATTATGATAAAGAAAATGCATTATACTTATTTTTGTGTCTGATTATTAAATAATAGCATCTTGGCATAGATGATCGACAACTGTACCAAACACATCATGTTTACTGCAGTTAAATTAGTGCTGTCCACGTCATTTGTGTCAAAATATGTTTTTGTTAAGAAAGAATGAGCTAATTTTGTTTTTAAAAGTACTTACAGTCACTATCAAGAGAGAGAGAGTGAGAGAGAGAGAAATAATGAGAAAATGTCAGAGGATGAACAAATTAGTGTGTGTCTCTCTCTCTTTCTCTCTCTGTTTGTGTGTGTGTGTGTGTGTGTGTTTGATGATGGACTCTTGGAGCAGTCAGAGACATTCCAGATGAGATAACTGAGATTACTGGAACAGACTGTTTACTTTAACAAGCATACTTGTGCACATGTGTGTGTGTGTGTGTGTGTGTGTGTTTGCTCTAATCCCGTCTAGTTGCATGATATGGTAAAATGCCTCAAATCCCCCCTGAAGCAGAGAGTTAACTGTTATATTTTGTTAATGGAAGAAGCCACAGTGGTTATTAAAGTCTTCAAGGTCCATGGGGTCCTGAATAAAGATGAGCCAGTACAGTGAAGCAGTGAAGAGTGTGTGTGCTGTGATTCATGTTCCTTCTGATGTTACAAACCCATTTTAAAAATGAGCAAATTCTGTTCCACAGAAAGAAATAGCAGCATAAAGTTTTAAAACGACATGAGTAAATGATAAGAGACTTTTCATATTTAGGTGAACAATCATTTGAATTCTAAGGAAATTCTGAGAGAAGGTGGAAAAGGTCATCTAAATTATAACTTAGTAATTGAAATTGTGCTGAAATAAAATAAAATAAAATATTGCATGAAAACCCCTTAAAATAAAAAAATATGTTTAAGTTGACGTTCGAAAATGACTAAAACTGAAATAAAAATAAATTAAAGCACAGGAAAAATATATATAAAAAAGAATAAAATAAAAATAAAAGCTCATTGAAAATATGAATAAATACTATAATAGTATATAAATAATAGTACAATAACACTGTTTAAAAAATGAAATAATAATACAAAACTTTACCCATTTATAATTAAACAATTAGTGGAAGACTTTGCATCACAGTCAAAATTTTCTGAACTAAAACAGTGTTTTAGGTTTAAGCATAAAAAGACGGTGTCCTATTAAATCATTTCCATCAATCCAGTTTAATTAGCAAACGATCATGAATGTTCCCAGAAAGCTAAATGCCATAAAAGCCCTTGACAAGAAGTTTGAATTTATAAAAAAAAACTACAGGTATGCATTCATGAATTTGCAACCCAGATTTATAGTACAGTGTGTCCCCTATAGCAGTGTGCTTTATTATGGCATAAGAAAAAACAAACAGAAATAAGGGCAAAATACAGTCAGGTTGATATACATGCTATTACCAGGTCAACACACAGAAGCTATCTGGTGCTTTTTGTTTGATTGATCATTTCAAATATAACATGGTACAGTAAAACTAAAACCAGCTATGAATAAGTTTGACAACAAAAAGCTTGCAAATGAATTTTGGGGGATGGAATTCTCCACAAACAGGGATAATCTGGCATCCGGGTAGTTTTAATATACTATTAACTAACATAATATTCACAGCATTCCAAATAGCTAGTTTCAAATGTCAACCATTCAACCCTATTATTTGAGTTTTCTTAAGTTAAAAAAATATATATATTTTTTTTATTTTATTTTAAGGGATATCACTCTCAACATGGGGACAGAGCTGTCTGTCAAAATGGGAAAACAAAGTAACTTGCGTTACTTATTTTAAAAAGTAACTATTTTGTTGTAAATTCAAAAGTATTGGGTTACGTTACTAGTTACTTAAAAGTAATCTGATTACTTTTACTTGTAATGCTTCCCATTCTGAACCTAGCAATTTTAATTATTGTAATACAGCTCATATTACACGTGGTTTACTCTCCTGAGGTGCATAAACAAAATCTTCTGAAGGTTATGCACCTCCTTTCACTGACACATGTTTTTGTTTTTATTGATTATTATTATTACATTTATTTTAAGCCCCTATTAATGGAAAGTATTGGTTATGTGCATTCTGCCCTGTTTACACGCTGATCTGCCTCGTAAATGTTCAATGAATCACAATGAATTATAGACAGGGAACAAAGCACTACAAGCAAAATAGAAATCTTTTCAAGTAGTTAACAGTCTCTACACATTTAATGTCCAAAGTTTATCAACAAAATTCTTAGTGATACTCATCTGTAGAACGGCACCCAAAATCATGAAGCAGTCAAACAGCATTCTGGATCTCACACTGCATACATGACACACTTTCCTCAGAAATACTCATTCATATTTATCAGCCCTTGGTTTTCCCGACTTCCTCCATCACACTTATTCATAAAATGCATTTTTAAAGATGTATCCATGTGTATTAGTGTGATTTTGAGAATGAGTAAACTACAGTAAATCATTAGTGTTTGCTATTTTCAAAGGGCTTTTCACACTCATTTTTAACCCCGGGTTAACACATGTGACCTTTTTAACAACTGCTTGTTTATTAATGGAAATGTGGCCATGTACTACTCAAGTGCACTCAAAAGTCAGTACGATTTGTTTTTGTTTTTGAAAGAAGTCTCTAATACTCAGTATTTATTTGATCAAAAATAAAAACAGTATTATTGTGAAATATTATTCAGATTTAAAATGACTGTTTACTATTGTATTATATTTTAAAATGTCATTTATTCCTGTGATGGCAAAGCTGAATTTTCAGCATCATTCCTCCAGTCTTCAGTGTCACATGACCCTTCAGAAATCATTCTAATATTGTGCTGAAGACACATTTCTTATTATTATTGTCACAGTTGAAAACAGTTATGCTGATTATAATTTTCGTGAAAACTCTGATACTTTTTTTTAATGCATGGATGTTGCTTAATCTAGGGTTAAAAGTGGCCTTAACCTGGGGTTTAAAAAGCTGTTAACCCAGAGTTAAGTGTGAAAAGCCTTGAAAAGATGTTCATGCAGTGGAAAGGATTCACAATTTTGATGCACATCTGCCTTTATGTGAGGAAATGTTACAGATACTGAACAACCTTCACGTTGTTGCAAATACTGCAACATTGAATGGAAATAATATTAATGCTATTCAACATGTGTCGGGACTCCTAAACATCTCTGCGCAAATGTAAATATTCATGTGCTACTTATTATTGACCAAAACACAAATGTTATCAATCCAAAATAAGAGTGTGAGCATCCATGCTAGCTCATTTCTTTGGAAGCTTCTGTACTTGTGCATATGGAAAAAAAAAAACTTTTTTTTTTATTTGATCAAATGTTTACATGAAGCATGTTAGTGCACTGCAGTTCAAAAGAAAGAACACTTCATGGTTTTATAATTTAATGATAATCTCTACTGAAAATAATTTTGACTTCTCAATTTAATAAAACCAACAAAATGTGTTACAGTAATGCTCTTTTACAACAAAAGTCTAAGGGGGAAATATTCCAGAGGGTTTTAAGGCCTCTGCAATTTCAAATTTTTAAAAATAAGTTATACTAGATTCAACTCGATTTTTTAAGACAGATTAATATAATATAAGTTGAATGACTTGTAGAGCCAATGTGATTATACTCAAAAATTGAAGGCAGAAACTGAACTTGAACAGAAACTAAGTTGAAATAAGGTGGAAATGTTTTACAGTGTAAAAGTCCTTTTCTTTGCATTGACTAAAGTTTTAAACATGAACTCAACAGATACATATATTTATTTGTCATTTTATTTTAAAAACATTTTTATTTTGAATTAATATATGATTAATTTATTTATTTATTCATTTAACTTTTTCTTTTTTTACTTTTTTTTTTTTTTTAACTTTTTGGCACTCAGTCCTCCATAAACTTTTAAAATGTTTTTTTTTTTATTGTAAATAAAACAAATATTAAGAGTTATCATTGTTAACAAAAACAAAAACTATAAAAATATTTCTGTTAATTAAAATAAAGCTGAAATTAAACAAAATATAAATATTAGTTGAAATTTTTTAACTAAACATTTTTATTTGTTGCCAATTAATGTTGTCTTAAACTGAAATATTTTATAGGACTAAAATGATTAACTGGAAATAAATTAAAACTAAAACTAAGTAAAACCTAAATAAAAATAAATTAAACCTAAATAAAAAACAAATACAATGACTCATTAAATGCTCAAATTAAAAAAAAATAACATGACAACTAAAAATATAAAAGTAAAAGCTACAGTAATTAAAAATATTAATAAAAGTAAAATAAAACTAAAATAACAGATTATTGGAGTACATTTTACAAGAACATCAACATACTATTTCAGTTTTCAACATTTTTGTTAATTTTCAATGTGTTTGTACTTATTTGTAAAAATTGTTTGAAAGTAAATCCAACACCAAATGTATAACTTTGCATAGGGTTAGTAGGAAGGCAATGTCATCACAGTAGTGTCATGTCGACACAATGTTGAATTCTTGAACTGTAGTTTTGAATTTATTTGATCCTGCTGCAATGTTTCGCCCCATAGACTTCCACCGCATCACTGTACACACACTATTTTTTACAAACAGAGGAACGAATCAAAATTATTTTCTGATGTAGAGCTTGAACACGGAACATTCCTTTATCACCGTTTCTTCCTGAAGGCCAACAACATGTAAAACTCTGACCCTTTACAAAAATATCACATGCCACACATATATACAATAATCATTTCATCCATTCAGCTACACAATCAGCATTATGAAACATGCATGTTTCAGCTAAAATATTTCTATGTGCCGTATACTCTGTATAAGACAATAAGGTGTTACAGTTATGGTACGACTGTTAGGTTAATTAATCATGTGACATAAGGGTTTGTTTGAAGATGAGACGTACTGTATAGCGCTGACATTTAACCCTCATGTTCTGTTGAGATTGGCTAACTAATAAGAATTTAAAAATGAACTCATTATATCCTTACCAATTCTTTAACTCCGTTCCTCTGGCCTGATCAAAACTCAGTAGGATATCAGATATTATTCAAGCTTTAACACTCTTTTTTTACCACAGATGTACTATTATCCAGTACAGTAATGTTGTTTTTGTCTGGGGTCAATATGATAAAACACATAATATATATATATATATATATATATATATATATATATATATATATATATATGTAACCCAGTAGAATATAATTATTCATTTAATGGGTTATCTCAATTTATTAGCTTTTATTTAGTTCTAATCCAGAGCTAAAATGTGAATTATATATATATATATCTCAGTATAGTTTGTATAAGGTGTTTTTTCCTTTAAGAGCGTTCGTGCATATTAAGAGTTTGATTGATGTGTACATGTGGAAAACGTGGCATTAAAGTCCGCGTGAACCGGAAGTTGCAAACGACTTTTCTCCAGTGCTGTGACGTATTTCCCAGTGAAATGGAATATTGAACAGAGGGCAGGGTTTTAGTTTACTCAAGCGGGAAGGAAGTGGACCGGAAGTTGAAGCCGGCCGCGTGCCACCATCTTGTAGCAGAACTTCACCTGCTGTTAGCATTCCATTGACTCCCATTCATTTTGGCGATATATATATATATATATATATATATATATATATATATATATATATATATATATATATATATATATATATATAGCCAGCGAAAGATGATAATCTAATCTTTTAGAAAAGTAAAACTACACTTCTCCTCAACAAACTGCACGATTTGAGGTATCATTCATTTCCAGTCACACAATTGGTGTTTGTCAAAGGTTTAAAAAAAAAAAAACATCATTGTCATGCATGTGAAAATTATTTGCATTTATTCATGCTTAATATACCTTGGGTCTCTGGGACTCTAAACATAAGGTACGTAAGTAATGTATAATTTTCATGGTGGATTTCTGAAGTATGTTAATTATAAAATTAACTTTTATAATTAGTTCTCATTAGGAAACTCATGAAATTAACTTGAACCCTATAAAGTCAACTGTATCATATTTGATACATACATTTCTAAGGCCTCTAAATTATCAACATGATCTAAACTTTGTTGAAAAACCTGTTCCTACATGAACCAAAATCTACATGCCATTTGATGTATACTTTATATATCATTCCCTTCAGGTTGTGGTACATGTGTCTTTTTGCTGTGAAATCTCTACTGATTTTTATAAAGAAAACATGAGTTTTATATTGTTAGTAATATTTCAAGGTTTTTCAAATACAGAATTTTTTTGAAAAATCACGTTAATATGTGAATATCAGATATGCTTATTTGATTCATCAGGCTTTTGTTGAACGTTTTATTTATCTCTCAGGGCTTTGATCATAAAACTAAGCATTTAAATATAATCGTATATTATTGGGAGATATAATCTCATTGATTTACATTACAAGCCATCAGAATTTCAACTTACTTTTTGGCCTTATAAATATCAGCAACTGCACCAAATTGCATATTTTTGCTCAGTTTGGGCCAAAAAATAAAATGTAGGTGTTTTTTCTCTCCCGATTTTTCTATATCATACTATATGAGTCATAAAAGCCTGATGTATCAAACATGATACTCAACAAAAATACAAATTCAAACTTTTTTCTTTATAAAATAATTTTGTCTAAAGGTTCATTTCAAAAAGTGTTCCATTTCAAAAGATTCTATTTTTTACTTCTATATGTCAGCCATTACAGTGTTCATTTAAATGACACTTTAAATGATCAACTTTCAGATCACAAACAAAATATGAGGGTTAAAATTGCACCGTCATGTGCAGTAATTATATGCCACGATGCAACATGGTTCTGTGATGGATTCTCATATGAATTCACATAAAATGCCACAATATCAACGTATGTGATGATGAACACTAACAAAAGTTCCCTAATCAATATGATCAGGCAAAAAAAGATCAGTTCCATCAGAAACACATTTGCATACTTTTGCCGACACCGCCTCTTCCTGTTATTAAAATGCTTTACGAAGAGGCGGAATGCGTGAGTGGCTTCCTGCGCGGTGTCCCGGGCCCTAGGCGACCGAATCCTCATTTCCTGGATCCCTAGTGCTGGCCATTCTGACCAATACCTTCTTCCTGAGGTGACTCTGAGCTGCGTCTCCCACGAGCCCCGACCGGGCCTCAGGAGCGAAGGAGTGCGTCGACTGGTCACTATCCGAAAGCAGGTCCGACAGGCTACTCAGGGAGCTTACATCTGATTGGTCAAAAGAGAATTGTGGGAGGGGCAAATGACTAGGCAAAAGAGGTTGGTCCTGCACGTCAGGAAGATCTGAAGAGTCCCGTTGTAGAGCGGAGTCAAAGGACGGGGTCCGCCTCCTCAGAACTGTGCTGTGCTCCTGGCTGACCGCGTCGGTGGGGGGGTCGATGGAGATGCACGGAGGGCTCATTTTCTCCTTCTTGGGTGTCGGAGAAGGACCAGGTGATGGTGAAATTGTCTGCTGCTGAAGAAGCAGCTCCTCTCCGTGCGTCGAGTGACGGCGAGGGATGTGGAGCTGAGATAGGAAGCCGTTATTTTCCACACTGTTGTGCTTCCGTAGACTGTGAGCACTGGTGTCCGGTTGACGGGCCGTCCCACTGTGCAATGAGTCCTGAGACTGGGTGTCAGAACAGAAATGTGGGTTGTGGCTGCGTGCCCCACACCGAGAGGCTCTTCTTTGGGTGACGTTGGTGTTGAGTCGGACCGACTCGACTGAATCCCGTAGCTTGGTTTGTGCATGTGTGTGCATTACCTCGAGAGATTTGATGGAGTGCGTGTGGCGCGCGGTCTTTCGGCACGGGATGCTGCGCTGGCTGTACACGTGTCTGTTTGTCTGAACGCTCGCTGTCCGGCTGCGGGGGGGAGGAGGGGGCGAGGCCTGGGGGGAACAGGGAGCTGATCCACCGGTGAGGGGCATGATGGGTACTTTGAGAAGGAGATTATCACTGGAGCAGGGCTTGCTCGGGATATGTAAGGTGTCTCTGGAGTCAACGTTTGTGGAATCGAAGGAGTCGCTCCTTATTGCTTGCTGTAGGCAAGAACAAAAATTCATCACACAACCATCTTGAATGCTTTATTGCAGAATTCTGTATTCATTTTCTTATATATTGGAAAATATGTTTAATGTATTTATTTAAAATATAATTTATTATTTCATTTGATACAAAATTATATTATATATATATATATAGATTCAATTATATATTTTAAATGTACTACATATTGAATTACATATTCATATGTTCACTGATTCACAATAAAAAGCTATCAGAATTTCTTACTTTTTAGCCACATAAATAGCAGCATTTTTTATTTTCTCAGCTATATATTATATAAATATACAAAAAAATACTTTAATCTATCATTATCTAAATGAATACAAATAATTGTGTATGTTTATGTAGTTTAATACAATTTACATGAAATTATATTCATATAATTAAATACATAAATATGTGTAGTTAAAATCAGAAATACAATATTAGCATAGCATTTAAAGGAATAGTTAACTTAAAAATGACAATTCTGTCATTATTTACTCACCCTCAAGTTGTTTCAAACCTGTATGAATCTCTTTCTTCTGCTGAACACAAAAGAAGATATTTGGAAGAATGTCAGTAACCAGACAGTTGATGGACCCCACTGACTTCCATAGTAGGGAAAAAAATACTGTAGAAGTCAATGGGGTCCATCAACTGTCTGGTTACCAACATTCTTCCAAATATCTTCGTTTGTGTTCAGCAGAAGAAAGAGATTCATACAGGTTTGAAACAACTTGAGGGTGAGTAAATAATGACAGAATTCTCATTTTTAAGTGAACTATTCCTTTAACATTAATTTCAGAATGTTTTAGTCTTTGGTTTGTCTCTTGCTTTAACGATGACAGCAGCAGAACAGTTTGTGTAAAATCATGATTTGAGAATCGTCCAATGGAAGTAAGAATGTCTGACATTTTATACAAATGTTCACATGATTGACATCTCAAATTTTGCATTTCGTTTGTGACAAAGAAAAAAAAAAGTGTATTTTATCTACTAGTCTAATTGATTTAATCTATTGTCAGCCCTAACATACACAAACAGACATCAGGATGAGAGTTACTGTGGTACCTGTCTCTTCAGAGCTCTGAAGGCATTGCTAGATCTCGCTCTTCGGTTTAGAGGGTGGACAGCAGGAATGGAGGCCAGGCTTGTCTGAGATGCAGTTCCTTGAACCTGCATTACGGCACTATCTTCACCGGACTGGGTCCCGAGTGAGAGAGAGGAGCCTGAAAACACACCAACAGCTTTAGTCATATTCTCTCTCTATACGTGTGTCATGACCAGCCAGGACTGGCTTAGCTTTGTCACCTGGTAGTGTAGAGTCCTGTTTGGAGAATCTCTCATGAACAGATCCATATACAGGCTTAGCAGGATACAGCATGTAACTGTCATTAGGTAAGGACAGCATCCGTGACATAGACGGCCTCCCCACTGTCAGGAAGTTGCCGTAATTGGGGTCTTTGCCCTGCAAACACAACAAATCATTAAGATAAGAGCGCTTTAACTGTAATGATTTGCCATTTCTTAAAAACAGGCTTAAAGACACTGCATATTCTTTAAAAAATATGAAAAATATTTATAAAATACAATATATAATTGTAATATTTACAAAAAATAATAACATAAATATGATATTTATAATAAAATAATATTTATATAATTTTAATAAATCAAATCTAAATAGATTGGCGCACTTCAAAATTGCATGTTGACTTTAAAATGTTGCTATACAGTAGATTCATTTTTATTTATGCCAGTAAACAACATCATCAGGGAAGAGATGCCACTGCAAGATGAAGGGGAAGTTACTTTTATTAAAGATTACAAAGGCATATAAAAAATAAAAATGTGCACAGAAAATCCCTTTATAATAAATATGGCAATATTTCATCAAAAATAAGAATGGACAACTTTGATTTCATGGTGACTTTAATATTTTTTGTTTTTGAGGGGATTTTCATGGTACTAGACAATATTCATCTCTAAATTATGCGATATTTACTTCTATAGAATTTATTTTCAGTGTCTAAAAATCCAATGCATGGAAGGCAGATTAGTGCCATTTGGTGGGAGAAATAAAGAAAATCAGATGTAATAGAATGGAATAACCATGTATAGCCCTAAATATATGATATACATTGTTACGGCCTCAGCCTTATGGGTGTTGCCTGTGTATTTTTGTGTGCGTGTTTGTTTCTTCTTCTAATTGGGGTTTCTTTCTGAGTGTAGGCTCCGCCCTTGCGCACCTGTGGCCCGTTGCTCTGATGGCTCGTGCTGAGCATATAAGTGGAGTGTGAAGGAGGGTGAGACATGCAACGGTGAACTGTGTGCGTCATGATGCCTAGCCGCTGATCAACTCAAGCTGTGTTCCTTGTATTGTGCTACTTTTTTGTTCTATTTGTTAGTGTTTGTTATGTCTATGTTGACTTTAGTGTAGAGTAAATGTGTGTTACATGTGGAGAGAGAAAAATTGAGAGACGTGAGTTTGTGCAGTCATTTATTAGTCTTAATAAATGTTTTAAACTGCTCTTTGCCTTGCGTCTCCTTTTATGTTGCTGAACCCTTTCGAAACGAGCATTTTAACAACAGGGGTTCGTAACATAAATGGGGGCTCGTCCGGCATTTGTCGTCCAGGATCTGTGTCCGAGTAGTAGTAATTTGATTGATCTAATTTGATTCAGGTGATCCATATTCTCTGGTTAGAAAGAGTAAGCCAGCGGGGCTGTGCTTAGCGCCAGTCCTGACGACGGTTTATTGTTTTTCTTTATTATTTTAGTTTGTTGTTTTTGGAGGTATTCCGGGGGAGAGAGCGATCTCTTAATCGGTACCCTCTGAAGATTAGGTAGGGTATAGTTAGATTAATGGGTAGGTAGGTCCAGAGAGTGTTGGATTATCCTGATTGCTTTTGCGTATTCTTTTCTTTAAAGATGGCAAAGTTTGAGTTAAACCAATTTATAGATCAACCTCATGTTGAGGTATTTAGAGACATGTCAAAAAAATGATTTGTCAACATTATGAGATTTCTATATCTACGTAAAGCAGAGTTAAAAGCTTGTTTAGTGGCTAGTTTGATTACTAAGGGGGTATTTCCTTCTGAGACTGTTCCAGCAGCGGAGTTGGCGGCACCAGCTGCAGGAAGTTCGCCCTTACGTGTGTTAAGTGGTGTTCCAGTGACTCCAGTGACTACGTGTGTTAAGTGGTGTTCCAGTGACTCCAGTGACTGGGGCTGGCGCGGTGGTAGGTCCGTCTTTCTCAATGCCTAGGTTCGAACCTCTTTCGCTTTCCACCGAAGAATCACCAGGTTTGCATTTAGATTCACGTTTAAAGATACGTTTAGCACGGTTACAATTAGAAACTCAGGATAGAGCTCAGGTGAGACAAGATGATTTGAAGCATCAGATTGAAATGTACCGAATTGATGCTGAAACGAAAGTGCGACTGCGAGAGCTAGAGGTGCTGGCTGCTTCAGTACCTAAAAAAATCTATTGTTAAAACATCTAGTCTGGAGAGTAATTTCGAGACACCGGCTGGTCCATCAAATTCGGGTATTAATTCTGTGCCGTCTGATACTGCATCTGAGTTTGTAGTGCTGTTTTCGACACATTTTGATGTGGCTAAAAATATCTCTATCGTTCCACCCTTCCGTAAGTTGAAGCGTATTTTCAGGCGTTTGAAAGAGTTGCGGGTGCATTAAGATGGCCAAACGAGGTTTGGGCACTAATGTTACAATGTAAACTATCAGGTAAGGCACACAAGAGGTGTGTGCATCTCTCTCGTTAGAGGAAAGCGTGCAGTACGATGCCGTGAAAACTGCAATTTTACGAGCATATGAATTAGTTCCTGAGCACTATCGACAGCGATTTTGTACCACGAAAAAAGGTACGTCTCAAACTTATGTAGAATTCGTTCGCAAAAAGGGCATCTTATTTGATCGGTGGATCAAAGCGTGCAAGGTAACTGATTATAATTCGTTGGGAGAACTGTTGCTAATCGAAGAGTTTAAAAACTGTGTTCCAGAACGTACTGCGTTGTACTTAAACGAACAAAAAGTCAGCACGGTACAACAGGCTGCTGTGTTAGCTGACGAGTATGCATTAATGCACAAAACTGTGTTTTTTAAGCGTTCGTCTGAGTCTGGGGGTTCCTCATTAAAAGAGAATGAAAATCTTTCTGATTCGAGAATTAAATGGGTTCCTACCAGTCCGAAGTCTAATAGAAAGTGCGGTTACTGTCATAAAATGGGACATAATATGGCTGAGTGTCGTATTTTAAAACGTAAACAAGAGCGACAAGATTCCTCATCTTTTCACCCTCGAGGTTCTGTGTTAGTGAAAACTTTGTCTCCGTTGATTTCGGTTTCTCCTGCGACCCCTGATAGCTGTTTTCAGCCTTTCGTGTTCGATGGATGTGTCGTTAAATGAGAAGGTCGAAAGCTGAAAACCTGTAAGCATTCTCCGTGACACTGGAGGGTCTCAGTCCTTTGTATTATCAGATATTCTGGATTTTTGTGCTGACTCGGCGTGTAATACAAGCGCGATTGTGGAGGGTATTGAAATGGGTTTTGTGCCTGTTCCGCTTCATCGCGTATTTCTTCTGATTTAGCATCTGGGTGTTTTGAGGTTGCAGTTCGTCCCTCTTTACCTGTGAAAGGTGTTGATTTTATCATGGGAAATGACATAGCTGGAGGTAAGGTAATGCCGGTAGTGCAAGTGGTTGATGTCCCGTGTAATGATTCGCAGGCTGATGCACTTGGTAAAAATTTGCCAAATGTGTTTAGTGCTGTAGTGCTGTTTAGTGCTGTTGAGCACAAGTGAATCGTGACATTCAGGAAATTGATACTCTCATAATTACTTTTATTTAGATTTTCCGTTTGGATAGATTTAGACATTATCAAAGACTACTGTACTTTATCGTGGTTGATTTGTAGACTGTACCCCAAAAAACTGCTCTGTATTTTAGTATTTCCCATCACAAGTGTGACTTTTCTTTTTTTTTTTTAACACCATTTAGCCTTTTTAAGTAGCCTACAGTATAAAATAAAAATATTAAATGCTTTTATTTTTATATTATACTAAAATATTATTTAAAATGGTCATCTAAAACATATCTAAAATACCTTTAGCATTACTCTAATCTAATGGAACTCACCTGTTCATGTGAGAGAGTCTCCATTTTAACAGCTGTACCCTCCAGCCCAATGACTCCGCCCATAGAGGCGGAGCTTGGTCTACGACTGCCCTTTAGCTCCTCCCTCAACTCCGCATCCATCTCCGCCTCCTCACGGGCATCTTTGTTACTCTCCTCTAAATGTTTCATGAGCACAGCGACCACAACATTCACCAGCACAAACTGTGCCACCAGCACAAATGTCACAAAGTACAGAGGTGACAAAAGCGGAAGGTAACTCAGACATTTGTCATTTTTACATTCCCGCAGGGTATCCTAGACACACACAGAAACAGAAATTGTGAGTTCTGCCAAGCTCAAAAAGTCCTGATAATGTACTGTACGTGGGCAACAAATAATCTGACAACCAATTAAGAGCTAACATTAAACATCGGCATTCTCTAATCAGGTATTTATAACATGCAGCCGGAATATTTTTCATGGTTTGCAAAATACCTTCATGATTCCGTTCCAGTTGTCTCCCGTGGAAATGCGGAACAGAGTGAGGAATGCCATGCCGAAGTTCTGAAATGTAGCATGTCGGCTCAAACCCTCACATGGGCTCTCCTCAGTGCATTCTGATTTAAAAATAATTCATTTTAATACTTCACCTCAAAAATGCATTTATTTGTTTTATGCAACAACATACACTACCATTCAAAGCATGGGCTCTGTAGGATTTTTGTGTACTTTTTATTCATGCAAGGACAATTTAAATTGATTAAAAGTGACAGTACAGACTAAAGATTTCAAATACATGCTGTTCTATTGAACTCTCAATTCACCAGAAACCTGAAAAACATAAATAATCTCGAGCACCAAATCAGCATATTAGAATGATTTCTGAAGGATCATGTGACACTGAAGACTGGAGGTATGATGCCGAAAATTCAGCTTTGCCATCAGAGGTATAAATTACATTTTAAAATCTATTAAAATAGAAAATAGTTATTTACAGTACCACTATTTTTACATAATTTTTTTTTATCAAATAAATGCAGCCTTGGTGAGAATTATTTCAAAAGCAGTTATAAAGTCTTTGAACGGCAGTGTATGAGAACAGGAAATGAAAGGTATACCGACCAAGTTTGCCAAAGAGTTCAACTCCCAGTGCCGCATAGATGAAGAACAGCAGCATAAAAAGCAGACCCAGATTACCAACCTAGAGAACCAGAACATCACCAGAATAAAGCCACGTATATACCATCTGGGGCCAGATACAGTAAGGAATCTATGAAGTACAACTGTAGTTCCACAATATAAATAACAAAAGATATAGCACAAACATATGAACGCACTGACCTGCGGTAAAGCTTGAACTACTGTATCCAGAAGAGATCTCATTCCTGTCGCCATCTTCAACAGCTTCAACACTGAAAGGGAATTTTACTGTATATTACAATTCATTCCTATTTTAATCTTTGAAATCTCTTTTTAACATTGCTTGCCATTAACCCTCACTGTCCTTAAACATCTGTTAGCACAATATAAAAAGAATACACTACCATTCAAAATGACTATTTAGGGTCTCTAAGATGTTTTAATGCTTTTGAAAGTAGTCTCTTATGCTCACCAAGGCTGTATTAATTTGATCAAAAATACAGTAAAACAGTAATATTTATTTTCAGCATCATTACCCCAGTCGTCAGTTTCACATGATCCTTCAGAAATCATTCTAATATGCTGATTTGCTGCTCAAAAAACATTTCTTATTATCAATGTTGAAAACAGGTGGGCTGCTTAATATTTTTGTGAAAAAAAAAAAAAAAAAAAATGAATGTAATTTTTTTTTAGCAGAAAGTAAAAAAAAAAACATTATAAATGTCTTTAATGTCACTTTTAAAAGTTAAATGTGTCCTTGCTGAATAAAATTATTAATTTAATTCCAAAAAGATCTTATGGACCCAAATTTTTGTATGGTAGTGTAAATAAAACGTTCTACATTTCCCATTTTTATTAGAGGAGCAAGAAAATCTGGAAACTTCTTCTCGCTCTTGACACATCTAAGGCATTGCTTTATTTCTCAGACGTCATGGCTGGCATGTGCGTGTCTTTGTGTATTTGTTACCTCTGGCAATGCGCAGAACTCTCATGATGCGTATGATAGTTGGGTTGATGGGTAGAGAGGCATTCAGGTCAATTTCCTCAAGTGTGATGCCCATGATGGAGAGAAGAACAATTGCCAAGTCTAACTGATTCCACCTGACAGAAGAAAGACAGAAACACAAAATGAGATGAAGGTCCTGTGAAACCATTTAATATTCTTGGAAAGCGCTACACTTGACCATTAGAGATTGCCTGAGGAAAGGTCTTTCTTTAACACTGAATTGTCAAGCTTAAAGGGCCACAGAACATTATTACAGAACAATATTAGCATCCAGTATTTTTAAATTATAAAATGGAATTAACTTAGGGACTTTCTGGCCTCTTACTCTCTGTCATCGTCACAGGATGTTTCACAGTGGTGTCTCATAATTATTCATGAGAAGACCTTGTCTCATTATTATTCATGACACCATGCGACATTTCTCTATGATAGGCACTTAAAACAGTGAGTTGATACTATAGTGGAACATGGATCGCAGGCTTTCAATCAATGACTGACACTTGAAATATTTGTGTGCAACTATCATCTCATTTCATTGAAACAAGATGCAGTTTCATTACAGACACCATCCGTCTTTAATTTAAAATCAGACTACTTATAACTGTGAATCCGTGTCACAGAATAACAATCTCCAAAGTTAGTGTGCATTAGCAAGGATGCATTACATTGATCAAAAGTAGGGACATTTACATTGTTACAAAAAAAATTCTACTTCAAATAAATGCTGTTCTGTTTAACTTTCCATTCAAAGAATGCTAACAATGTATCACTGTTTTCAACATTGATAATAATAAGAAATATTTCTTAAGCAGCAAATCAGCATATTTCTTAAGGATCATGTGACACTGAAGACTGCAGTAATGATGCTGAAAATCAGCTTTGTCATCACAGGAATACATTATATTTTAAAATATATATTTATATAAAAAGGTGCTTTAAATTGTAATAATATTCCACAATAGTACTGGATTTACTGGATTTTTGATAAAAACAAAACCCATACTTTTGAACAGTAGTAGTGCATATTACTGCATTGTTATAGCAGCAACACGCCATTAAAGTGAAATTAAACTGACTGCAGTTGTTTTCTCCTCACTTCTGTTATGAGAACAGACCCATGCTGAAATGTCAATTTAAGAAAACTACTAACCAGTGAAAGATACTGCATCTCTGCATTATGTCCTCAAGAGGGAGCCTTACCTCTCTTTGAAAAATCTCCTAAAGCCAAAGGCAACCAGTTTCAGCACAGCCTCGATCACGAAGACCAGCGTGAAGACATAGTTACAGTATTTCAGACCTTCATCAAGATACTGAGAAGCACAGACATAAACAGTGACAGTCAGACACCTGGAATATTAAACTCTGAATTAAACATGAAATCAAAATTGACCATTTTATTGATATGATCCTGGTCTTATAATGAATAATCCATCAGTGCATGTTATTCTGTTATAAATATTTCATCAAAATGTAATAACTTGCTCTGCCTCTGAAACAACATTTTTCTTTTCGGTTGACATCACCAAGCCCTTTTATTTTTCAACCCTTCCCCTGGCCTGATGTCATTAGGTGTGTTCAACTTCATTCAGCGCTGCACAGACAGATTGGTTAGAAATAAAATAGAAATTTATTCCGGTTAGAAATGTTGTCTGACTTGAGAGAGCGCCGAGGTCACGTCACTGTGATGTATGGCATCAAAGCACAGTCTGATGACGACACGCTGCTCCACGATTGGCCGGATTCTATGATGACATTGTGTTTATTCTGACACCTTCTGTTCTGCTATTGGTCAAAAACTCTTTTTATGTAACCATAATGTTATATTTTGTCATATTTATCAAAATAACACTGCTAAAAATATATAAACCCACATTATTGGTATTTAAATAGTAAAGGCTTATTTTGAACTTTATTCTTGTACAGATGGCGCCGTATTAAGCAGCGGGGCTTGACATTAACACCAACCCGCCGAATGCAGGTGATTTCAGCAGTGGTGTGTAACGCAGTCACTCCTACTTGCCACTTTGGCGGGTTGAATTTTATATATATATAAATTTTTCAATTGTAGTCTTTTAAAAAGGAATCTGCAATGTGGTGCAAAAATCAAAAATAAAGATTTTTCGATACATATCAATACTGGAATATCTGAAATGCTTCCAATAATCACTTTCCGCAGAATAGATACACAATACCAGCTGCACTTTCTCGCTCTCTTAATCATTCCCGCAGATTTTGTGTTCACACTCAAAGTGTGTGCGCATTAATCGCCTCTCAGTACTAAATTTTTTTTTTCCCCGCTGCTTATTGCGCTTAAACTGTTAAATAATAATGTCACAGAATAATGTCAAAATGGCGGTCTTGGCTGGAATTCACATAAACACAGTCAGTTATGTTTTAAGTGAACAAACAGTTGAGAAAGAAAACGCATGTGTAACAGTATAATGGATCCATGCATCAGGTCCTAAAGTGACAGCAGCCTAATATACCTGCTGCCAAATTATGAGATAATATTAAAAATATCTATATGGCAGTTTTTCTGTCAATGTCAAATCATGTCAAAATTGTGGCCAGTTAAAATGCAGAGTGGCTAGTAAATTTGGAAAACCACAAGTCACAGTGGCTGGTGAGCAAAAAAGTTAATGTCAAGCCCTGTTAATCAGTATATGAAAAGTGTTTCTGTTTGAACCATCTGTGTATTTGACAAATATTGCATCTAATCCACATCGTCTGTGATAAAGTATGCAAACGCAGCGCGAGCATCACTATGGCAAGCAGAAAGTGTCTGACTTGACGCCTCCGTTTTCAACTCCTCCCCCGACTGCAAGCGGCACCTCTCGCTGATCGGTCTGCGCAGTCGAACACACCTAAACTGTCATGTAACTCCCACTTTTCATAATCCAATCAATTCCAGGTGCATAAAATCATGTCTCACCCTATTTGTTTCTCATTAGAATACGGTTTCACTCTGAAATGTGTCTGATTACGGAAGTAAAGTGGATGTGAACCAGTGTTGTTATTGTTAGCTAAAACCAAAACTAAAAATACTAAAAGTTATTTATGTTAATTGAAATGAACATTAACAGAAATATAAATAAACTTATTTCATTTCAGTTGTGAGGGAACAAATTCTAATAAAACTAATAAAAACGAATAAAATGACTAAAACACACATCAAAATGGATAATAAATTAAAAAAAAATACTAAATACTAAAACTAATTAAAAATATCAACAAATACTAAGGTAGTATAGTAATGATAAAAGACTGAAAACTAAAATAAGTAAAATACTAAAAAAGACTAAACTAACACTAGGGTGGCCGTATGTTGTCTTAAACATGAAATGCTAAAATACTGTTAGCATTTTTGCAAACAAGCTTTTGTTAACCTATTGCTCATGTCATTGCCCCGCAGAAGCGGTGTGTGTGTAATCCACCAAACCTTGGGTTGTCTGTAGTGCTCCATTGACATTGTAAGGACATTAATGGCGATGATGATGGTGATGAAGAGGTCCAGATAATGACTAGTGCAGAGCGTGTGAATATAGAGGCGTGTTGGAGAGTAGTCTGCATAGTAAGGTCTCTGCATGGCCTCTACAAGACAAAACACACACACACACAGAGAACAATAGAGCACCTTCATCAGGGTGTATTCAGGTCATTCAGGTACTTACACACATACACACACGCTCGTCTTGAATCATGGGATGCTGTGAAAATCCGCGGTGAACATTTTATGTTTAAAATTGTCCATTTTGTAATACACAAGATATGCAACGTTTCATTGAAATAACACAAAGGCAGGAAGTGTGTTGTTAGTGTACTCACTGTATAGGCTACTTTGTTGTCCCTGTCAAACACAAGCACACTGACCCAGTTTTGTCTGGCCAGTAAATTGCTAACGTGGCAGTGTGTGTGTGTGTGTTTGTGTGTAATCACAGTTTGCAAACAGTCGAGTCATCTGAGGGATGTTATAAATGTCCAGCCAAGCGTCCCCCCACATCCATCACCGCTCAAGACTGCTCAAGGTGTCTTTGAGAGAAGCTTTGTGTGCATTTAAGAAAGAGGCAGAGCAAGTGAGGTCTTGAGACAGCTAGCTAAGTCACTTTCCAGTTCAGTACTGTGGCGGTCCCATGGTACAGTGATGGTCTTTGATATATACCACAGTACTGTGAGTAATGCTTACTCATGTAAAACTCAGGGTTGCCAGGGTGTTGATATGTAGTTGCTTAAGTGTTGTAAATGGCTTTTGTCATGGGCTTTCTGGGTTGTTGTTATGCAGCTGCTTACTGTCCCAAAGTAGGCCAACATTTTGTCCCCTAAACGTGGCTTTGGTCCCTATATGTAATACCGGTATGTAAGAAAGTTCTAGCTATTGTTTAAAATTTTCCCCATTGTTTACATATCTTGTTACCTGACACTAGTAAAACTACTAAAGCACAGGATTAAAGTGGGATTTGAGGCAACAGTAAATGTTTTTACTCTCACTATTGTGTCTCTTGTCTAATTAAATGCTGGTTATGTGGTTTTGAAGTCAAGCAAAGTCAAAGGGCTTTTGAAGAACACGTCTGTGGAAATCAATACTAATTGTCTATTTCACAAGCTTAATACACACGGCAGCAATCAAACTGTACTGTGCTGACCATGTGTGATGCAATAAAATTACAAGCAATAAAACCAGTCTGTTCCATGCTAGTTTTTATCCTAACCACCAGTGACAAGCCACAACATATTTTGTTGCCCTCTGCTCCAGGGAATATTTAAGTGGCAAAAAAGTACAAAAACGGCCCAAAATCCATTTAGTTGTTTCGTTCTGAATTTCGCTTTCAGTGACAGCAGGAAAATGGCTGACGTTTTGTTGCATTGTCCCATTATGACACAGTCTGCAAAAAACACACACTCACTCCTGCGTTTCTTCTCCATGCGCTTCTTTCTCTTTTCCTCTCTCCGTCTGGCCTCCTCCTCCTCTTGGTCTTGTCTACACTTGTGGAAGTTCTCGACCACCACACCAACAAACATGTTCAGCACGAAGAAGCTGACGATCAGCAGGAAGGAGATGAAGTACAGAAGCATCCAGGGATTATGATTCCTTATGGGCTACAAAGAGAGAAGAAAGAAGAACAGAGAAATCGTTTAGATATAAGGAGATGACATCGATCAAAGAGGTGCAGTTGTCATAAGGAAATATTCATATGTACACTTTTTTTGTTAAATTAAGCCTGGAATATTTGGAATATTTGGAAGCCTGAAAATGCTTGAGATAGCTCTTGCCTTTTATTTTGCTGCATTTAAGTAATTAAACTTACTAATTCCCTAAGGTCCCTGACAACAATTTTCAGGAATTGAAAAATGCAGGTAATAAGACTTAAAGTCCCCCTGTGGTGAAAATCAAGTTTTTAATGTTGTTTATAGGTGTATGTGTTGTTTTTAATGTGCTTTAAGACAAACCATGAGCAAATTCATAAGTCAACACCATTGCAGAGTTTTTTTCCTTAAAACTGCAGTGTCAAAGACAGTCTCAAAAACGCGGTTTAAAATCAATCGCTGACGTCACAAACTACCTTGTAAACAATCAGGTCAACGTGTGGATCTCTGAGCTGGTGTGAGTGAGTGGAGGCGGGGCTAATTTGCATATTCATAGAACAGCGTATACTAAATGAGGCAAGGGTGTAGAGTTACATTCAAGCTATTTTAAGGCATGAAGGAAAAACGTTTAAATATGTAATTTTGGTGATCAAAGATGAGTTTCAAAGGATACAATTATTGACTACAGGGGGATTTTAATGTTTTCACTCATCTGTATATTAATTAATGTTAATTTCGATGCTTCTAAAAAAGAATCGGTCTGCTCCTGTTTCCAAAAGCGTGTTTCTTCACAGCTTGATGCTTGATCGTCTCCTTGCATTCATAATAACTTTAGTTTGGTCATGTCATGTACCAATATAAATGAATAATATTCAGATAGTCAGAATATTATACCAGCTGTCTTTGTTGTATAAACATTAATTAAATTTATTTTGAAGACTGAAACTAACTAAATGTTGTAGATTTGTGTTTAAAATAAAAATTAAAAAAATTAAAATAACTGTTTTGTATTTTACTATATTTTAAAATGTATTTTTTTTTCCTGTGATAGTAAAACTGCATCATTCTGCATTGTCTCATGATCCTTCAGAGATCATTCTAATATGCTGATTTGCTGCTCAAGAAACATTTATTATTATTATCCATGATGAAAATTGTTTTGCTCCTTAATATTTTTAAAACTGTGATACAATTTTTAAGATTCTTTAATGAATAGTAAGTTTGAAAGAACAGTATTTGAAATAGAAATCTTTTGTAACATTATAAATACCTTTACTGTCAACTTTGATCAATTTAATGCAAGATTTCTGAATAAAAGTATTAAACTCTTTAAAATATAGCCCAAATATAATTCCAGTAGTATAATTCCATAATAGTTTCTCCGAAATCAAGTCTTATTATCTTACATTATTTTTTATTTTATTATAAATTAAGTAAATGTATGTATCTACTAAAAACAAGACAAAAATACTAATGAAGTATGTAAGAAAAAAAAGTTTTTTTTTTTTGCATTTTAAAGTGAAGGCACCCTTGTTTGAATTTCTAAAAACTTGAATATTGGCTTGACAGCAATCAGCATAAACATGATGCATGCATAATCAGTATTTAAAAATTTTCATAAAAATTTCTATGCACATAAAAGTAATTACAAGTTGCATTCCCTATAAAATGTAAATGGGGAAACCTGTCAGGAGGAAAAGAAAGTGGAGAGAAAGAAGCCCATCAGCAAGAAATCAAAGACATGAAAATGTGACAGGAAGAAAGTGCAGAATGCAATGCAAACTCTGTACTTGTCTTATTGTATATGCAACACAATTGGTATTTTTAACCACACACAAAGATTAAGGACACTACATAAACCAGTTGTGTTGAGTCTGTTGGACTGAATGTTTCTGTCTATGTGTGTGTGAGTATAAGAGCTCTCAGTGGAATTAAATGATGAATGTTCTGTGTCTCCTTCTCAACCTGCTCATTTTGGTGTCCTCCACTGTATTTTTATCTCTCTCTCCCTTTTTTCTTCAGTTCAGAGCTGAATTAATCAAACACTCACTTTACCTAAAGCCTGCTGCTGCCTTTTGTGATTGTGTCACTTGAGCTTGTGTGAAAAAAAAAGAAAGAAGTAAACTCCTGGTGCCAGTGTTTTCTTTTCTTATAACAGACAGATTCAGAGTAAGGTGTAAGTGTTTCCACATTGAGTAGAGTTATCTGAAGAATGCACACACGCACACACGCGCACACGCACACACACACACACACCTGTTTGTCCACAGCCACGGCATCTAAGCCATCATACATGATGCTGACCCAACCATCTTTAGATGACAGGACAAACAATGACATCAGTGCCTGCAAAACAGAGATAAAATGTATTCATGTAAATAAGAGAATATTACTGCATCATTGTCAACAATATGAATATCTGTTATAAAATATTAAGGGGAAGGTGAGATGAACAGAATTCTGCTCATTTGAAGGCTACTGCACAGCAAAAAATGTGTTTTGTTTTTTGGGAAAAAATCTAAACGTACTAAATTTACTTGAGAAGCAAGCAACACTTATTTATAGAGTTTATACTGAATTAACTTTGTCCTCTATTGATTGTTTTTTTCTTGTTTTAAACATAATCTATTTGCGTTGTTTCTAATTAAACTAAGAAACGTATTATTTTTTTTACAAACTGGCAATGTGTCCGATCAAGGAAAATTTACATTTTCTCCCCGTATTGAATATTAAAACTTTATTTATTAAAAAAATTGTAAGCATATTGCATAGTTGTGCTTTTATTTGTAATAACGCAATGAAACATGGCAAATTGCGCAGACATAATTTCTGGCCAGTCTGTTATACAAAGAAATTATGAACACATGCAAAAACAAGAGAGAACCAACAAAATATTAATAACTAATTATGCTGTAGTCAATGTATGCTTTTTCCTGTGAGTTTTTTGTTTTCTTATGCATGGTGGATTTTGCATTTCTATGCATTTTGTATAGTAAAATAAAACCTGTAGCTGTAATTGAACTTTTTTTTTGCTAAATTTTTTTCAGATAAACACCTTAAAGCTGCAGTCCGTAGTTTTTCCTCTTTGTCGCCATTTCTGTTCGAAATCTGCAATTGCAGTTATTCAATTACGAATTGATTATTACTAGTATTAATAGTATCATGACCACGTTGCTAGCATGGTTTACCACGATTTACCATAGTTTACCATGATTTACTATAGTATACCATGACATTCCCAATTATTATACTTTATGTGGGTTGTGTCTCGGCACGGCACAGCGAGGATAAATCCAATGTTTTGAGGAGAATGTGCGGCTGTCAGTCACCGCGCCGGTGTGGATACTGTCATTCAGAATCACAGATTCTACTTTTTGGAAGAATGACCAACATAAGAATTTTCACCGGAAAATGTCGTCTGAACAAGTAACATCCACTGTTCTGACCAACTAAGGGAAAAAAGCATTGGAGTAAATCGCGCTGATTAAATCTAACGATTGCTTATCATATCACGTCAAACCATGCAAATTATAGTTTGTTCTCAAATTGTTAATGTTAACAACATCAGCACTGCGTGACTAC
Source organism: Squalius cephalus (assembly GCF_949319135.1). Taxonomy (NCBI): domain Eukaryota; kingdom Metazoa; phylum Chordata; class Actinopteri; order Cypriniformes; family Leuciscidae; genus Squalius; species Squalius cephalus. Next base: position 57,141,772 of record NC_137123.1, read on the forward strand.
ATTTAATGCCCTTCAGATATTCATCCTTGTTTTCGCATGGGCTCGGTTGCAGTCTCTTTTTTTCTCTAGCCACTCCGAAGTCCGAAGTCTTCTGCATTTTACAACGGGTGAATCTCCAGTTGTCACTGGTGATTGTCGTTTGAACCTTTCTGGATCCGCCATCAAATTGAAAAGTTTAATTATATCAAGTGCTGTGAGAAAAGGCTATAAATCTCCACCTCCAACATCCTCACACGCAACATAGCCTACTAGCCAAGACTCCTTCTTTATGTGTACAGATGTGACATAATGATGCAAAGACATGGTCGAATTTCCCAAGGAAATCCACCAGTACCACTGGAATTAAAAACATTATTACAAGCTTACCGTTTTAAAATTGAGCTAAGCAGATAGTTTTGAACACTGGCTGGTTATGTACTTGCTAAAAAAACTATTTTAGATCATTTTTAACCTATAAAAGTTACGGACTGCAGCTATAAGCAAGTTTAGTGTTTTATTCTTCCCTTATATTTTAAATATATATATATATTTGTTGGATGTCAAACTTAATGTTAATTCATTACATGAGGGAATTAAAGTTAAAGGTCTAAACTAAAACAAAACAAAAGAAAATTAAACAACTGAACAGGTACAAGAAACACTGTCCACCAGAACCCTGTCATCTTGATGAAATGAGCTTGTGTGACCTGAATCTGAAATGTAATGGTTTTAGAAAAAGGGCAAATGAGAAGGTTGATTCTTTAATAACAGATGCTATCAGTGGTCATAATTCATTCTTCATGAATTCCCCCTTAATGTCTATGTCTATATATGTGCGTAAGTGTGATTGTGACCGTCTTACCTGACCCAGGTTATCGAAGTTGTACTTCCTACGGACCCATTTGTATTTAGCCAGCAGACACTCTGATCTATTGGTGATGTTTCTAGTGTCAAAGCCTTCACAGTGATGAAACTTCCCCTTAAAGAGCTGAGTAAATAAAAACACCTTACATTTAGACAGCATTAATACAAATGAACTGATCATTACAAAGCAAACAACAGCTCTGACATACTAAAGGTTTATTTAATAAATAAAATCATTAATAAAAGTTAATAAAAATGAACTTAATTCGGATTCAGTAATTTAGACACTAGCAGCATGTGTGTACCTGAACTCCCAGAATGCCAAAGACAATAAAGAAAGCGCAACAGATTAACACAATATTTCCAATAGGTCTGAGAGATGTGATCAATGTTTCAACGACCAGCTTCAGTCCGGGGGCCCTGCTTATGACCCTGACAACACAAACACACAAAGAAATGCATATTTAGTGTTGCAACAATATCTGAACTCAAAGCAAAACCACTGAACTAGAAAGAGGCTGTTAATAAAAAGGCTCAGAGCTGCACAACAAGCTTTCGAGACGAGATGTGCTCTAGTATTAGCCTTGAAATGAATAGTCTGCTCAGCAGAATATATCTCCGTCTGGTTTGTTCAAATATGTGTAGTGGAACAGTTACATTTGGAAGCTCGATTTTGCCATGGAACAGAAAAAAAAAAAAAAAAAAAAAGTAATTGCAACTTCAATAGTTCAAAAGCTTCAATAGTTTTCTGACTAAGATATTAAAAGTTTCAAAGTTTCAGCACCATGGACAGCAACATTATTAAAATATTTTTTTATTAGGGATACATTTTGTTTTATTGATTAACTACTGGTTGCCTAGTAAAGCTTGTGAATGACATTCACGGATGTTGCTTCATGTTTTAGCCAACGAATCAGATTTTTTTGCAACTACAAACAAACATTTTGGAAAGAAAAGGCTACTGTACATATAAATGGAATCAGTACATGAAATGTTTAATATAAAAGATGAACGAGTGCTCTTTGCCATCGTGGCTATTTATCTGCGGCGAAAGCGGCGGTCTATCTAGGTTCATTAAAACCATTCAGGCTCGTACCCCTATATGAACACAGAGATCATAAATTATAGTTATCATAACTACTTCTCTATCTTGCCTCGGAACTCCACTACAGGATGTAGTGACGGATCACGTGCGCTCCACTGACTTCACTCCTGTTGGTTGTTGCTCCCGAAAGTTAAACATATCTCAATATTGTCACACCACTGGACACGCCTACATCCTGTCGCTCGTGTTGCCGCAAATAGTGGTATTGTGAACGCAGCTTCACCAGCTCCAATTCACTTTCATTGTATTGAAAAAGCAGTGTGAACATTCTGCTAAACATTTACTTTTGTGTTCCAGGGACGAAATATAGGTGAACTAGCCCTTTAAGAATATTAAAACAGCCCACAATAGAGGACATAATGTACTTCCAGGCATTTATACACACCCACACATACCTTCAATAAAAATCTTACCTCAAGGGTCTTAGTGTTCTGAGCAGTCGAAGAACTCGTAAGATACCCAGGATTCTGTTCCCACCAGAGGACGCGAGTGAGACCAGGATGTCCACAATAGAAACAAATACCAGAAAGCCGTCTAGAACATTCCAGCTGCTCTTCAGGTACGAGCCAGGGCCAGCGTACAGCCCAAGAGAAACCACCTACAACACCAACAGCATAATAATCATAACCATCACCATCACTGACATTTTGCATTATCATTGTTTTATTATATTAAAAATATAAGTTAAATAAAAACAACCCTCTACGGACATACTGAAGCTCGAGTCGCCATTGGCTAGTGCATTTTTTATTTTACTCGCCCGACTTTTTACATGGAATGTAAGATCAATGCAAATAAACAAATTCTACATAAATATAATATAAAATATAAATTTCAAACACTATTAAAGGCAAGTAAACAGTCTGTAATAAAGTAAGAACAAATAATCAAACTACAAGCAATAGCACAAATAAACACAATAGAACAAAGATACAAATGAAATAAACAGTGCTTTTCAGGTAGATTTAACAGTATTTAGATACAGATTAGATCAGGGATGGGCAACTTCGGTCCTGGAGGGCCACTGTCCTACAGAGTTTAGCTCCAACCCTGAAAAAATCACCTGCCTGTAACTTTCTAGTAATCCTGAGGACCTTGATTAGCTTGTTCAGGTGTGTTTGATTAGGGTTGAAGCTAAACTCTGTAGGACAGTGGCCCTCCAGGACCGAAGTTGCCCATCCCTGGATTAGATAGATTAAGTACAGACATTTAATAAAGTAATCAAATTTAAAATAAAACGGCATAGTCTTCACTGTATACATTAAATATAGATGAATCCTTATTAAAGTTACAAAAGTTATTCAGTCAAGAGCACTGAGTGTCTGATTAACATTAAAAACAGCAGGTATATTAGGCTGCTGTCACTTTAAGACAATGCATCCAGTATATTGATACTGTTACATTCACTTAAGACATAACCGACTATGTTTACTAGGATACTCGCCAAGACAGGCATTTTGACAATTTTGGGACAAAATTGTCCGTTCAAGAGCAGGAAGATGTGAAAGAGCTCAAATCAGTATTCGCGTCCTGTCAGACGGGGTTTACTGGGCTTTCTGTCAGATGCGCACGAGTTATCTTTTGCGTCTTCTTGCGCTTGAATGTTTAAATAGGCAAGGCTAAAAAAACATAAGCAAATGATAAACTTTCATGACGATCCGGACAGGGACAGTGACAGTGACAGATCTGTCAACTCTTGGCCATCGGGCCGTCCTGTCGAGCCCTGTATTTAGATCCAGCGCGTCAATTCTCTTTATGTGGCATGTGTAAAAGCCTTTCTCTTTCTCTCACGTTGAGTGTGTGTGTGAGAAAGCGACAGATGGCGCTCTCAGCTAAACGATGGTGCGTAAAGCTCAGCAGACAATGAAATTATATATCTGAGCTAAACTTATTTTTTGCCTCTAACTCAATCACAGGCAACTGAAATCGAACAGTTTACAAGCCATTGGCTAATTAAAGACATTTTTAGTCGCCTAGCATGAAATTTGGTTGCTTATGCGAGTGATTTACTCGCATTGCAGAGGGTTGAAAAATAATAAAAATGTTGTATGCCTTTATTTAATCAATTAATCATTTTTAATTAATTTCCTACCTTCACAGTCATCTCAGCCACAAAGATCACAGTGAAGATGTAGTTGGACACTTTAAGAAAAATCCGCTCCTGTCAAACAATGATAAATGAATAATGAAAATGTCATTAAAAACCAATACAAGAGCAACTTTGAGATTGTTACCATGTTTCCCCTACTGATGAGAAGTCACCCAGTGGCTTTTTAAAGTATTTATTGTGCTGTATATTTTCATTACTGAGTTACAATGGCTATTGTAATTTTGAAGTTGTATGTGGGTTTCTTTTTTTATTATGATAATGGGTTTAAAGATTAATACTTTTATATAGCAAGGATGCATTAGATTGATCAAAAGTGACAGTAAAGACTTTTATATTGTTAACAAATGATCTCTATTTCAAATAAATGCTGTTCTTTTGAACTTTCTACTCAAAGAATCCGGAAAAAAACATATTTCCAAAAATATAAATATATGATACAAATCTACATGGAAAATATTAAGAAATGTTTCTTGAGCATCAAGTCAGCATATTAGAATGATTTCTGAAGATGTTGAAAATGTATCTTTGCCATCACAGGAATAAATAGATTGTTATAACATTTACACTATTACTGTTTTACAGTCATTTTTATTAAATAAATGCAGCCTTGGCGGCCATAAGAGATTATGCATGAGATTATGCAAAAATATTAAACATTTCACCGACACAAACTTTTGAATGGTAGTGTACATGTATATTAGAGCTTAATGAAAGTGCTAGAAATGAGTGTAGTGATTGTGTTCACCGTGCTGTCGGGCTGGATGTCGGGTCTCTCTAGAGCGATTGTGATGCAGTTGAAGAAGATAAAGAACAGCACAATATGATCAAACATCTTATGAGTGATAACTTTCTGACAGCGCATCCGGAACCTGCAGAGAACGAGAGGGAAACAGCCCTGTGTATAGCATGAGAATGTGCAAGCACAGCATTCATTAGTTGTGTATATGTGTGTGTTGGCTGGTTCTCTGTGTTGCTACGCACTTATTATGAGGGGAAAATAAATAAAGAGACCAATCCTCATGGTCACTGCACCACTGGGGTTTATACGGCTCCAACAGTCTCTTCAAGATGAGACACCAGCTCTAAACAAAACATACAATACCAGATAAGAAGAAGAGAGATGCAGAAGGAAAATACACAAAGTAGTTTTTTTCTAAAAATTATGCAAAACAATGATGCTAAAGTATGTTACAATCTAAATTTATGTTAATTTCTTACCATCAACCAGTCAAATGTCATGTGTCAAGTCAAGTGATAGATAGACTGATAGACTGATAGACAGATAGATAGATAGATAGATAGATAGATAGATAGATAGATAGATAGATAGATTATGAAAAAATAAAAAAAATTAAAAACGATTAAAGAAGAGGTCCCACCTCCTCAAATTCATCATCATCTGCCCCTTGTGTGGATGTTGGCTCGGGGTGTTTAATTTTTGGAGAGGATGGATAACCTCCATCTAATCTGCCATTGCACTCCAAATATGGGCGTGGAACCTGCAAGAGCTCTGGAAAATCAAACGACCCTAGACATGACACTCCGCCCAGACTGCCGGTCCTGCTGGATTTCCCATCATCTGATTGATTATCATCCATGCTGTCCTGTCCCGCTCCAGAAAGCAGCGACTCGCGATCTCTTGACTGAGCACGTCTTATTAGACTGGGGGCCTGGCCAAGACTGTTCCAACTGGAGCGGCGACTTCCCCAAAGGCTGGACTACAACAGACACGCAAATTGTAGCCGTTTATCATGGCATGCAACCAATGGTGTAGTATGAAAGAATCATTCAAAAATCAATAAGTTGACATGTATAAAATAGTGAGGAAAATACAGTATATACTATATATATATACTGTATATATATATACTCTATGTATAACATTTAATTACATTTTAGGTTGAATTAAGTTTACTAACAATCAAAATTCATATATATGATTTATTACACCATGGTCTGATTCTGATTGGCTGGAAGGTAGCTCCAGGTCAAAAGTTTAAGGTGTTTTGTTGCATACTGAAATGAATGAAGTTCCAGGTGTGCATAATTTGATGGGTTCATTTAATCTTGTTCACTGCTTATATTACTGAGGCATGTATTCGCAGCAGACAAAAAAACCTGTGTGCATTCACAGCCATTCCAAACACTATTGTTCTGCTTCTGCTCCACGCTCGCACCTTTCTTCCGCTGGAGCCCTCTCTGGTTGGATCGCTAAAACAACATCCCTGCTTGAGCATTAACCACAATAAATGAAGCAGGGTTTATGTGTTTGCACCACCGCTGCACGTTACTTAAATGAATAAAATAGCTTTGCTACATTATATTTCTCAGCAATAAGGGGGTAATATAGTTGTTTTTGAAGGAATTAAACTCACAGCTTCGTTGTGAGACGCTGCACAGATGCACATTAGTCACACACACATTTCCCATCTCTCTCTCTTTCTCTCTCTCTCTATCTCTCACTCGATAATTAAAATAAATGCTAAAATTCATTCATTAAAATAAATGTAATCATACGCACTACTTCATCCCTGTGTCTGAATTCAAACTGAGCGCTGCAAACATCAATAAACGCTTTAACTTGTCAATTTTGGCAAATGACCATGGTATAAGCAGGTTAATCCACGGCTAGCCATGCATTAAACGGTTTGAATGTAATTTACTTTGCATCGGGTGGTTCGTTTTCTCCACGTCATGCATTAAAATAATTTAAAGGTGGGTTAAGTCGTTATTGAAATATGCTGTTTGGAAGTTAGCCGGGCCGACACAACAACAAACGTGTAGCCAATCAGCAGTAGCGTATGACGGTGGAGGACAGAGAACGTGCAAGAGGGAGATTTGAACTGAAAAAAGACTGCAGAAATAGAGATGAGACACAATAGAAAAGAGAAAAGCTCAAAAGAAATCACTGGAAAATAAAGGGTTATGTCTGGGCAAGAGCTTTAGGATTTTAAAAAAACTAATTACCCCACCTTTAATGCACAGCTAGCACTTGCATATGTAGTGGATGCTAATACAACTGATCATAGCGGTGAAGAGCAGTATTTTATTTTTCTTTCATATTTTTAGATTTTCATACATTTTATTAGTTAATTTATCCATACTTGGTTATGTATTTATTTATTTTAGTTTCAAATATAACAGATAGGTGAAGTTCTAAATGTCTAGATGTGTCCTATTAGGCTACTTACGTTTCAATATTAAAGCTAGGGTAGGTAATCCTGTTCAGAAACACTTTTTTTTATACTGGGTGAAATGGTCCTTCCATCCTGAGAGTAGTCTATACATTATGTGTTCAGAAAAAGGAATGAAAACAATCAGACCTCTGTAGCAGCTGCAGGACAGTAAAAACTCTGACCAATCACTGCCACTCGGTCCGAGTGTAAAGAACCAATCAGATGCCTTCAGAGCCAGGAGGAGTGTCTTAGCAGTGTCAATCAAGTTCGCGTACGCGCTGATCGCCCCTCTCTTGCACAGCGCGTACCGTCATTCAAAATCAAGATTGCCGGTGTGCCGAGCAGCTGTGCTAATGGCGGACAAACAACCAAAACTACCAATTTCTCGAGTGGAACCTGCTCATACAACAAAGACAGGTAAACGGAAATAGACCGATGACGATAAACAAGCCCGTCGGAGCCCATTGACTCAGTGTTAAAACTCTAGCAGCATAACATACAGATAAAATGTCACGCACTGTGCAAAGCAACAATTGAAACCTGCTAATTCACTGGCTTGTCATGTTGCTAAAATAATGTACTAGCAAACCTTATTTAGCATTACATATCGCTAGAATAATTATTTACATAGCCTACTGCAACGTTAGTTCCCGTTATATTATCTTACTGGCTATTTATAACTCATAGAAAGAGTGCAACGTTATAAAGTTACATTACATGTGATTCTGACATGATGCTACATGCACTGCGCTCCTTCCTCTCCGCTTGTCTCTGGTAAATAATGCGTCTTCGGTCGGAGTCGCACGTTCATGTGTTTTGGGGGCGTGGCTTTGAAAGGACCCCAGAAGGGAGAGGGTGGACTGAATGGAAATAATGAGCTGTCTTTAAAACAGTCGTTAGAGGTCTACATACACTCGATTTTTATACTTTCTTTTTCAGAATACTTACATTTTAATTATGTATTGATATATACATAAAGTTTAAACAAATTTGAAAAATAAGTTTTTTAGACCATTCTTACCTACCCCAGCTTTAAACCAAAAAATCCAATACAAAAAAAATAAATAAAGGCAATAAAAACAATAAGATGCCATGGTAAAACCACTAATGTAGAAGGAAAATTATTTAAGTAAATGTCTGTTTTAAAAAATTCTTGCAGAAAATTCTAATATGATTATATCATTTTATTTAAAGTGTTTTGAGATGAATACTATTTGTGTAAGTTTACGTGTAACGGCATTTCCTACTCACCAGGGATCTCTGGTCATGGGGTTCGGTGGAGGTGTTGCTGTTGCGCCGTGATTGACTGTAGATGTGTGACACCTCAGTTCTGGGTGTGGCGTTGAGTTGTATGTGTGTGTTGTGAGGTGGCATAGACGCTCGAGGTTCCAGGTGTCCGTTGGAGATGGGCATTAATGTCTGCATTTTCATCTCTGATCCTAATTAAAACAACAGATTAGCATAAAATAATAAAGCACACAAACAGCTGTGCACGAAGACATGCACGAGCACACACACCTGATTTCAGCAGTTCTCTCAGTTTGTCCTCATCACCATAGTCAGACGACATGTCATCATCAATGTCTGATCTGCTAGCATCACCCTGAAAGAGATAGAGAGAAATGACATTTAAAGGCTTAAATTCAGAATTCATGATAATGAATGATTAAATTTTCATATCAGCCAAAACAACACAAGGCCAGCATAAATAAATGCAGAACAAACACAATAACATTTGCTCTTCCAAGGGTATGCAACTCTCTACCTTCTACTTTCATGCTTAGTTAACCCGTTTTTCATTTTTTCCTTGTCCTATTTCCTGCTGAGTCATTGAACTTCCATTCCAATGCATTTAAAATCAACATGAAACGGCATTCAGACCTATTTCACTTTTAAAATGTGACAGAGGTGGTCAAAACTGATGTCTGGCCGAGGAAAATTGACATCTTCACCCTTCATTCAAATATTATTAAGTGTTTGATAAAGATTTTGTAAGCATATTGCATAGTTGTGCTTGGAGTCAATTGTTTTATTTGTGATAACGCAACGAAACATGCCAAATTGTGCAGACATAATTTTTGCCCAGGCTGTCATACAAAGGAATTATGAACACATGCAAAAACAAGAAATAACCAATGAAATGTTAATAACTGATTATGCTGTACTTCATTTTTTAGCTTTTTCCTGCAGTGAGCCACTTGCTTTTTTTTTGCACAGTAAAATAAAACCTGTAACTGTAGTTTGTCTTTTATATATAAAATAAAAAAATATAAATAATAAATAACTTAACTAAGTATATATTTAAAAAATCTGAAATATTTTATTCATAATTTGATGGTCATTTAAAACAAATATCCTCTCCGGACATCACTTTTGGCCACTACTGTATGAAACAGTATATTTCACTGGAAAGAAACCCACAAGGAATTCATTTTATTGTAAAAAGTGGGTGTTCAATACCAAAGCGAACCAGAAACACTTCCTGGAGGAGTTGTACCACACAAGCAATGGATATTGAGATTTGCTTCTTTGTACTCCAAAATGTATTGTAAATCCATGGAAAATGGTGATGAAAAAAAAAAAAGAGAGGAAAAAATGTGAATGAATGAGAATTGGCATTTTCATCCGAGTAACAACAGGAAAAGTGTGTGTAAATGTGTACTGGCGTATTGTGTGAGAAGTGTCCAGTGTGTGATATTACCTTGCAGACAAAAGAGAGAGAGAGAGAGAGATAAAAGACAGAGAGGAAAAAAACAGAAGGTTTGAGTGAAAGCGTGTTCCTATCACACCAGCTGCAGCCCGGCGCCTGCGCTTATACACTACAGATGCGTCTCATCTACATCAAAATTACACACACAAGCCAAACATACACCGATCCACACAATCAATCTCTTTGATGTGACACCAATAACGAAAAGAAACAAGCGCGTGTATTTGTTCATTTCCATGTGCGCTCAAAGGAAATCCCTTTTTTCATGGTGTGCATAACGGTTACTGTGCTGTAATTGAGTTACAGTGCAATAATTCCAGTCCTCTGATAACATCTTATTCTTAACTTGAACAATTCCCTCTTGGAAACTCAATTAAATGCAATATGACCACATCTAATTCACTCGTGCGGAGGATTCGCGCAGATGTTGAAAAGCAGAGGAAGTAGTTTCAACGAGTTTGTTACAGTAGTAGCCCCACAAAGTATTAGAGACTCAAGCCAAAGCGTACAAAAATGCAAAATATCAAAGATATTACAAGCACACTTTTTAAGCAAAACATTTCAAGAAAATAGATCATCTGGCATCTTACCTCAGCTTGGAAGCCCTCTACTAAGATGGCAACCAGTAAGTTGAAGAGGACGTAATTCCCAAAGGTCATCAAGGCCACAAAGTACAGAGCGGCCAATGGGGAGGTGGAGGCCATGCCATTATACAGAACCACATTCCAGTCCTCCTGGGTCAAAATCTGTCGAGACACAGGACGAATTTCACTTTTTAAACTATTGTCTCACACTGTGAGAAGGTAAATTACATCTAATCAGAAATAAACACCTTTATCTAAACGCTATTAAAAACATCTAAATATAATGTATTAATTACAACAACACCTCTATGTGTACAACGTACCTTGAAAGAATCAGAATTTATCTCAATTTTAACAAAAATCTATATAATTGGTGATATACAAATATTTGCATTGTCTTTTAAAAAAATAATAATAAAGAAAATAAAATCAGTTTGAGAAATGAATATGGATGACGTCACTCACTGCCCACCAAACTGACCAATACAGGTATTACAAATTACTATTATTATAATATATTTGTGTTTCATTTTAACGACTGCAAAGTTCATCTGGCATGAAAATATCCTTTCCTTAAAAATGCACAAGAATGAGAAGAAGGTGTTTAAATTCATTTTTAACTTTGCAATACAAATTGCAAAGTTTACCCAGCATGAAAATGCATTTTCTTTAAAACACACTATTTCCACACACACACACACACACACACACACACAAAAATGAACATTTACAATTAATTAAAAATATAATAAGATAAAAAAACCTCATTAGCCCAAGCAAAGTAGCAAACTATTTATGATGTTTACACCAACTAAGGAGTTATTTGACTAAGAGGTATTTTTTACACCAAGTAAAACAAATTTAAACTTTATTATTATTATTATTATTTTGCCTCATTTAAAATTCAACTGCAAATGCAAAGAAACTTTGTGTAGTTTGTTTTTCGCACATTCACAACAGAACCCGAACCCATCTCTGCCTCTTCCTGCAGACTGATTTAGAACAGAGGAAACACAGCAGGTTCAGTCTGGAGTTTATATTCTGCTTACAAACGCACACACACACACCGACAGAAATAGAGATTAGGGAAATTAAAGGCTCCCGATACAGAAGAAACCCTGACTCCGGTGGCTTCCCTCAGGGCCTGGAGTTAATACAGCATCATATCAGTATTTGCACAAGTGTCACCCCCGGTGACCTCATCACACTGCCCAATACTGCAGGGAGAGGGATGATGACCTCATCTTGTCTGCAATATTATAGGGCAGGATTTGGTGACCTCAGCAATTTCAACTCTGACACAACTTGTAGAAGTTTGAATAATCCCAGTCTTAAAAGTAAGACTGATATATACATAAACACGCGCACTCATAATAGAGCATACGTGAGGCTTTTTATTGGTATTATAAAGTAGAATGGAGAAGAAAAAGTATAGTTTTGGAAATGATTTTCAAATCATAAATATAAATGTACAGCTTCAAAAATGAGATGACGCAAGGATTTGTTCTTTAATTTAAGGGAGGCTAAATACCCACAATCCCTTGCCTCAGCATTTTTGCAAAACGCTGCTGTTTCCACATTGAGGAGTGAGTATTTAAAGCTTGCCTCCGAAGACTAAAAATGACTTTAAATGAATACAAGCTGCTGTAAGCATCAGTTTAGTGACCTATAGACTCTCAGTGGTCAGCGAAATGTGGGGATTTCAGGAACAGCAGCTTCAAAAAACTAGTTGTATGTTTTATCATTCACTAAAGAGGACTTTTATGTTACTAAATAAGTAGAATAAGTAGTTCTCCCTGAAATATTTCTACCTCTGAAAAAACTAATTGACATCCATATATTGTTTATTAAACAGTTTGCGAACATTTTTCTGACCTGGAAAACGGTGACGATGGCCCAGAGGAGCGAGTCAAAGTTCTTCCTATCAGACACCGTGTCTCCATTCTCCAAACGTAGAGTAAACTTACACCCAAACAGATGCATTCCCAGTATACTAAACACAGAAGACGAGAGAGAGAGAGAGAGAGAGAGAGAGAGAGAGAGAGAGAGAGAGAGAGAGAGAGAGAAATGAGAAAAGTTTCAAAAACAAAATGTCTACTGCATTACTTGATGCAAGAATATCACGGTCATTTTCAGGAAATTGTGTCCAATTGTGTCCAATTTACCACTGATATAATTATCAAGATACAGAACAAAAATATCATACTTTCACTTCGAAAAGGCGGATATTTGCTAGCTATGGATGAAATGTACCACTGTGACTCGGAAGCTGAATTAATGTTTTCATGAGTACCTGACAGCTTTATTATCGTTAACTAAAAATAAAACCATAAAAAAAAATGACCTGAAATGAAATAAAATATAAAACTATATCTTTTATGTTTTTATATATATTTTTATATATGTTTTATATATATATTTTTAACTACATTTCTATATTTTTTTAAATGAAAAATAATTAATTTCAGCTAATTTCTGAGGCAACATTTCTTATTTTCATTTAGTTTAAGTTGAAGTACTAAAGGAAATGAACTAAAAACTAAAGTTTAATAAAAAATGTACACAAAAACTGATAAAAATGACAAAAACACAACAAAATTACTAAAACTTTAAATAAAATAAAATAGAAAACAGAAAATCTTAAAATAAAATTCAAAATATTAAAAACTATAATAGTATATCTAATGATATTAAAATTACTATATTAAAATAACACTGGCACTTGAGTATTGTGAAATTATGAGCATATTAATTCTAAACTCACTGTAATGAGATTGAAATAATGTTGTGCTTGAGGGTTATTAATAATAATTTGCAAGGCTGTAACCACATATTTAAAGTCAGCATGAAATGTATTTCTAAATACATATTACAGATCATATTTTAAACAATTCATCTGTGTATGTTTTATTTAAAAAAAATGTTTGGACCTCGTAATGTTTAATCGAAATGTCATTACTGGACCTGAAAAGCCGATGCATTATACCAAGTTTTTCTTTTTCAATATTCCGTTACACTTGAATATATGTCACGATATAAAGACCTCTTGCTACTTTAAGATTATGGTCTAAGAAAATAAAATAAAATCACATAACATGATAATGTTAACATTTTGAATAATGTTAAAGGGGGGGTGAAATGCTATTTCATGCATACTGAGTTTTTTACACTGTTAAAGAGTTGGATTCCCTTGCTAAACATGGACAAAGTTTCAAAAATTTAAGTTGTACGTTTGAAGGAGTATTTTAGTTCCAAAAATACTCCTTCCGGTTTGTCACAATTTTCGGAAAGTTTTTTTCGAGTATGGGCATGTGTGACGTCAGATGGGGCGGAATTTCCTTATATGGGTCCTAAGGCCACTTCTCTCTGGAGGGCGCGGGCGCGCGCGCACTCGTAGACCAGCGCAGAGACATTCACTGACCAGAGCAAGAGAGCGAAATGTCACCAAAGTGTGTTTTTGGTTGCCAGGGCAAGACAACCCTGCACAGATTACCAAAAAAAAACAGCATTAAGGGACCAGTGGATGGAGTTTATTTTTACAGAGCATCAACGGAGTTGTGCAAGTGTTTTTGTTTGTTCCCTGCATTTCGAAGATGCTTGTTTTATAAACAAAGCCCAGATCGACGGATTTGCAGATCGTCTAATGCTTAAGGATCGAGCAGTCACAATGATAAAGGTTCGCGGTCGTGCGTTGGAGCCGGGCGGTGAGTAAAACTGCTTCAAATGTCTCTGTGTGTTGTTAGCTCGGCGCGTTAGCACAGCTTTAGCTTCGCCCACACGGCCCGCCTCCAGCCGCTCGGTTTTTTCCGGAAAGACTCGGTACAGCCTATCTTTCTTTTATAAATATAATAAAACTAAATACTTTTTGGAGATATGAAGGATGCAATTCTACTCTATAGGTACTCAAGATTAACAGGAGATTGAGTGAAAATGAGCATTTCACCCCCCCTTTAAAATAGGGTAATATTACTGAATCTGATTATGTGCTTATAAATTTCATTGCGAGTTCGGTGCGCTTGCGTGAGTGCAGTGATTCCGCTCACACACTCTTCTGATTGGCTGTGATTTTTGATTGATTTTGTTGGGTTTCATAGGCATGTCACATCTGGTGTGAACAGACAAATTGCTTGTCGCTGGAATCTTATCGTGTCACATCTGGTTAGGACAGTGTTATGGTCTACATGTAATAATTCTACATTTGCTTTCAGTCAATACTACACTCTTGTTCTTGTATGGAAGCACTTTCATTCAAACCTAAAGATGAAGATGAAGAGCATCAGCAGCATGCAGAAGGTGGCCACATTGTCCATGGTCTTCATCAGTACCACCAGCTGCCTGCGCAGGGCGGGGAGGAACCGCACCAGCTTTAGCACCCTGAGCAAACGGAACGTCCGCAAAACCGAAAACCCTCCGTCCCCTTGTCCAACGATCTCACACACACTGCAGAAACCAGCAGACAGAACACGTGTGGTCAAAATATACAATGAATTCACAACAAAAGAATCCGAGCGTGAAGGAAAGCGAACAGCACAGAACCTGATGATGACGATGATCCCGTCGAAGATGTTGTAGGGGTTGCTGATGTAGTTGAACAGACCGCAGGCCGAAATCTTCAGGAGCATCTCTAACGCAAACAAACTAGTGAAGACAATGTTACTGATCTCCAGCACGTCTGTCAGCTCGTCCGGCTAAAAGAAAAAGACAAGAGGAATATGCAATACTACTCGAGTTTTATGTCATATGTCATAGCCAACCAAGGCATATTTGTGTGAACATGCAGGTCTATATGATCTTTTAGCCTGTTTTTTGTCCACCAGATGAAAAAATGCAGTCCAATTACTTAGAAAAGTAAGTAACACTTCTACAAGCGCATGATTTGAGGTATCATTCATATCTGTAACACATACGGTCCTGACATGAACTTATACAAAAGATTAACTACAGTGTTGTTACTGGCATGACATTGTATTTGTGCTGCTTCTCTTTCTCTCCATGTGGGTTTATTTCTTGCAGAGGAAGAGCAGGCGCTGTTATTAACCGTGTCTACTGTAATGTAAATAATCATTTCCCTGGCAACAGTGTGAATGTCCTCTGCCTCAAACCGGTTAATCTCAGACTGCCTCTCTATGTCACACAGACGCACTAATCCTAACCAAGGGGGTTCATTAAATGCAATATAAGCCATAAACATGCATACAATCACAGCGCAAACAGCAGTGTGTGATCACTTTGTGTTACAATGAGTGTTTTTCTGACACTAGGGTATTTATGTGTACAGTATATGCCAGCGATGACACTAGAGGAAAACTGTATTGAGGTTCTCATTATGGTTATGTTTCATTTAGGTATCAACTTTGTCTTAGATGTTTATCATAAAAGACATTTTGTAACAGATTCTTTTTTACACCATGCAATCAGTTTAAATTTGTAAAACCATTTGAATTAGGACTACATTAATAATAATATTTGTTTATAAGATGCACAGATTCAGATGATATGATATTTTTTATTTATTTAACATCATCCATTAATTTAATTGCATGATTTATTTAATAAAGTACCCTACTAAAAACATAGTCCTTATTTCCAATACAACAACACTTGAACAAATCCTTATAAACACACAATAATAATAATCATCATCATGTTAAAATAAAAAGAAATTCTTATTGTATGTTCAAATTATAATAAAATAAAAACAATAATAAAACTAATAATAATAATAATAGCATTAATAATAATTATTATTGTTGTTGTTGTTGTTGTATGTTCAAAAGGATTTGTTTTTGATTGGTTGTATTGAAAATAAGGATTAAGCTTTGGTCCAGTACAATATTAAAAATATAATAATAATAATGTTAAAATAAAAAATGTATTATTATTATTGGATGTTTAAATAATAAAATAAAATCTACTACTAAAATTACTACTACTACTATACTAATAACAATAATTATGTTCAGAAGGATGTTATTGTATTAAAAATAAGAATTAAGATTTGATCCAGTAAAATATTAAAAATAATACATTATTATTATTATTCGTGAAAAAGCTCAATTTAATTGTGTGGAAAATTATAGTTTATTTAAATATTTTTATAATTAGGTTACATATTGTAGAGCTCTCTTTTAAAACTGCAGGATACTTGAGCAAAAGTCTCCATTTAATCTCTCCAATGTCTATTAGAAACAACTCAGATATTGAGATCTCATTTGTGATTTGTGTGTAAATGAGTGTATTGTTTTCACCTGTTCATGGTACTCCACACCCATGCTGAGTGTATTGATAAGGATTGCTATCATTATCCCTCTGTTGAAGTACTTGCTGTCCACAATCCGCCTCAAAATGGCTCTGGCGTAATGAAAACACACACACACACAGTTCACATTCCCAGACTCCTTTTCTCCCATATCTTGGTTTCTTTTGCTCTGTTCCGAGCTGACGTCTGGCCCCTGCTTCTCTGGGTCCGATTCACCGTTGGAGTCGCAAATAACACCATCACTTTCCTGGGCGCAAATTGGGCAGGAGGATGACTCTGAAGACACCAGCCCCACCCTGCTGTCCGCACACACACTCAAACATGTCCCTGGATACACACCTGCAGTGAAGGACAACGGTTATTTATTACACATGAGTAGGACTGGGGCAAGTTGTCACATTGGATGTCAGTAATAAGGCCCAGTTTACACAAATGCTTGCTTTCTTATGCGTCTATAGAAACTGACTCTCAATAATATTAACCCCGACTACGATCGCTTGAGTAAATAGTATGACTAGCCCCAGCCACCCACATTATATCCAAATTCTCCAAATGCAACCTAATAATTAGACAATCCAGTGGCGCATTAGTGAATTGATTCCAGTTTAGGGCACTGCAGGCACGTGTCTTTAACACACATGCTCTGTGATTTGCTATGACAATAGTGATCGATACTGTCTCTATTTTATAATCAGGGTAAAGTCTGTCTACACCTGCTTTTTGAGACCCATCTGCTGGGACTGAGCTTTGATCATCTCCAACATATTTATGATTTACGATTAATGTATCTGTTGATCATTTCAAACAGATGGAGGACACCAACCCCAGTCAAAAATTTGGCACCAATCCTTTAATTACCCTGAAGGGATCAAACTGAATTTCTCTATGATTTTATAGCTTTTAGCATTAAATAAAAAGGCAATTCTACCGTTTACTGTCTTTGTCAGAACACAATATTTATTGTGTGGAAATAATATATGGCTACTGGCCTATAAAATAACACCATAGAGGGAGCTATCAGAGTTTTAACATTTTAAATGGTATTTGCAGAAGTCTGCTGATATGTTCCACCAAACATCCTGTTTCCTAAAAATAATACACTACCGCTTGTTTAAGTTTAGGGTAAGATTAATTTTGTTTATAATGAAAAAGTACTTTTGAACTTTATAATCTTAAAAAAAACAAAAAAATCATGAAAAAAAAAAAAAAAAACGTAATGAGGTTTCCACAAGAATATTTATGTAGCAGCTGCTTTCAACATTGATAAGAAATGTTTCTTGAGTACCAAATCAAACACAGGCAATTACAGGACTAAATGCAATTACGAGAATCATTTTTTTTTAAATATATATAAAAATAACACCTGTCTAAGAGCAACCTGACCACATATTGCATGCTTAAGTTTTGCAATATCTATTAAACGCAATTGCACAGAAGTGAGGAAAGGAATGTACTTTAGAAGTTAAAACAAATTAAAGTTATGCATATATTTTGATCAAAATGTTTAAATTGCAAGGCTTCCTCACCAGGTACAGTAATTTCAGGCAAAAGTCAAGAGGCACAAAAATAATGACTAGACAGAGTGTGTGTTTGTGCAGACGGTTCCCTCAATTCAATTTGGAATTATTAGGGCATGACAAGTGCGCAAAGCTAAAGAAAAAAAAAAGTATTTCATTATCTATGTTATTAAGTTAAAACCCCAGAGACAGAATTTACTTTTAATCCACAACCCAAAGTCAAGACAGCAGGCCCAAAACACTTTCGTTTTTGCATCAAAATTGCATCATTTCTACTTAATAAGTTTTACAGTATGTACAGTGGCCCAAACAGTATTTGTACCTTTAAGCCACAATTAATCTAAGATTGTAATTGCATTAGATAACAAAATACTGCTTATCTGTGTTCTTACCGTGCTGCAACTTGTAAGTATCATGGTATCCACTACAAACAGAGATCTTCCTGCCATAGATGCCATGATGGAAAGCTGGTGCTTTGACTCCTCCGGTCGAGTGTGAGCGAGTATGTGAGTTTGTGTACATTTTGGAAGGCAGAATGGTGGGATAGTTCATTCCGAGCCTCAAACCCTTTAAATTTTGAAGTGCAAGTGGGAGTGATGGCGACTTTTTGGAATTTTGTGTGTCTCTATCGAGATGAAGGGTCTTCATTTCTATGCCATTGCTGAGGTAATGTTGATTCTGATGGGGGTGATGATAATGCAGCATACAGTATTGGGTCGGACCCATCTTTGTTCCATTGTCACTCCAATATCCATTAGTCCCACCCACTGAGAGGGAGCTGCTGGGATTGGCCACACCCCCATGTCTCTTAGGGCATAATTCGCCATAGAGGCGTGCAGCGTGACGGCAAAGTTTACGGCAAATATGGGCGAGGTACTTCAGCATTTCTTCGTAGCAGGATCCTGGTTCGGTCAAGCTACCTAAGGTGGATTCATTACTGCGGAAACGTGCTCGCTGCTCCTTCATCAGCTGGTTCTCACGTTGTTTGGTCTCGGAGAACTGTGTTGCAATGACGACCAGGCACAGGTTGATCATGAAGAAGGAGCCTACCTGCGGACAAATCAGAGATGTTGAAAACAATAGTTCAAAATCATTACAGGATCACGAATGGCAACTGCAAATACCTTGCTACAAGTATACTGATGATTGTCACTGGTTATTCATGCACATTTCAGGACACTGATATTTTCTTTTGTCTTTTTATCAATAAAATTATAATTTGCATGGCGAATGTTAAGTGTATGAAGGCTATCCCCTCTGAATGATGCTCACTGTTTTTAATATTTTAAACTGTAATAATATTTCACAATATTACTATTTTTGATCAAATAAATGCAGCCTTGGAGAGCATAAGAGACTTCTTTCATAAACATTAGAAAATCTTCCTAATATTCCTCTAACCTTTTCTTTTTTGTAATGTCTCTCGGTCATCTCTCTTTCAACAGTCTTTCTTCAGATCTCCCTCTTGCTCCTCCCCCATCATTTTTGGACATGCCTCTACTACTGATTGGCTCACTCTCTCTCCTCCCCATCATGAGTGGACATGCCCCTACTGCTGATTGGCTCACTCTCTCTCCTCCCCCATCATTTTTGGACACGCCCCTACTGCTGATTGGCTCACTCTCTCTCCTCCCCATCATGAGTGGACATGCCCCCTACTGCTGATTGGCTCACTCTCGCTCCTCCCCCATCATTTTTGGACACGCCCCTACTGCTGATTGGCTCACTCTATCTCCTCCCCCATCATGAGTGGACACGCCCCCTACTGCTGATTGGCTACAAGTGTGTTGTGCTGCTCAGTCTGATCCACTTTCAACAGAATTTCTAAAAATCACTTTCTGGGCTTTTAATTGTACATTTAAAAGTAAAACCTTTGCTTTTAGCTTTTCAAATTGACTGATGAAATCAAGAGCCAAAGGACATATTCTCAATTACTGTAAGTACATTTCATGCACAAACTGTGCAAGTCGACATGTTTAATCAGAATTTTGTCACAGTATCTGAGTAAGTCTCTAGGACACACCAGACTGAAACCTCTTATTAGAATTTGTTAAGTGTTAAATTCAGCTGCAAATGATTTTTTAGTTGCTTATATAGTTGTTTATAGACTGATCACTGACCTTGGTTGAACTCAATTATTAAAAAGAATGTGATTTGTCTTGTTAGTTCAATAAGACAGGAAATTGTATTTTTAACGCAATGATAGATTTACACAATGATGACCAGTAAAATAATGTACTTTAAGGGTCTAAGATTGTAAGGTGTAAAAAGTGTGATTTTCTCCTCTGAAGTGTAACTGAGTACAAGCATTTCGTTTCATTAGTGCTCAATCACAAATTCTCCAAAATGACGACAGAATTTTAATTTTCATCTCTTTAAGTATACTTATCAAGTGAAATTACTCCAGTAATTTACATCTTGATGATAGCAAAAACCACTTCCATGCAACTAATGAAAGACTCAGAGGTTAAACGAGAGGAAGATGTATCCATTAATTATTTACTGCGCACTTACAATGATAAGGAAGATGAAATAGATGAAGTTGTAAAAGGAATGTGCATCCATGACATAATACATGATATCCACCCATCCCTCTAAGGTGATGACCTGATGAGAAAACAGAAACAGGATCATAAAGGTTACGACATCCGCGAAAGCAAGCACTGCTTAAAATATAGCCCTTTTCTCAAGAGTCAACATACAAAGGACATCTTCCAATATTGTTCATCGCTTACAGAAAACTAGGTCAGGAACACTATGGAATGATAAACGTCATGCTGTGGTTAATTGGATTTACTCAGAAACCTGATAAATGTCCATGCACGTTCCCAATCAGATTAGTAAAGAATATGATAAATATTGTTGCACCTAAAGATTAGATTAGAATGGAACATGATAAACTTGATTTCCTGGGACAGATAAGTTGGTTAATAATGTAATAGGATTCACTTTCGCTGTAGCCCCTGTCAACCATTCACTTCATTTACCAACTCTGAAAGTAAGTGTCTCTCTGTGCCAAAAGGATATGTGAGGATAAAAAAATATCACCGCCTGCCAGGCTTAATATATACTCAGCGAAAATTGTAATGCACAACTTGGAGCGGATGTCTAACACGCAAGTAGAAGTCTTGAACTGCTTTGCAAAAAAATTATGACTTTGCCTTTTCTTTTTTTCACATACATTTATGTAACTTATTCTATACTCTTTTAATCTTTACACTTTGCCAACTCGCAAACACGCATACACACCTGAAAGATAGCAATCCATGCATATCCAATGTTGTCAAAGTTGATAGCCCCATTATGGGGATTGTGTTCGCTTGCTTCGCAGTTGTTGTAGTACAAGTTCCAGTTTACACATCCATGTTGAGGCGGCTCTTTCAAAACCAGATCTGTGACATCATCAGGCGTGAGTTCACAATCAGCCCCTCCCACTCTGCGTTTGGGGATATTGTAGCAGTGCAACATTCCGTTCTCCCGAATGGTGGAGCAAATGAAGGGGATGTCGTCTGTTTCTTCCAGTCGGTAGTATTCGCTCACAGACTCTGAAACATTATACAGCCTGCAGACAGACCACATGGTGGAGGTTAGGGAGAGACACACGCACTGTGCAGGGTTATTATCGTGAATTAAAACTAAAATAATAAACAAATACTTTCACTACTTACTTAAAAAAAAATATATATATATATATATATATGAAGAGTTCAGATGCAAAAGCCTCTAAGTGCCATCTGAAATTTTCTTCTAGAATGATCATTTTTCAGTAATTTCACTTAAATGACAAATAATAGGTAATTTTCATGGCCATTTAAGTGAAATTGCTGAACTTAAATATACGAGCTTGATCAAAATTATCATTCTAGAAGAAAATTTCAGATGGCACTTAGAGGCTTTTGCATCTGAACTCTTCATATATATATATATATTAGTGGTGGGCATAGATAAATTTTTTTAATCTAGATTAATCTCACTGTAATCTTGGAATTAATCTAGATTAATCTAGATTAAAATGGCTCATTTGAATTCTGCCGAAGGCATTCAGAATATGTGTGCTACCCAAATAATGACTAAAGGGCACGTGTTTCTTAAATACAAAGTGACATTTAAAAGAACTTGTGAAGAAATGCCAGAGATTTTTTTATTATTTTTTTTATTAAAACTAAAAAAATAAAGTATGATTTTTTTTTTTTTTTTTTTTTTTACTTTGATGAGCATATAAAACAAAACAGCTCCTTGGAAAAAATGAAATGTAGCCTAATATTGTAGTAGTTATAAACAAAGGTCTATTTTTAGTTCAGATTAACATTTGAGGGCAGCAATTTTATTCATAATGTCAAAATAAAACCAACGTAATGTTACTTGAAAGCATTATAGCCTACTATTCCTGCCAAACTTCCATGGTTGCAGTTAGTTTTACTACAGTAAATCCATGGTAAATGTTGCAGATCTGTGGACACTGGATAGTTCATTCATGGCACAATGTTTCTTCCTGGGTTACGCACTGTTTGATCCGTTAATAACGGAGAAATGTGAATGTTTCTCAGATCTCGCAGCGATGTTATTACTTAAGTAGCGAATTCAAATTATTTATTTACTGGATCTCTTGATCAAGATCGGCTCGCGCTGCTTTGTTCCAAACTGATAAACAACGGTCCGTCAACCACACAATAACGAGTGGCTCAGTTTCGTTCCGCTTGCATTACGTTTGCCATTTGATGTCGGACAATGTTGTGGTCGCGCCAGCGTCTCTAAAATATCAAGGTAAAAGTCATCATAGCTTGCTTAGTATAGACCAAGCTCCCAACCCAACTTTGAGAATAGATTAACGGCGATATTTTTTTTATCGCCCGATAAGAGTCTCACGTTAACGCAGCACATTAACGCCGATAACGGCCCACCACTAATATATATATATATATATATATATATATATATATATATATATATATATATATATATATATAATATCAGCTCGTTGTCAAGACAGCATTTCTAATTTGTGTGTTTAGTTTAAGTGAAAAAAAACCTTAACAAAAACAAGTGAAAAACTAAATTTACTTCAAAAAAGTACATTTTATACATTTCACGTTTAACAATAATTAAAAAAAAAATTATAAAAAAAGACAAAACCACAACAAAATTAACTAAAATGAAAACAAAATATACAAATGACCTATTCAAAATACAAAATTGTAATAGTATATCAATTATACTAAAATAATGATAAAACAGTTTGTTTATTAATGTGTAATGCATTATTTGTAATTGGATTTTTACTGAATAAAGATTTCCATAATTCTTTTAAGATAGAAATCAGCTCAGATAGCAGAATCTATGAATTATACAACTATACGTCTGGTACTTTCCACAAATATGGTACACTTTAGAGGCACAAATTCTATGATTTATTGTGAGAACTAACACACAGTAACATATATCTAACATAAAATTGGCATGACAAGTATCTAAGTTTAAACACATCAAAAATTCCCTCATTAAACTGCAGATTTAATCTGTTTTTGTCTTTCCTGCTGTATCCAACTATTTAAATTATTCAACGACATCATCATTTTGTGAAATTCACATTCATTGTAGTAAAACCAGGTTTAAATTATTAGTTAATTTATGAATTATTCACATTATTTATTAACTAATATTATTCCAACATGCATTGTCTTGTAAAATATTTAATATCTATTTTGACCTTTTGAGGTTGGCAATCAATATTTTGTTGCATTTATTTATTTATTTGAGTTTATCTAATTTATTAATTTGCTTTATTTAAAAAAAGACAGCCTTTAAAGCTGTAAAAAATTTTTTAAATACTACAATGCAAAACACTGAATGCTAATTTATTTGACATTTAATATTTGCAAATTGCACTGCATTGCATTGCATTAAATTTTGATTTAGCTTCCATATATGAAGTATCTATTTAAGATTGTGACTACACAAGCTTAAGACTCCTGTGACTCATTATAACGGAAGCATCCCTCTGAACCCACCTCAAAGCTACATAATAATGGGTGATAGTGGAGCATTTTGTTCTCTGAGCATTTACAAACCATTTGAGCCAAGTGAGCTTCTGCTTTGATCCGTTTCACATCCTGAGAGAGCCAGAAGAGCTTTAAGCTGAACTATTAGGTAATCACATCATCTGCAAACATGTTTATATTAGGTTTTAAGAGAGAATGTTAAAGAAAATGGGCCATGTACTTAAAGCATATCTGAAATTAAGCAGCATTTTTTTTTTATTGTAATATTTGCAATCATGCAACATGAATTGTAGATGCTATAGGACATTCTATGTACCTTTTATTAATGCACTAAACTCAAAACAGATTGCTAATTTACTTGACATTTAATTGCAAAATGCACTTCATTGCATTAAAAATTTACATTGATAGAAACAATGTGCTAAAATTGTACCTCGAGGAGTACAACAGCTTGTCACTGTGGCAGTACCCTTAAAAAGACAACTTTGTACCTTTTAACACCTAAAAGTTGCATTTTAGGACCCTAAAGTAGTAATATGTACCTTTATTATGTACTAATTAATACAAATACCCAACACTTACAGACCCAACAACTTATTTTCAAACACGTCAACTGAAACATCTGTCAAATTAATCAATACCGCTATACCACTGTAAGAGAATGTTGAATAAAATAGCCTGAGAAATGTGTTACTTATCTGAAACTTAAATAACCAACTTTTTTCCTTATAGCCACAAAAAAAAAAAAAAAAAACACACACACACAATAAAGGGTCTGCATATATTTTAGGCATTTATCTGCAGATAAGCCAGTAAATTCAGAGGACATGGATCCAAACCATAAAATGTGTCTAGTTCTAGTTTTGTAGCCTTTTAGATAAAACAATTCCCTCTTTTGTCACACTAAAAGATTGCCCAGAGGTCATCTGTTTTACGAGCTCATGCACTGAATGTATTACACAGATATTCTGCAGTTTAGCAAAGACCTGATAGAAATAAGACACAAATTACCTTATAAGTTCTGTATTTAATTGCATCAGGGTTCACACTGCTACGTTTTTTGGAGGATAGCGAGATGTGGGGGTGGAGGGCACTAATATGACTGCTTTTCTCAATTTAATTGGGTTATTAGGAAGAAAGAAAGAAAGAAAGAAAGAAAGAAAGAAAGAAAGAAAGAAAGAAAGAAAGAAAGAAAGAAAGAAAGAAAGATGCAAGAAAAGTCAATCAAGGCCAGGATAGTTGTTTTTCTTTGTTAAAAATTAATTAAAATTAAAATAGAAAAGGAGTGGACTCCCTTATTAGAGTGCCAAATCATGTGGGAAACAAAACCGGCTGCAGGCTCCGAAAACAACGAGTAGACGTGCAAACAGACATATTTGCACATCCAATGGGACTCACGTAGACAGAAAGCTATTTTCACACCTGAGATAGGTGTAATATGACTGGCAATTTCTGTGTGTGTGCTGGAAGCAAACATTTATTAACTGGGTCATTCTCTGAAACGACTGCCTTTCCCAGTTTTACATGCTTACAGTGTTTAAGTGTTAATCAATTAGATTGTGACATCTAAAGCCAAATGAATACGTTTCAATTTACACTGTGATGTAATTATGCCTTCATAAAGATTATGATTTTAGTTTAATGAGAAATTATAAGCCTTATGTTTAAGGTCATGAATCTACAAAGTGCTTCTTATACAGAAAATGTAATATCAATATATATATATATATATATATATATATATATATATATATATATATATATTTTAAATCAAGTCTAAGTAGTTTGTTAAACAAAATCATGGTAAGAGGGTTGAATTTTTTTAATTTGGCCCTAATGAAAAAAAAAGTCTCTTCTGTTTACTTCTCGAAAACATGAATTTTAAGTGGTTAGAGAGAGAATAAAAGGCAAATGCTACCTTTTATTTTTTTGTCATTAAAGCAAAAAAAAAAAAAAAAAAAAAAACGCATCCACAAGAAGAAAAATGAAAAGAGTTATTCATTGTTAAAATTATTTTTAAACACTGTAAGGCACACTATACACTCACTTTGTGGAATGACACAATTTAAAAAAAAGTTTCAATAAGAAACGAGACATGGTTTTTCTGAGGTAAAGGCCGAATCTTCATTTAATGCATATATCAGCGGATGGACTGAAGTGGATATTGCAAGTGGTTTTTGACAGACAATGCAATAAATGTTGTATGCACAAGAGAACTGTGTTTTTAAAAGGGTAGCATCATTTGAGTGAAATCATTATTGTAACAGACGTTGCTTGGATAGTGTTGGGCTTTGGGGAAGGGAACTGGAGAGAAGCAGTGATGCACCTGGACGGGCTTTCTGGTATGCAGTACATCAGGGTGGACAGTTGTCAAAATGATTCACTGATGCAAACTGCCTTTATGGATAATCATTATTCAGCTCTTTAATTTGTACACTCTCTATGAGCAACGAGGCCCTTATGGCGTATGTAATGCGAGAATTTGATATCTTTTGTCAGCATAGACCAAAATAATAATGCAACATTTATACTTGGGATTGCTGTAATCTGCTAACCTAAATTCCTCATTAAAAGGTCATTCCAGGTCTATTAGCACAGACTTTTTTTTTCACATGTCCCTTTGTTTGCAAAAGCAATGGAAAATGTGTGTACAGTAGCACACCTTTAATGGAAGTCTATATACTGTAGTTAGTGTACTGATGAGGGAATGTATATTTAAAATATGACAAACTTTTTCAATGGTATAAACAACTCTTTACGGTTAAGTTACATCCAATATTTCTTGTCATGACCCTGTAAATTCAGAAAATCTGATATCTTTTGGTATATGGATACTGGACATATCTTTCATACATTACCATTCAAAAGTTTGGAGTCAATAAGATTTTTTTTTAAATACTGAATACTACAATTCAGATATTATATTATAAAATATTTCTATTTCAAATAAACACTGTTCTTTTGAACTTTCTATTAATCAGAGAATCCTGAAAAAATGAATCACGGCCTCCACAAAAATATTAAGCAGCACAACTGTTTTCAACATTGATAATAATCAGAAATGTTTCTTGAGCAGCAAATCAGCATATTAGAATGATTTCTGAAGGATCATGTGACACTGAAGACTGGAGGAATGATGCAGATGCTTTAACAACAAAGGAATAAATAACATTTGAAAATATATTAAAGGTCCCGTATTATGCCCCTTTTCACAAGATGTAAAATAAGTCTCTGATGTCCCCAGAGTGTGTATGTGAAGTTTCAGCTCAAAATACCCAACAGATCATTTTTTACAGCATGTTTAAATTTTCATTTTTTGGGACACAGAAAAACGCGCTGTTTTAGTGTGTGCCCTTTAAATGCAAATGAGCTGCTGCTGGACGACGCAGGGGGCGGAGCTTCATGAGCTCGCGCTCAGTCTGTCAAGACAATTTCAGCTCACGGAATGATGATAATATCAGAAACTCTCAGTAACGGCGTTCATTTCGAGTCGGACAATAATGCCTACAGAGTCAGAGTGCTGTATAGAGATGAAACAGGTATGGTTTAGTAGTTTAATTACGGTTATTATAACGTATTTGTCATCTGCTTGTAGGCTATGTATCCATTATTTATTAATAGCCTACAAGTCTGCTGTCTGAATGATGATCAAGCATATACTGATGAGTTTAATAAAGTTTATTGTACATCACACAAAAGATGAAGCGTCAGTTTTATTTCAGAAAATCACCGTAAGAGCTGAGTAAACACAGTAGCCTAAGTTATAAGAAGTGCACAAGTAGCCAGTAGAGTTGAGGGAGCATTTCTGTGGGCGGAGGTTAGTCAAAAAACGGTTCTAGTGACATCACTAAAGAAGGAAGTAGAGGGATGTAGTCCAAACGAGCCGTTCATTGTAGTCAACTTCTGTTAAATAAAATATCTCGCTTGGCATTGAACTTTGAGCTTTATAATTTTACAGATATTATTTATGCTCTAACAGCAACATTACACACTAACTAAAGTTTGAAACATGGGATCACGAAGAACGCGACCTTTAAAATAGACAACAGTTATTTTAAATTGTAATAATATTTTACTAGATTACTGTTTTAACTGTACTTTTGAATTGCAGCCTTGGTGAGCTTAACAAGCTTATTAAAAAAAAGATTAAAAACTCTTACAGACTCAAACTTTTAAACGGTAGTGTAGGACAACTCAACTTACATGAATTACATCAGTATAACCATGAGTTCATCCAAGTAGAAAAGCAGTCATAAACAGGACATTTTTAATATCAAACATTTGTGAAAAAAAAAATCTTCAGGTATGTTTATGTGAAGCACATTACTGTACACACACTACTTTTTTGTCTTTTTACAAACTCAATCAATACTATTTACTATGAGAATAGCATAATAATTCATTATAATAGAATATTTCTGGACAGTGGCCTTCAAAACCACCAAAAAGTAATTCATTCGTCTGATGAAACAACATAAACAGGTTTCACAGAGGAACATACTGTACGCATGCATGTGATTTCAAAGCATTTATTGTTGCAACATTATTCCATAATTGTTTCAAACCCCTGCAATTTGCATGTATGGAGCAGCTTGCATTAAAAAGCATTAGTTTTGCACTTACTTTCTGACGTTGCTGTCAAAGAAGCAGCGGTTCCGGAGAAGCCCCGCCCACAGCTGCACGCCGACGATCCCGAAGATGAAGAACACAAAGAAACAAAGCAGCAAGACGTTTCCCAGCATCGGTAAAGTATCCAACAGCAATGTCACCAGGATTCGCATACCTACGAGACACAGAGACATGATGTCACAAACATGCATTTAATAACACGCGCAATGAAGCATCAAAGCCATCGAGGTTCACTAGACGCATTTAGAGACGAGACTCTGTAGTGTTACATTTAACTTTGATAACTCTGATCTGACGTTCACATACTTCATGAACACATTTTCTCAGTGCCTGATGTGTTCAGTAATTGAGCCAAGAAGCGAACACACACACAAACACAAACTTGCGAGGCTTTGGCTAACGCTCGGTGGTTTGAGAATAATCGAATTGGAAACTTAACAGCCATGGGCTCTCACTCCTCACTGAGTCCAAAATCTATTACTGCTTTGCTGAACACACACACACACACACACACACACACACACACACACACACATACACAAACTTATTTGGAATGTGTAGACAAAAGGAGTGTGCTATAAATGGTAAGAGTGCATGTCAAGAATTTACGGTCTCGCCCTACATTAAACAAAACAGACACTTACTTTCACTGTTGGACTCGATCCATGACTGTAACACACACCAGCACCTCTCTGAAGACTAATAGCATGCGTGTGTGAGTGTTTGTGTATTATTTTGTGGTCCATCAACTATGAGATGTTGGACTGTGGGCACTTAGCTGCAAGAATCAGCGTCAGTGACCATATAATACATCATGGGAGTCTTGTCTACTCTTCGCGTGTGTGAATCTTTAAATACAGCAGGCACGAGTCCAGATCATTTGCTTTAAATCAATAGCTGGGTTGTAAAACAGTGACAGTAAGAGAGTATCGAGAAAGATATACAGATGGAAACAGTACTCACTAGGAACTCTGTTGATGGCTCGTAAAGGTCGGAGAACCCGCACGGTTCTGATGGCTGAGAAACTAACATTATGACCATCTAAAGAATACTCCAACATCCTAAAACATAAGCAACAGAAATTCATTTAAACAAACTTGAAATGCAACACAACAGGGTAATACAGATAACACAGAATATTATATTTAAAAAAATATATATATAGAAAATAATATAATAGTCATGTGTATCGCCTGTTTTGTTTTTGTTTTGACTGTGTTTCCAGAGCTCGTTTTTCCTTAGTTCCTAGTCATCATTAGTTTCCTTAGTCACTTCATTCAGTTTATTGTCCGCTATCGTCTTTAACGTGGTTGTGTTTATTTTATTTCCTGTGTTTTCCCTCTATCTTCTAAAGAGTGTTTTTAAGGTCTTAGTTTGGATTCTCCTGCGTCGAAAAAAATAAAATAAATAAATATATAAAATAAAATACAAGGCAGATAATTAATAATATGATTTGATCAGTTTAATTTATATGTACAACATGGCTATCTCCAAATTCGATTTAGGCCAGAAAAATGTTCTGCTATGTCGAATTTTGTCCAAAACATACTTTTGCGAACTAGTCCCTGGTTTTTTGCTCGATCGGAACCAGACCAGTCTAGAGCAATTCTCTGGACTCTCTAGATCAATAATTATCAAAAAAAAGTTGAACTTTTGCATTTTTCGTATGGCTATAATTGGGTCATAAAGAAAAGGGGCGTGGCAAAATACACGCAAAAGCCTATAAATCCTAAACGAAAATTGGTGAGCATATGTGCCATAACATTCTAAACAAGCGTGGAAAATTTCATGGATATCGGACCATAGGTGGCGCTATAACTGGCAAAAAGCTTTGAAAACCATATTTTTTGATAGACGTCTCTTACGCTCAGCAAGGCTGTATTTACTTGATGGAAAAATACAGTGAAAACTATTTAAAAGACAAATTACAATTATTATAGACTATTTTCTATAGTAATATATTTTAAAATGCAATTTATTTCTGTGATATACAGCTGAATTTTCAGCATCTTTACTTCAGTCTTCAGTCACATGATCTCTCAGAAATCATTCTAATGTGCAGATTTGCTGCTCAAGAAACATTTCTATCAATGTATGAAAACAGCTGTACTGCTTAATATTTTTTTCAGGATTCTTTGATGAATAGAAATTTCAAAAGAACAGCATTTATTTAATTGTTTTGTAACACTGTACAAGTTTTTGCTGACCCTTTAATCAATTAAATGCATTCTCGCTGATTAAAAAAAACAACAACATTCTTTAAAAAAAGGTAGTGTATATATTTTTACTGAAACGTTTTAATACATGAAATGCCATAGGGGATTTTGGTAACATTTGTGATGCAGACCAGTGTTTGGTCTCGATTTATTGACTCGCTGAACAGTTTAAACACAATTCTAACATCATGCTTACTACATTAAATTTAAAACAGAGACATCTCTTTCTGCTCTCACTCACAGCAGCAAGAGAATATTTAATGTTACTGAATTGATTTCAAATATTTATATGTTCGCCCTGCTGAAAAGTGAAACTCAGGCCAACGTGAATGTCTATGCTATTTATACTAGTTCGAGTTGGTTTAGTGCTGTTATAGCCACACTTTTCACCTGACCAACATAATATTTCTGGTAAAGGAGATTTACAAAGGAAGTTAAGCTAATTAAGAAGTCTAGAGGGAAAACTAGCTCACCAGCATCCCAAAGTGGTTTAGAAATGTTTTTCCTTTGTCCGAATTAATGACCAACTTACTCACACAAGAGTTTTAATGAGTTTTAGTGAGCGATCAGGAACTTTAGATTGAGCTGCCTTTTGGAAAGAGAGGAAAACTTGTAGAAATCAGTGTCAGTGACAGTGTAAGTGACAAGAGACACAAGATACAGACAGACACAGAGACTCTCGCCTGGTGGTAATTGTCATTCATGAGCTTAGCTGTGACACATCGACTTGACATTAGAACTTGACCTGACATTAAAACTGGATTTGACATTAAACAAACACACACAAATGCACGCACTCTCATACACACACATACACACACACACACACACACACACACACACACACACACACACACACACACACACACACACACACACACACACACACACACACACACACACACACACACACACACACACACACACCTTGTAATAGTTAAGAGTTTAATGACTCATCAAATTCTTGGAATCACACACTAATAGTTGACTTTTTAGATGTGAGCGTGGCAGTTTCAGGTTTGTGATTGGTCACTCACCCAGCCATGACGATAAAGAGGTCAAGGCGGTTCCAGGTGTCGCCAAGGTAACATTTCGGACCGAATACCCCCAAGGCCACCATTTTTAACACCATCTCCACAGCAAAGAATGCAAAGATGAAGTCATCGAAGGCCTACAGAGTGAAGAACCGTGAACACATTCAACCACTACATGGGAAAAAGACAATTGCATTTTTATATCGGTCTAATCGAAAATCATGTTTTTTGGTTTAAACCTCTAAAAACTGTTAAAAGTCTAAAAGCAAACAACACTCCCCATATTTTTTAAAAGTTGACTATGCATAGTAAGTAAACTAAATTAAATGTTTTTAGTTTCATCTGAAAATTCTATTTCTATATTATAGTTAATTTAGCTTTTGTTTATGGTGTGATTAAGTGATTAAAAAGCCCCCAAAATATTATATTGACCCACATTATGTAACATTTTGGCTTATGTCTAAAGAAAATAAAGTATGTAAGTATGCAGTCAACTAGATTACATTATGTAGGGTGAATGTGAACCAATCCAGTACTCAAAAATTATTTTTTAATGTTGACATACCTGAAAATGTAGTTCCCATGATGCTTTGCATGGGACTTACAGGGAAGACTGATTGTGTTTAATGTTCAGTTATGTTGGGATTTAGAATAGCAAAAGCCTGAAAATGCATCATGTCGCATATCCAAAAGGTATTAATTTCAATACAAAATATCAGTCTAAGTGGCATATGCAAGTGGCAATAAATGATCTAACTTCACTTTCAACAAACTGGTCCCAAGGTGATTATCAGATGTTTGAAACCACAGATTATCTTCTCTTAATTGATCTAATTTAAAGCAGCGCTCGTCTACTAAATTCACCACCTTCGACACTACATTTCAAGACAATCTGTGTCAGACTTCAAATTGCCTGTTGTGAACAATGTTCCCATTATCATGCAGAATCTACAGGTTATTTTCGAGTCGTTGTGGAGAGATTAAAGAACCGAATGTTTCAGAGTCTGAGGCTGATCGCTCACAATTGACAGTTGACTGTCCAGGATCCACATAACAGTTTCAGAACTTTTCTTCTACTTTGATAGTGTTGTACAATAAAATATAAAGTAAAAGTTTTTCTTGAAAAGTATATTTCTACAGATATCACTTGGTTGGATATTTTGTTTTCTACAATCCAATAAAACATTTTAAATGGTGCTTAAATGTCTAATTCTTCAGGCCAATGCACTGTATGTGCTTGAAGTTGTGTGTTTTAGTCTTTGAATGCTTTCTTTTCTAACTAACTCAAACAAAACAACAGATAAGATTAATGAATCACAGAGATTAAAATCTTTAAAGTGCCCCTATTATGCTATTGCAAAGGTTCCTAATTTTGTTTTAGATGTCTCCAACAATAGGTCTACATGCGTCCGAGGTCAAAACCACTTCTACTTTCTCATAATATACAGTGCTTCATCATCTCTTTTATCAGTGTCTGAAACGGTTCAATAAAGGATCCAGTCTCTGTAAAAACCAGGTCATACGGCCTGGTCTGTTGTGATTGATCTACTATAGCTTACAGCGCGTGTCGGTAACCAAACGCCCATTTCAGCTCAGCTTTCCTCAGCACTTGATACACAGTATGGTTTTACTGTCTCAAATCGAGTCCGAGTGGATTTGCTTTTGCAGCGCAGAAAACAGCATCTTCTCGACAACACGAACCAAACTCTTCCAGTCTCAGCTTTAACTAGTGTTTGAGGGCGAGTCAACAACAGTAGATGTTGTCCGTGGGCAGCCAATGAAGACTATAGGCTGGCATTATGTAGATTTGTTGCAAGACTCGATTCAGCCCGTTCACAATCGGTTCTTTCATTTGGGAGACAATAATTCCATTTATCATGTACTTTGTATCATGAAAAAGCCTAATATGGGCACTTTTGTTAATCTAACCATGTGTGTTGTGTTTGTGTGTGTTACCTGCAGTATGCTGCACCTGTCCGAGTGGCACTCGAGGTCTTGGCAGGGCTGGAACATGCCGAGTGTGATGCAGTTGAGCAGAATCACCAGCATACTGACTCGCTCAAACCACGTAGAGCTTCAGTTAAGGCCAATACAACTCACAGAGAAAAACAAATTCAAATATTCCTTTCATAAATATCATGTTTCATTTACTCTTGGGGTCTTTTCTTGAGTAAAATGGAGTGTCTCTCAACACAGTTTAGCGTTTAAAATCAAAACATACAATATCGTTCAAAAGTTTTTGGCCAGTAAGATTTTTTTGTGATGCAATGCTGAATTTTTCATTTTAATATCCTGATTTGCAGCTCAAGAAATATTTCTTATTATTATCAATGTTGAAAACATCATATTTTGGGGGAAAACATCAGTTCAGAATTCTTTGAATATAATTTTTTACAAGAACAGCATTCATTTCTTTAAAAACAGATTTTGTGTAACACTGTAAAAGTCAATTCAATTTAATGCTGTTACACTGGGGTTGAGTTCAAATAAAGAGCTGGATCTATTTTCAAGCAGTTTTCTTTTTAATCAAAATAAACTAAAAAATTACACTTCTTTATGTTATCTAGAAAACACAGGATTTTGATTACATACAAAAACACAGGGAACAGAACAACACCTATTATAAGACGAGATCTGGCCAAGAGCAACTGAAAATGAGGGCTATATACACAAGTGCCCCCAATACCATCCTTCACTATTCTCTACATTCCTCCACTAATATAGTCCACCTGAAGGAGTGAATGAAAACGACGAGTGAGTGAATTTGGAAGGGCTGCAGCTTTTGCATAGTTTATGTGTTTGCTGTTTAATAATCATTTGAAACTTAGCAAACTGGCAGCTCCAGTAGTAAGATGAAAAGATTTATCTTGAATTATGTCATGGAAACTAGCATGTATAAACCTTAATCAAACAATTTAATACTCAGTTAAAAAGGAAATTATACCTGTATGATATTACGCTGTAGCCACATTGGACCAGCGGTTTGGATAATGGATGGAAGATTTAGCTGCGGGCGTCAGACGCAGGAATTCATTCGGTGCGCGACTCTCACAGTGCATTATGGGTATTCTCTATAGCCGTTGAGCGTACATCAGTTGTACACTCGTGGGATTAAATTAGTGCACTCACAAGCCACCGTCTAGAATAGTGCCCTATTTAAGGGTATAGTGGACGATTTCGCACACAGCCAAGGAAACACTACGAACTAAATGAGATAATTAACAAGACACAGGTGTATCACATGAGGGCAAATCAAACACTATGGCAACAGATGAACTAAGACATGAAACTGAACAGAAGTGCAAAACCAACTCAAAAGCCCTATACGGACAGTAATTGTTTCTCATATGGACGTTCATAAAAATACATTTGCATGGCACCTCAGTGATAAAAGCATTTATTCACGGTGGAGGAGCGAGTTTTGTGATCCTTGTGAACCCGGAAACGCGCTGCTCACTTGCTCAGTCACATGACTGAAGAATAAGAAGAAGTTCATATCTATCTATAAATTACAGAAACGTCTGTCTGTCTGTGTCTGTCTGTATGTATGTATGTGTGTCTGTTATTCGCATATCTCTCGAACAGTTAGTCCGATGGATTACAAACTTGACAGGTGTCTTGCCATGGGCACGAGTAAGTGCAGTGCCAAGTTTGACATTGTTTGGATGAGAAATGCAAAAGATATCGTTAAAAATACCAGTAAAAGAAGCACTTAGAAGGTTGTGGTTTAAAAATAAACATTCTGATATAAACACTCTGTCAGCTACACTGTTTACTTCTGAATATTATATTTTATTCACGGCCATCATTTGTAGTAACCTAGCCTGCTCCCTGAATTCAATGCGTTCACAGTCTCTTTCACGGGCACCAAACCAACAATTACCAAAAAACACACACAAAAACTGATTTTGCACGGGCATTTTGCACTAGTTTAATTTAATAATAGGAAAATAATATCCTAATTATTTTTTGAGATTATTTAAATCTCCTGATTAAAAATAGGAAGATAAATGTGCCATAGGTAAAATGGTTTTCTGTCTTGTATTTTATCTCAAAATGATGGATGTCATTTTAAAAATGGAAATTAGCGGAAATAAGTTAATAAAGCCTCTTATTTACATGGTGGAAGAAAAACATTGACATTTTGGATTTGGACAGCAATGAAATCACTGACTAGCCCCTGGAAATGCTGAAAATACCTTACGTCCCCATGAGAAACAATTACTGTCTGAATAGGGCTAAAGTCCAACTAAAACACAAGCAAAACATGACTAAATATTTTACTCAAACTTTTGATTGGTAGTAAATATTATATAGAGAAGAGAAGAAACAGAGCAGAGTTAAATAAGGTTTAGTAGAGAAAAGCACAATAATGATACACAATTATATTTATCTGTTTGGAGAACTGCTTTTATATTTCCTCATCAACAACTGACTGAAGCATAGAAAATATAATAGAATAAAATAAAATAGCTTTTAACACAGACTCAAGAGGTGAAATGAGACTGAGCATGAATAATGTAAGACATTTGTCGATTAATAATTGATTTTGTTCTTAAGAAGGCTGAAATAATAGAATTTGGCCTGCATAAAACCCACCGTAATTCCTGTTTTAATAAAACGTCCTTTTTAATATGCTCAATTCCTGTTCGTGATCATAAAACATACAAATGCAATAAAGCCATTTTGTTTTCATATGCATCTAATTAAAAAATGCAATTACATTTTCACTGTACAGCGCACCGATCTAAACACATACCTGCTGCTGTAAAGGCAAACTCAGACCCACAGGCACTTTACCTCATTAATCATAAACCTGCCACAGCTACACACTGTTCACACCCTTTCAATCACCACGGTAAATCCTGCAGCTATCCTCATTTACACCAGGACACATCACACCTCATTTATGAGCCGAACAGGATTTAAAACTTCTTTAAACCCTAAAGACTGTGTGCATCTGTGTCTCAGAGCGGCATTAACATAATCAGGCCCCTGCTGTTTCCTCAGGTCTCTGTCTTACCGAAACCCTTCTGGAATTCCAGAAGACTTCCCTCTCAGTAGAACTGGGACAGTGTTCCCCTCATCAAACATTTATCCAGAGCCCACACTAATTCACACAGACAACTCCAGCTCTCGTGTCTCGTCCTCAAGATTGTTGTGGTCACATTCATGCCACTTCTGCTGAGGATAATGATGATGGTGATAGAGAACAGAAATGGGATGAGAAAGTTAGACTTTCTTTCTTCTATGGAACACAAAAGAAGATATTTAGAAAAATGGGCCCCATTCTAAATTAAGTGTTTTTAACACTTACATTGTACCTAGCAATTTTTTTTATGTACATGCATATACATGCATAGCAGTTAAAGACACCTAAAATAAAGAGTGACTGATTAATTAATTAATTTATTTGTTAGTTAGTTGTTTTGTTTTTTGTTATAGATTCAGATGTCATTGTGCAGAGTACAAGTACAGAGCCAATGAAACACAGTTAGCATCTGACCAGAAGTGCAAACAGTAAATATATATATAAATTAATATATCTAAACATAAATATAAAATAACATATTATAGGAGAGCAAAATAAAGGATACAAGTGCAGAGACCCGCTAAAACACTTTACCAAGTGCAATATACAAAATGCAGTACAAGGTGCAAATGTAAAGTATAACACAGAAAGTGAGTTATTGATCCATGGGCTTTCATTGTAAATAAAAAAAATAAAAAAATCTGAAACTAAAATTTAAATAAATTAAAGCTAATGTATATATACACATATAATGACAATTATATATAAACTAATAATGACAAAAGTACATAGCAAAACTTAAATGAAAATGAAAACTGAAAATTTTTAAATAAAAGCCAATTCAAAATATTAATAAATACTACTATATTATAAATAATATACTGTATTATTAATACTTAAGGCAAGACACTACAGACAAAGCCTTATTTTGAGACCAGAGCCAAATTTGCTTCCAAAACTTGTCTTCTTACAGACTAATTTAAAGTTAGTCTGGAAAACATCCAAAATACACATTAAAGTGTTTCTTTTATTACACTATATATTTGCGACTATAGATTTCAATTCATATCTTTACAGACCGTTTTCTTAAAAT